>NW_006159986.1:2815118-2826422 GCF_000334495.1 Tupaia belangeri chinensis | reverse complement strand
TCTTCCGATTTAGGAACAATTTGCTCCTTTTCAGTGAGGATCATCTCAATGTGGCAGAGGGAGCTCATGTATGGGTTACTCCACCCATGAGCTCTGTATGTACGACGGCCCATCTTGGGTGCCTTGTTCACCTGAATGTGCTCCATGACCAGAGAATCTACATCTAACCCCTTAAGTTCAGCATTACTCTCTGCATTTTTAAACATGTGCAGCAAAAATTCAGCACTCATTTTGGGCCACCGACCTTGTGTCCAGCCCCACTGTTTAGCCTGGGCACATCTACCAACTCCACCATTATAACGATGGAATGGCACACACTGCTTCTATAAAGTGACATCCTGCAGATACTTGGTGGCTTTTCGGATATGCATACCCTTGGTGGCCTGGGCAATTTCATGAGTGTTCTTAAAGTGAACACAAAGATTTGAACCTCTTGACTTGCATGACTTTGTGGGGTTCTCTGGGTCAAGTGAATAGTGAACCATTTTCAAAGATCACCTCAGGCCGCTAACGAGAAGAAAGAGCTCCATTTTGTTTTCTTGAAAGACTATCTAATGTTAGATGTGGGAACTGTTATGCTGAATATTTGCATATTATTAGTCTCTGAGGAGGTAGTAGCACTTTGCATACATTAGTTGTAATTAAAAGCTGCCTATGAATGCTTCTGTGCATTTGCCAAGCTCCAGAATTATTACCCTGAGGTGAGAGAAATGAACTGAACCCAAGAAGGAAGCTGAGGAAATAGAATATTTTAAAAGGATCGAGCCATTTTGCTTCTCCCTCTTCTCAACTTTTGCCTCTTCTAACTATGGATTGCCTTCTTTTTCTGGGTACCTAATTATACTGTCTTCATTGTCCCTACCTGGAGGTCTCTGGGGTTCTCCTACTGTACCATATCCAACAAAGGCATAAAATGGTTGGCTAAAACCAGAAAGATCGAAAACTTCCTAGAAGGAAATAGTTACAAGCCACCCAGGATGGCCAGGAGTGTGCAGTGGCTTCTTTGACCGAATCCCCTGTAATTGCTGATTTACTTATTAATTCTCACTTGACAGAAAGTTTCCTGAGTGCAGGATCTATCTTTACTTGTTTCTGTATCTTCCACTCCTAGAATTATGCCAGACACATAGTAGATGTTTTTGATCAATGCTATTATGATCAGTTTTTCAGTATTGCTTATTAGGGAACAAAAGGGAAGATTATCTACTCACACTTTTCTCACTTATTTTGGTGTTCTGTTTTTTCAATTTAATTTTCACATATTTATTGAGTACCTATTGTACATGGACAACAGTGAATGGCCTTATGTAAGATATGTTGTGATTTTTCATTCTGACTCACATAAGTAAATTAGTAGGGATTGACTTTGGTGAAAACCAAGCTCTTGATTAATCTAGACTTGTTTGGGTCTTCTAGATCCTGTGTGGCAAGTCTGAGAATGCCAGGTTGGTGGTACAGATTGACAATGCCAAACTCGCCTCAGATGACTTCAGGACCAAGTAAGTGGGAAAAATGGGGTGTCTCTGTTTATTTCTTCTCTCTCCTTTCCTTACTTGTCAACCTCAACACACATTGTCTGGGCTTTTTCTAGATGTTTCTGTGGGTCCCTAGGATCCATGGAGCCCTTATACCCAAGAGTTTAGAGATTCCTTCTCCAGACCTCAGACTCCTTCCAACTCCTGTTTCTCCTCTGTAAATGACACCCTCACAATGGTACCGTGTGTCGGTGCAGACGTCATGGGACTCTGATACTCTATCGTTCACAGAACTCAATCATAAGGATGTGGGAAGAATATTAAGTTTGGAAATCTCACAATTTATAACTTTTGTCCTCTCTACCCGCTGGCTGTTTAAAAAAACAATCAGCAGTACATTTCCCTCCAGGAGCTACTGCTGGGCGTGGAAAGTTTCAACAACAGAGGTGGCTATAAAAACTATAAACCTAACTCCTAGTTGTCTGACAGATCAAATCAAAGCAGTGTCGAGGTCAGGCCTGTTCCTGCCCAGCCTGTCTCTGATCCTCTTGCCATCATAGGTATGAGACGGAGCTGTCGCTGCGGCAGCTGGTGGAGTCGGACATCAACGGCCTGCGCAGGATCCTGGATGAGCTGACCCTGTGCAAGTCTGACCTGGATTGTCTGGGCTTTTTCTAGATGTTTCTGTGGGTCCCTAGGATCCATGGAGCCCTTATACCCAAGAGTTTAGAGATTCCTTCTCCAGACCTCAGACTCCTTCCAACTCCTGTTTCTCCTCTGTAAATGACACCCTCACAATGGTACCGTGTGTCGGTGCAGACGTCATGGGACTCTGATACTCTATCGTTCACAGAACTCAATCATAAGGATGTGGGAAGAATATTAAGTTTGGAAATCTCACAATTTATAACTTTTGTCCTCTCTACCCGCTGGCTGTTTAAAAAAACAATCAGCAGTACATTTCCCTCCAGGAGCTACTGCTGGGCGTGGAAAGTTTCAACAACAGAGGTGGCTATAAAAACTATAAACCTAACTCCTAGTTGTCTGACAGATCAAATCAAAGCAGTGTCGAGGTCAGGCCTGTTCCTGCCCAGCCTGTCTCTGATCCTCTTGCCATCATAGGTATGAGACGGAGCTGTCGCTGCGGCAGCTGGTGGAGTCGGACATCAACGGCCTGCGCAGGATCCTGGATGAGCTGACCCTGTGCAAGTCTGACCTGGAGGCCCAGGTGGAGTCCCTGAAGGAGGAGCTGCTGTGCCTCAAGCAGAACCATGAGCAGGTGAAGTTCCCCAAAGAGTGGCAGGATAAGACCCGTCAGGGCCTGCTCTTTTGGCTATAGGAAGTGCTGCCGATGGAGGTGCAATTAGTTGAACCAGTTGTTTTCCAAACAGAGGGAATTTGTAGAGAATGAGTAATCCCCAAATCCATGATATGAGATTAGGATTTTTCTGCCAGAGGTAAAAATGAGAGCGAAGGAAGTTGGCAAGCCCAGGAAGCAGGAAAGGTCAACTATGAGACAGCAGCCATGGCCTCTCCTGCTCCAGGTCAGAGAATATTGGGCAAAGCACAGAGACCTTTTATCTCAATTCTCCATTTTGTAATTGGGAGAGGAGGATGATCCAGGGCCACCCAGCTGGACTGAGCTGGAAACAAAACACAACTCTCCTTATGCTCGTCTAGAGCTCTTTCTACTGTTCAGTGTTGCTTGGTAGAAACATGAGGGAAAATTCTCACCATCATCACTCAGTCAGCTACATAAGGCAAACAGATACTTTATGGAAACCTAAAATCCCAGAAATGTAAATGGTGACAGTTAACATTAATCGAGTGCTTATTATATGCCAAACATTGTGCTAAGTGCTTTAGAACTCCAGAAGTACTTCTTAGTTTAAGATGAAGACATTCAGACTTTGAGAAACTTCTAGAAGCTGTGTAGTAAGTGGTAGACATGAGATCCAATTCAAATCTGTCTGATATCTACATGAGCCCAAGGATCAAACTATGCTGACTCAGTGAAGAGCTCAGCAGTAAAGTGAATAGAAACTTATTTCCTTCAGCAAAATATATACTAGTAGAAGCAACAGATCATCAATTAATTCTATTCTATCCAAGAAGGCAGGTTTGGAAGAAAACTTTTTTTTTTAAATTTCCTCTCTAGCTAGACCCTTACCTTTCTATTACCCATGCCTAAGAATCAAACCTAAAAGCCTACATGGCAGACTAGCAAAAAACATTGAGCTGGGCATTTGGGGACCAGAATTTAAATTATGACCCACTATGCTTCAGTTCTGAGGCCAAATCACAGCATCTCTTTAAATGAAGAGTGGTACAATGAATACAAAAAGCAAAAAGAAGTCAAGGACTTGAAGGCATTTTGCAAAGTAGATACATAGATTAGTCACTAAACTAGGACCAGTTCATAAGATGATCAGAAAAAATGGAACTTTTTTTTTTGGAGAGGTTTTTGCTACAGGGCGCGTGTGCTCGCCAGACAGACAGAGAGAGACAGAAAGTGAGAAATCACCACCCAGGGGGGGTGCCCACGCTGCAATCCCTTCTCCTCCATTCTCCTCTTGGGATCTTGGGCACGCACGCACACGCGCCCGGCATGAGTTTTAAGCCACCGGGTCCGGGACGCGAACTGTAGTCGACTACGTGGGAGTCCAGTGACATGGCCATTACGCTAACTGCTGTTCCCAAGAATGGAACTTTTTGAAAGCTTAACAGATATCTGATCAGAAGTTGAATTATATTTTCTTAAAAGAGCACCAGGAGATTTTATGATATTTAGAATTTTGCCCTTTCTCCATCAGGAAGTCAACACCCTGCGCTGCCAGATTGGAGACCGCCTCAATGTGGAGGTGGACGCTGCTCCCACTGTGGACCTGAACCGTGTGCTGAATGAGACCAGGTGTCAGTATGAAGCCCTGGTGGACACCAACCGCAGGGAAGTTGAGGAGTGGTACACCACGCAGGTGGGCATCCAAGCACATGGCCACTCTGGACCTCAGCTCCCCTAGAGCCCTTACAGCAGAGTCTGATCCTGTTCTTTTCCCTTGGGTATTTCAGAGTGAGGAGCTGAACAAGCAGGTGGTGTCCAGCTCAGAGCAGCTGCAGACCTGCCAGGCAGAGATCATTGAGCTGAGACGCACGGTCAACGCCCTGGAGATCGAGCTGCAGGCCCAGCACAACCTGGTATGTACCGTTTAGCCCTGCTGGTGGGCAGTGTGATGGTGAGGATGTAGAGTCACTGGGGTATCCTTTAGGCCACATGATCTCCTTAGCTGTTGAAGCTTTTGACTTCTTTGGGGAAGAAGAGAAACCCATGGAGAAACCTTTTAAGTACACATCTCTTTGATTTTCTTCATCTTGCCTATCACAGAGAGACTCTCTGGAGAACACGCTGACGGAGAGTGAGGCCCGCTACAGCTCCCAGTTGTCCCAGATTCAGTGCATGATCACCAATGTGGAGTCCCAGCTGGCTGAGATCCGTTGTGACCTGGAGCGTCAGAACCAGGAGTACCAGGTGCTGCTGGATGTCAAGGCCCGGCTCGAGTGTGAGATCAACACGTACCGAGGCCTGCTGGAGAGCGAAGACTGCAAGTGAGTAGGAAACTAACCTTGAGGTACATGAGGTTGCTATGGGAATGAACAATGTTCATGGAAATGAATTTATAATTTCAAACTTTTTATTGGAACAGTCTAAGGAAGAACAATATTCTTACTCAAAATGGTTTTAGTGTGTTTTTATCGCTTCAGCTCATTTTACTCTAACTTGCTGCATGATTTTCTGTTTATAGTCTCCCCTGTAACCCCTGTGCCACAACCAATGCATGTGACAAGCCCATTGGGCCCTGCGTCTCTGCTCCCTGTGTCCAACGTGCTCGATGTGGGCCTTGTGGCAACTTTGGTTGCTAGAGGATGCACTGCCAGGAGGAAGAGAAAGACTTCAGTTACATCTCACCTCTACTTCATCCAAACATCACCAAGAGTGAGCACACTCTGGAAAAATGCAGAAACCTTTCAACCAGCAACAGCTTCCAGTGGTCGGCGCTTGCCTTCCACTGAATTCCCTGGCTTAATCCTTTAGCACAAAGACTACAAAGTGTGTCTTCTGAGTCACATAGGGATCTCTGCAACCCAGATATTACCTAAACTCAAAGTTTAATATGTGTATATGTGTATCATATGACAAATTTGTATAACATGCTATGCTTAACAAAACTTATCTAAATGTGATTTAAAAATAATGACATTAAGTGTGGTGGAACCGATGGAGATGCCACGAAAGAGAACATAATTGGAATTAATTTTCCTTGTCACTCTTTTGGTCTTTGGAGATGTAATTAAAATCCTTTGTTAACCTCCTAATAAACTCTTATTCTGGCAGAAAAAATTGTCTCATTTATTAACTCCGGAGTTGGTTGTCTTGCACACATGAAAAGCAATCAGTGTTTCTCTGTCAGGTGAAGAAGTCTTTCACCCCAATATATGGTCTGGGATTTCTTTCAAAGGAAAAACCTCCACCAGACATCACCTATCGACCTGGATTTCAGGCTTGGGAAGAAGGTGGTGGGAAAGAAAATGGCAATCTCACATGACAGTTTCTTTTGAGATACAGAAATTACTCATTTGAAACATGAAATTCAGGGATCTGCAAATATTTGGAATAAAGGGAAAATTTGGTATATGGTAATATGTACCATAATATGTGGTATATGGTAATATATGCTATAATACATGGTATATGATAATACATACCATATATTACCATGATATATATGCATTATGGTAATATTTATCTGTCTTAATGTGTATGTATTGAAATTATATATGTATATATATATATATATATATATATACACACACATATATATATGTATACACACATACATACACACACACAAATCCAATGTACGATGTACATATGCAATTATCATTTTGTATCCACAGGGTATTTGTTTCAGAACTGCCCTCACATATTAAAATCTGCAGATCCTAACATGAAGTGGGGCAGTATTTGTGTATAAGCAATGCACAACCATATACTTTAAATCATCTCAAGATTACTTAAAATATCTATCACAATAAATGCTATGGAAAGAATTGTTTTATTGCATTTTTAAAGGGAATAATGACAAGAAGAGAAAAGTCTGTACATGTTTAATAGACATAATTAACTTTTTTCCCCAGAATATTTCCAATTAACTGTTGATTGAATCCATGGATGTGGAAACCTACAGATATGGAGGGCTGGCTGTACCCACACACACTGTATTCACACACACACACACACACACACACACACACACACACACACAACATGTGGAGAGGTTGTAGGTAGAAAGTAAAAAGGTGCAGCAAAAGGTAGAAGGATCTAGAATCATGAGGAGTAGGGGGATCTGCTAGGTTGGGTGGTGGAGTAGATGCCTTAGGTTCACTTCCTCTTTTAGCCCCTTCCCCAGGGCTCAAGGACATAAGGAACTCTTGTGATATTCCCTAGCTCTGTGATGCAGGGCTGGAGCCCTGTGCTGGAGTGTGTTTTTCTCTGCTCAATGACCCAAGGTACACTGTAGATGACAGAAGCCTATAACTTATTGTTCTGGGTTCTAGGGAGCCTGGGGCTTTGTCCCCCATCTGTTTGTGTTTACATGCAGTTGGGATCATCTTTCTATCTTGTTTCTGCACTTATTGGTGTCCAAATTTACCTATTTTATTTTTAAACTCTAACAACAATCAAGTGAGGAAACTCAAGAGACAACCCACAAAAAATTCATTCTTCTTTCCTTTCGTCCCTCCCTCCTTTCTTCTTTCTCTTTCTTTTTTCTTCCTTCCTCTTTGTTTATTTCCTTTCTGTCTTTCTTCCACTTAAACGTTTATTGAGAGAGAGAGAGAGAGAGAGAGAGAGAGAGAGGAGAGAGAGAGAGGGGTTGAGGGAAGAGAGAGAGAGAGAGAGAGAGAGAGAGATCCTCTAACAGGATCTTCATACCATGATCCGCCTCCAGCCTCAGTCAGCCAGGATCACAGGGATACATGCCCATGCCAGAAATGTACAGAGAGATATGAACCCAGGAACTTCTTATGTGGCCTCAGCATCACAAAGTGTTATGTCACTATTGTACCATAAGCTGGCCATGTCTTCCCTTTTTCATTCTCTCTTCTCTAAATCAATTGGAACGACACGATATCAGGAATGGAAGTGCTCAGCAGAGATTAGAACATCCTCAACCTATGAACAAGTAGGGCAAGGAAAGAGGTGGAGTGGAGGGTAGGGCTTCTATCCAAAATTCACAGACCATATACTTAGGTGTGGCAGAGAGTTGCTGGGGAAAATGCCAAAAAGGGCTGGATATCTGAGGACATCTGAGGAGACAGGCCTTCACACCTGTTTACCAGTCCCCCCCCCCCTTTTTTTTAACCAGTTACCTGTATTTTTGAGACAACTCCTTTCCTATGCCAGGGCTGACATGGAGAACAATGCTGACTTCTGGAAGACTCTGATGATTACTTATGCTCAGGAACAGACTCCTATAGAACGGAGAATAGATGTTCCTGAAGACCTGAGAATCTGTGTGCATTTTCAGTAGAGGACCACTGCCCCAAGTGCCAAATGAGGCCCACAGACTTCTAATGAGCACCTCAATTAGATGAACCTGTCTCCTAAAAAAGGAAGAAAACACTGAACAGTCACCTATTGGGCCGAGAGTATTAAAAATGTACTTTCTTCTGTTTGTTACAAGTAACTCTCTTCATGAAATCATTGTAGGAGAAAATACATGGGAAATTGAAAAAAAAATTTTATTTACATTTTTTAATACATTCAATCACATTATTTAGCTTACAAGGTGATCATTCCAATATGTGAACTTTTCTCCCCAGTCGAGTTGATCAAAATATAACAACATAGGAAATATTTTGACACCCTGTTTCTGCAGAATTTGCGCTTTTTGGGCCAAACAGCATACTCAGCTAACTCCTACCTTCATAACGTGAATATCTTACAGTCACCATGTTGCAGAAAAACAGATGCTGAGAAACGAAAAATGGCACTCAGGAGAGAAAGGAGGACTCTTTATTACACTGTCAGAAACGGAGGTGTTAATACTCTGAATCTCCAGCTCTGGCTGAGAGTTGGACAGTCTTTTATGGGTGAATTGGGGAGGGACAATTTCAGTATGCTTGGAGTGTCCTATCAGAGAAGGAGCTCAGTGTCTGCCCTAATGCAGAGCTGGTAGAGAAGGAGGGAATTCATCCTGCTCAAGGGCTTTGGCTATTCAACAGTTCAGGGGAGGGGCAGCTAGCTTGCAGGGAAACAGAAAACCCAGGCAGCTATCAGCTCTGGGTTGCTTCAAGGTTGCTCACAAGTTCTGGGTTGTCCAACCATCAACCATCTGAATTTAGGGATCAAGTTTAACATCACCAAGAGTGGAGCAATGTGACATCATATATCTCCTGAGAAGACATGAAATCACAAAATCATGTTGGTGGTCAATGAAGAATTATTGACAAATAAACCTAGCCTCAACCTAATCTAGCTTTGGGGCCAAGGGTTGAAAAACTGCAGCATGTAGGCTAAATCCAGCCTGCTGGCTTATTTTTATACATAAAAATTTAAAAATAATTATTAATTTAATTTAATTAATTAATTTATTATTATTTTAAAATTTGCTTTAGGGCATGAGAGAGAGAGAGAGAGAGAGAGAGAGAAAAAGAGAGAGAGAAAGAGAAAAAGTGAAAAAACAAGTCACCAGGGATCTGAGACTAGAACCATGGTCGGCCATGTGGGAGTCCAGCACCATGCCTCCTGCTGGTCCTAAAAATAAAATTTTATTAGAACACACATACACACAAATCTTTCAAAAAATATTTACTTATTTACTTCATGAGCAAGAGAGACAGAGAAAGAGAGGGAACATGCTATAATACACTGCCAGCCTCAGACAGTCCTGGATCATGGGCATGTTTAAACCTGGCATACTTAGGGAAGTCTCTGGTGGTGAACCTGAAAGTTTCCCAGGAGGGCCAGCCTTGAAGAGCCGTTGTGTTTTAACTCTGTGCCACCATCTGGCCCCAATCCTTATTTATCTGAGTTTGGCAGAGAAGTATCAGTACAAAATATTTCATCAACTTTAAATGAAGAACAGACATACAATATAGATTTCAAAAAAAAAATCAATGTAGAAAGCTACATTGTTGTTAATAATGGATATAGGCTTCTATCTAGGAATGAGACAATCCATGGGTTTGGAACTCTCTCTTTCTCTTTTGTTTTTAGCAACAATACAGTCAAGGAAAGAAAAAGAAAGAAAAAAAAACAAATCAAGAAAGTATAAGTTCTCAGAGATAAGGTTCTGTTATTCAACTCTGGGTTTTCCCAGGCCGTGGGAGGTTTCTGCTCACTCTACATTGCTGTGTCCTGAGAAGTTCCATAGCTACCGGACATCTGACTCCCTCATTGAGAGAGGGAATATTACCAGGGTTTCTCCAAGGAGCTTGCTTTATTTTTCCTTTTCTTTTTCTAAAGGCAGGGTCTGGCTGTGTCATAATCCTCCTGCCTAAGGCTTCTAGTAGTTGGGAACAACAGTTGTGTGCTGACCCAGTTTTTAGAAATCAAACCCAGGCCTCCCATGTGGCCTACCATGTGGGCTTAGTCAGCTGAGTTGCAGCGTCAACCAGTGGGCTCTCCTGGCTACACTGGGTCAAGGAGCTTTCTTTTCTTTGCCCAGGTCCTCTATTGTTTCTGGAAGCCCACTTTTTGATGTCAGGGATGGTCTCTACAGGAAGTGACATTTGAGTTGAGACATGAACACCAAGAAGAAGCAGTCCAGAGGGAAAAGATATTCTAGAAAGAGAGACCAAATTAAGGGAGGGAATGAGAATGATGCCTTTGCAGGAAGAAAAAAGGAGTAACGCACATGGGGCAAGAAAGGAAAGGTCGGGCTAGGGTAGGGAGTGGCTGGTGAAGGTGAGGGCTGGCTGGCTCTGGGGAGCATCTGATTTTATTTCAAGTGAAGAGGAAGCCTTAGGAGAGTTAAAAGGATAGATTTAATTAACACCTTCATTAAGGGGAGTGCTTTGGTGGCTGAGTGGGAAATAAGTTTACTGAACACTAACATTTAAAGCTGGGGAACAGTGGGCAACAATGCATTGTTTTGTTTTACTTCAGAGAAGAATCATTGACATCTAACAACTACTCACATTCCTCATCAAAACAAGATAAGTCGGATAAGCAGTGCCAAAAACAAGAATCACTAAGACTATAAGAAGATACGATCATGATACTGCCTGTCCCTTGTTATTGCAAAACTCAGAGAGTCTTGCCAAGGGCATGCACAAGGCAGGGTGGGCCCTGGCCTCGCTTGGCTCCTATCAGAGCTACTGCAGGTGTGCAGAGGTAGTGTTCTCTCACTCTCACTTTACTTACATGTAGGTACAAGCATGGGTCTGAAATGTAAAGATCAAAAAAGATGTATGGCCTTCCCAGTTAAAGACATATTTACAAGACATTCTAATGTGTGCTTAGCAGTGGCAGGGGAATCTACTTTATTGCAAGAAGTCTGGGGGTTTTCCTGGAAGACTGCACAATATTTATACATGAGTATTTCCCCTGCCATGATGGACCAAAGCCTTATGTCGGGTGGCAATGCTCTCAACTGGTAAAATAAATGTGTGGTCACCATAAATGACTGCATTTGGGTAGGTGAGTTTCTCTAACACATTGGTCAAGTTGATTTGTTGTGTAAGGATGTTTTCCTGCTCAGGGTAGAGTTTACTTTTTCAAATACAAACCCTTGATTCTTATTGAGAATACCTTCTAGTGCCATCCTTC
>NW_006159986.1:2764389-2814943 GCF_000334495.1 Tupaia belangeri chinensis | reverse complement strand
AGCCACGGGGTCCCGGACTCGACCCGTGTTTGACTACATGGGAGCCCAGCCACATAGCCATTACACTAATGGCTGGTCCCACCATCCTTCTTTATGAGAAAATTTAAAAGTAGCTGATGATGATGATGAATACATTTTTTTTCCTTTGTTTATAAAGATTTAACCCTTCTGAACACAATTCACTCCTTTTGAAGAAAAAAATTGAAATATAAGGCTGTGTAAGATTTGCTTTTAAACTGTATGATAACTTTTTTTTTTTTGGTATAGTTAACACACTACCAAATGTGCCTTTATTTATTTTATTTGGCAAGGCCAAGACAGTTTATTAAATAAAAGCAAAAGTACATTCCTGAGAGGTAGGAGCAGGCCTGAGCTAGTAAGATAAGAAAAATCAGTGGCTCAGAAGGCCCCAGCAGTTACATTCTGCAAGGTTTATAATCTTTTTAATCTAAGTTGTGTTGGTTGATCATTGACTGGGCCTACAGATTTTCCTTATCTTATTAGCTTGATCAAATGTAGCTGGGCCCACTGATCCATCTCACTGGCTGTATTAAATGTGACTTAATCAGCTAGACATCCCCCACTACCTATATTACCTTGGGCAGGGAATTTTCTTCCCTGACCAGTTTTTCTATCTAGCCACATAGGCGGATACTCCAGCTTTCTTTCGCACTTCCACTTCCTAGCTTTTTCCTGCCTCATTTCTCTCTTGAAAGGCATGATCCCTATAAGTCTTGTTGGGGAGTTAGAGGTGGGTGGTCTGTCTTCTGTAATAACTTTATACAGGAAAGGAGTGTTGGCCCTATCTATTGGGGATCATGGAACTCTGGCCCTATCTGATCTAGGAGTGGAGCCAGGGACAGGCCATTGAGAAAATCCTGAGGTGTGTCAAGCAGTGAGCTGTCATTGGTGTTGGATGACTTGTAGTCAGGTTTAGTGGAGGTCCCAAGGAGTTGGTGTCCCTACTGTGTGGTTGTCTGTAATTTTACAGTATCTAAGTAAGAAGATATAAAATCGGTTAGGAGATTTAAGGACAGGGTCCCTAAATAAGGTTGAGAATTAGCAAGGGGTCTTGGCAACAGCCAAAGTAACCAGTTCCAGATTTTTTACCAGGTTTCCCATGAATCTGACAACTGTCAGATTCATGAAGTCCTATCAGTCAATTTCCTTGCAGTATCTCTTACCAGACCAGAGTGGTTTGCATAGAAATAGTACTCCTCTTCAAGGAAGAGACAGAACCCACATTTTTCTGCAGTCAGGAGGTCTAACTGCTTTCTGTTTGAAATACCACTCTGGACAGTGAATCTATTTGCTTTTAGAGAGTTAGGATATTTTGAGCTATTTCATCTAGGCTGCCTGAAAGCTCTTTGGATAACTTTTAACAGGAAGTCAGGGAAGCAGACAGATCAGTAACCTCTGGACTTATTCTGGAGGTTATACTGAGCCCCACTTGAAGGGGATAAGTAGTATGGCTCCTTTTGTCCTCATATGAGTTGTCAGGGGAACAAGTAGTGACTGCTTATTGGGGGCAATGGTGATCTCAGGGGAGACACAAATAGGAAGTAATGACACTAAGAAAGAAAATTCCAGCAGTCTCAAGGCAAAATCTCAGGTTAATAGGAAAGAGAGAATTTGTTATTTTCACTTTCTAAGGCACAAAGGCTTCTTGCCAAGGTTGTTCCTGTAAGTGATTGCTATGATCCATGGGAGATAGTCTGTGTGGATCTTTGGGTTTTGTTTTCCCAGTGTAAATAATACCTTAATGTTTCTATATAAACCCAGGTGGTTAAATTTTCATATTTAGGTACAAGTAGACATTTCTTTGGGTTGGTACAGTTGTGCCAGAGAAAGAGGCTAGGGCATTGGTTAGGTCCCTTGACAGCATCCAGAATTTTTGTTCAACAGAGTGGAAGCATTAAGTTGAGATTTCCCTGAGAACCTCCCTGGCTCGTTGAATGGTGCATATTGGGTAGGTAATAATTACCAGGTAGGTAATTATTAACCTAATCCTTAAGAGGCTGTACTGCTATAATAAGATTGCAGAGAGACTGGCCTTAATGCCTAGTGGTTGTCCTTGGATTGTATCATGAATTCATACACACACACACACACACATTAGAAATGGAAAATTATGATAACACATATGATTAAGCCACTATGCAGTATATTTCTGGATTGGAAATCACATTATGTATGCTGTGATGATGCTCAGGGAATGAATGTAAATTAATTAATTAATTAAAAAGCGAGGGAGGACTTGGACTCTGATTGTGCCTTCTTGTCCAGCTATCCCCCTGAGGGGGTAGAGGGTCTCACTTCAAGTATGTGAGGGACTGAAGGGTTGATTATTCCTTCTGTCCCTTTTGGGGTGGACATAGCTGTGCTTGGGGTTGAAGCAAAGAGCTATATGGTGGGGGAGTATATTCTCTTAAGAGTCCAGTTGGGGCCAAGGAGTGAGTCTTGGGGAATCAAGTGGTTATTTCCTATGCTTCAGGTTTTTCATATTTTTCAGTAGGGGTAGATGAGTCTTTGCTATGGGAGTAGAGTAGGCTAAAGTGTCAGACTCCTGGCTTGGCATGCCACAATATATGTTCTGGGATAGCTCCTGTGATGAAATCCATGTTCTTGATGTTTTGGACAAAGAATTGATCAAAATAAGCCAATAGTGAAAGGAAAAGATAATTTATTAGGTAGAAACTAAAGTACACTCCTGAGAGGTAAGAGCAGGCATGAGCAGATAGAAAAAGAGTGGCTCAGAAGGCCCTGAATGTGTCTTTAGATAAATATCACTGTCCTGGTGATATTTTCAATAACCACTAACCTTGCTTGCTACAGTATGGGGATTGTAAACTGGCATGGAATTTAAAGCATATTCTTATTGGTGCATAGCACAGCACAGCACAAATTACTTATTTATGGGGATAGTAGGTTTTTCATTTTCAGTTGTCTCTGTTGCAGACTATATGAAATAATTTTTGTTCTGTCAGCTGGATACTACTCTGTAATTACACTGGTTAAACACCTGCAGAAAAATGAAATGACCCCCATCTCTCATCATTAACAAAAATCAACTCACAGATGGTCAAAGATCTAAACCTAAGACCTTGAACTATAAAACTACTGATGGAAAACACAGGGGAACTCTTGGAGACATCAAAGTAGACAAAGATTTCTTAAATTAGATCCCCAAACCACAGGCAATAATCCCAAAAATAGACAAGTGGGATTACATCAGGTAAAACAAACAAACGCACAAACAACAAGAAAAAACCCTCTACATAGCAAAAGGAACAATAGTTAGAGTGAATTGACAACTCTCAGAATGGGAGAATATATTTGCAAACTATGCCTCAGATAAGGGACTGACTGATAACCAGAATATACACAAAACTCAAGCAGTTCATCAGGGAGAAAAAAAAATCAACCTAATTAAAAAATGGGCAAAAGTGTTGAACAGACAGCTCTCTATCTCTAAGGAAGACATAAACAGCCAAAAAGCACATGAAAACATGCTCAGCATCTCTTATCATAAGGGAGATGTAAATCGAATCCACCATGAGATACCACTTAACCCCAGTCAGAATGGCTAAGTTTAAAAAAACAAAGAATGATAAGTGCTGATGAGGCTGTGGAGAAAAGGGAACTCTCCTACACTGTTGGTGGGAATGTAAATTAGTACAGCCACTGTGGAGAATCATACGGAGATTCCTCAAAGACCTACCAATAGAACTACCATATGATTCAGCAATTCCATTCCTGGGTATCTACCCAAAAGATAGGCATGCACTCAGTCAGAAAAAACACTTGCACATCCTTGTTTACTGAGGCACTATTCACAATTGCTAAGGCCTGGAACCAACCCAAATGTCCATGAACAGGTGAAAGGATTGAAAAAGTGTGACACATACACACTACAGAATACTACTCAGCAATAAAAAAACAAGGAGACTTTGGCATTTGATAGAAAGTGTACAAACATGGAAGATTTACTGCTAAGTGAAGCAAGCCAGACTATGAAAGAATGACATTGTATATTCTCACCAATATATACCAAATGACTGTGCTCTATGGCAGCAACTGAAATATTCAATTGTATAAAGGCATGGAGAGCATTGTGGATACCAAAGACAGTGTGGGAGGAGGATGGGAAGTGATGGAGGATGGGAAGGAGGGAATCAAGGTGAAAAAAAAAAAGAAGCAAAACATTTAAGAAAAAAATGGAAAAATTATCTGTTGATAAAATGTATGGTGATATCTTTGACTGAGCCAATATGCTGCGTTTTCTGAATGGAAAATTCATTTTGTATGCTGTAATGATATGTAATGGTTGATTGTAAAGTTAAAAAAGATAAAGCATGAAATGTTAAATGCCAAAAAAAATTACAAAAGAAGTTGCAGCTGTTTTGTTGACATTCTGAATGTTTATAAGTAAATTTTTTATTATTAAAAAAAGAAGTAAAACAAACTTGGCTGTTGTGGAGGGAGAGTTCTAAGATAGTAGATAATGGAGTTTGTGGTGCCATGTGTGCTCAGAATGTCAAATACATGCCTAGGAAGATTTTCCTGAGAACACGAGACTAGAGAAAGGAGGAAAACATGGATATTCAGTATGGATCACATACCAAACTGACTCTGAAGTATTGAATTAAGTTTGAGTTCAGGTCTAGATGGAGACGCTTCTTTCCTTATTCCTTTAAATAACTTCTCTAGTTTCCTCCTAGGGGGGAACTTGAAAGGGAATTAGAAAGGGAGAATAATAAAATAGACTGAGCAGGCAACATGTAGTTATACAAACACACACACACACACACACACACACACACACACATACATACATAGTTCAGTTAACGTTATTAGAAAATCTAAAGAAGTGGCTATCAGACACCCCTTGGCTTTGTTGGTGGGGAGAGAGGAGAGAGAAGAGGTGGAGGACTTTACTGCAGGTCTTTAGCATCTCACAAATTAGGGAAAAGATTACCTGGGAGGAGGAAAAAAATGATGTGAAATGAGGGCCATGCAATGATTCTTCCTATCACGCTTTTCTTATGATCTGACTTTGCCAGTTCTCCCTTTGACATAGACTCTCCCTTTGAATCTCGATGACATAGTGAAAATGACACTATGTGACTTCTGAGGACAGGTCATAAAAAGCAGGAACCAGCAGTTAGTCAGCACAATGGCTATGTCGCTGGACTCCCATGTAGTCGACTGCAGTTTGCTTCCTGAACCTGGTGGCTTAAACTCACATCGGGCGCGTGTGCGTGCGTGCCCAAGATCCCGAGAGGAGAATGGAGGAGAAGGGATTGCAGCATGGCCATTCCCCCTGGGGGGTGATTTCTCGCTTTCTGTCTCTCTGTCTCTGTCTGTCTGGCGAGCACACGTGCCCAATAGCAAAGACCTCTTTAAAAAAAAAAATTAAAAAAGCAATGCAGTTTTTGGCTGGTTCTCTTGGGTTACTTGGAACCTAGACATTATGCCACGAGGAAGTCCAGCAGCCCCAAGAGTCTCAGACTCTAGACTTCTGAGAGTAAGTTGAGCCATCTTATTATGCCTTTCCAAAATTCCTGATCCATAGAAGCTATACGCATAATAAAACATGTGTTGATTTATATTATAATATTGTTTGTCCTGCAGCTCTAGGGACTAAACAATCTTCCTCTGGTTTGTCTTTACTTTTGGTGGGAACCAAAATAAAACTTCAGAGAGTTACATCTTGACTTTACACCATCCATAATGTTCTATGGGAGACTAAGCAGGACTTTCTTTTGCTAGTGTTTTTTGTCCCCTAACTCCTATCTCCCCGAAGACTACACCTGTAGATATTTCCTAGTTTGTCTTTTATTCCTTTAAAGATACCAATGGATTTTATTATAATCACAGTACCTAAAGTCTTTTTTTTTTTTGGAGAGGTTTTTGCTATAGGGCGTGTGTGCTTGCCAGACAGACAGAGAGAGACATAGAGACAGAAAGTGAGAAATCACCCCCCCCCAGGGGGGATGGCCACGCCGCAATCCCTTCTCCATTCTCCTCTCGGGATCTTGGGCATGCACGCACACGCGCCCGGCGTGAGTTTTAAGCCACTGGGTCTGGGACTCGAACCGTGGTCGACTACATGGGAGTCCAGCTACATAGCCATTATGCTAACTGCTGGTCCCCAGTACCTAAAGTCTTTATACATCTGTTATGCTCTGTTAGTTCTACTGGTTCTCACTCACGGTACCTTAGCCTTGTGTGCATAGTTTTACCTGGGTCTGAGTTATTCATTGTATCACTCAGGGTAAGCAAGGTTACAGTTATTACAGTAACAAATGAATCTCAAATATCCCAAATCTTAGCATGAGAGTTTATTTTTTGTTCATGCTTTTTGTCTCATGAATCATTAAAGACTCAGACTGAAAGTAGCTACAACTCTATGAATGACAGTAGTTCCACTTCTACAATTCTGCTTGGGAAGGCGAAGAAAAAGTGCATTGGAATCAGCCCAAGTTAGTTCAAACTAGACTTTAAATTTGGTAAAACTTCTTACCTGCCAAAAGAGACTATCACCTTGCTCTCTGGCTGATCCTGAGGAATCAATGATTTGATCCCCATGAAAGAGAAGTGAGGAATGAAGCAGGCATGACTCCATGTTGGAGAAGCGCCTCCATTATGAACTGTTAAATTCCTATGACTGGAAACCTCCCCTCTCCCCTTTTGTTTAAGAGTAGAGTGAATAACATTCCCATTGTCCTTAAAACCCCACTTCTAATCACCTTAAGGATGTTTAACCTGCTTACCTGCTTTTTCTTGCTTCTGTAAAAGCTCTACCCCTACCCTTTCAAGCCCACTGCTCTTTGTCCTTGTAAATCAAGTCATCCCAGAGATGATTGCGCATTTTCGGCCTATATAAGCTCCTTTCTCCTTTCACTCGGGGGCTGCAGGGTTTTGAGAGACATGAGTCCCCCCATATGCCGCTGGCTTAATCAATAAACTCCAATAAATTTGAGAAAAAAAAGTGCATTGGATTATAAAGCTTTGATTTGGAAGTTACACATATCACTTCATTCACATGTTATGAGCCAAAGCAAGTCACCTGGTCATGCTTAATTTCTAAGGAAGTAGAGAAGTAAATTGCCATGTTTCTGAAAGATAGACAAAAGTATTGGTGAATAGCACTAATGATTGCCACCCTTATTTTTCTTGGAATATTATTCATGAGACTTTATTGAGATAGAATAATGGTATGTTCCTTTGACAAGTGTTTGCATTTGCTTTCACCAGTGCATAGTCATTAACAGTTGGAGGTCTCTGTATATTCATGGTCTGAAGCTTTCTGAATCATCCAGGTAATGTGCAAAACAACTTTCTTAACAGTTCCCTGATGGTAGGAGTGAGTGGGCTGAGTTTATTTCTGGGTCACCATTAAACTAAGGGTGTGGCCCTTTGTGATTCCAGCTTTATGGAAGGAAGATCTCCTAGAGTCTCTATCTTGGCTGCACCCTGGACTTTCTCTCCTATTTCTATCTCCCTGAGAAGTCATGAAAATTGCAATGCAAATTTATCAAGTTCAGCAAATGCCTTTGGGAGAAAAGTAGTTTCAGTGTTCAGTTCACGTCTATTAGTGTGTACCTTTACTTAGTTCTCTGATAATTATTTGGTAGTTCATATTTTCGTGTCAACTGTTTGGTGCCTTTAAGAAGATTTAAACTTAAAAAAAAAAGCATTTTTGATTGTTTTCATCATGTGGGTTAATCCCCTAGCTTGCTGTGTCATCTGAAACAGAATCTTTTTTTTTATTAATTTATTTTATTTTTATTATTCTTCCTATTTTTTTAAGCATGCTATAGCTATACATCATTTGGCTTGCAAAGAGAATTTACCTAACAAGTAATACATCTCAGACCAGTCCAGCTGAGAATACTACACATGTTATCACCAACAAGTAATAAACCATTTCTGTGTCCTACAAATGTCTCACCTTTCTTATTTTTTTCACCTGATTTCCTTTCCTATACTCTTCATTCCTCTCACCCTCCTTCCACACTGTTTCCAGCATCCATAACTATTTTCACTGCTTTTATGCCCTGCAATCTTTCATTCTCTACCATAAAGTGTGGAGAGTTGGTGTATATTAAGTGGAGACATACAGTGTCTTTCTTTCATAGCCTGGTTTGCTTCACTCAGCAGTAAATCTTCCATATTCAACCACTTTCTATCAAATGCTGGGTCTTGTTGTTTATGGCTAAATAGTATTCCATAGAGTATATGTGCCATACTTTTTCAATCCATTCATCTGAAACAGAATTTTTGGAGTTGTATGGTTCAATACAGAAACCACTAGCCTCATCTGATTATTTCAATATAAATGTATTAAAAATTAAAAATTCAGTTTCTCCGACACAGTAGCCTCATTTCAAGTACTTGATGCCACACACAGCTGATGGCTACCATAGTGGGCAGTGCAGATGGAGGACATCTCTATGACCATAGAATGCTCTATTGCACAACACTGCTTCCAAATCCAAAAGAACGTGAGGCAGTGTTGACACAATGACAGGAAGGTGAGGCCGTGCAGTAGGGAACATGACCCCATTTCTTCTAATTGACACTATTAACTGCATTACACGACAGAGGCTTGTTAGGTTTGATTTGGGAATGGCGGTGGAGTCAGAGGTGGCAGGGACAAAAATACCAGAGTCAGGCCTTGGGGTTTAATAAAACCAATATAATTTATTCTGCAAAAGCTCTCGGGTGTGGTCCCTGTATCTGGTCAGAGGCCGAGGGAGTCACACCCAGGGTGGGTGCTGCTTGTTCCTAAAGGGCTGTTGTCCAATAGGTGCTTGCCATGGGTCCTTGTCTGGCCATGAAGTTTGCTGTTTCTGTTCAACTTTGGCGGGCGTGCCAAATGCTGAAGGGCGGGAAAGTCCGTTGGTGATGGCGGTTGAGATGCAGAAAACAGCAAAGTTCCTGCTGGCGGGAATGTTTCTGCCATGTTTCTTTTCCCTTACCCTAGACCTTACATTCCGACCTTAAAGGGATAAGGGATGACAACCGCTCTGGCTGCTTCAGGCTGTTAAGGGGCGTCGATTTGGGGCCCTCTGGTTGGAGGGTCTTGGGGGAAGGATGTGTAGGGGTGCAGGAGCATTTGATTAATTACCACTCCAGCGATGGTGGATGCACATTCCCTGAGAAGGTATAAGACACAGGATGCAAAAGCCAGGATTAGACATAGCAGTATGATAGGTCCTAGAAACGGGAGGATCCACAGTAGCAAGAATTTTAAGAGAGCCGTGCATAGTGCTGCAAGCAAGAGAACACAGTGCCTCCACAGAGGACCAAAATCCCAGCGGGGGGCACTGGGCAGAGGCATTGGCAGCCAAGGTGTGGTTAGACATGTAGAGAAGAGAGACATTAGAGAACTGTGGAGAGGTAGTGACTCTGTGGGTATAGGTATAACTGACCTGGAATGAGGGTGGTACTAGAATGGCTACTATGACCCGTCTTAACAGTGGGAGGCAGAGCCAGCAAAAGTTATTTTGGGTGAGGTCCAGGGAGGCCAGAAAATGAAAAGTAGAATTGATCAAAGCTGGCACTTGGGGGCTTGGGGAAGGTGAGGGTGAAATTACTGGGGCCAACGTTCTCTGGATTGGTTGTGTAGGAGGCAGGTTATGATAAATTTTAAGTATTTCTATAATACCTCCAGGGTTTATACTCTAGGCATCTATTCAGATACCTGCCAGTTGGGAGGACAGCCAGAGAGAGACAGATAGGTTCCCGATGGTAAATGTGAATGGATTACAGGTCGTGGGGGTACAGCCCTGAGGGGGCCAAAGATTGACTAGAGGGCTGCTAAGGTACCTCGAATGGTCCAACTGCAGAGTGACTGATGAGGAGCACCTGTCCCAAGCAGTCTTACTGATAATACCTTGATCACCCCATTTGTATTGTACCTGGAATTCCTACCCCATCACTGCCAACGCAGAGCCCATTCCAAAGGCTGAGAAGGAGGAGGAGGCTGGGCATGGCTAGCTGCATGGGGAGGAGGCAGTCCAGATATTTTAGTCTTAGCATGATTCCCATGAGTAAGAGGTAAAGCACTGCTAGCAAAAGCCTTTTCCAGAACACCCATTCCTGTGGGGCCACTGCAGTCAGTCCGCTACCTGAAGTTGGACCCTGGGCTTGGCGAGGGTAATTGGGGTGGTCGAGTCTGGGGCCCGTTAATCCTCAGCCAATCCCATCATGGCCAGGTTGAAATTGGGGTGGTGGATCTCCTCTTGGTATGGAGGCATCAGGAGTGGATCTCATCTCCCTCTTTTGGGGCAGTTAGAGCCCCAGTGACCCATTTCACTACACCCTGGGCAGGGTTGAGTGGGCGGCCTGGGATCCGAGCATTCACGGGCCCAGTGCCCTGGCTCGTCACATTTGAAGCAGTTTCCCGGGGGAAGACTGCGTCTAGGGACCCCTTTCTAAGGTTCCGGCCTCAGGGCAGCCATCAGGGCTTCGGCTTGCATGGCAGCCACCTGTTTGGCCTGTTTGTGATGAGCTTCCTCAGCATCCTCCTCTTGGGAATTGAAAACTTTAATTGCCATATTCACCATGTCTTGTACGGGGGTTTGAGGGCCCTGTTCAGTCTTTTAAAGTTTTTTTCTGATATCGGGAGCCAACTAGGTGATAAAGTGGGTGGCCAGAACTACTGTCCTGACAGGATTTTCTGGGTCCAGTATGGAGTTGCATAGCCTTAGTGAGTTGGCTCAAAACCATGGCTGGATTTTCTCCACCCTGGGTGACTTCTCGCAATTTGTCATAACTTACTACATTTTGGGCTGCTCGTTCCATCCCTGCCATAAGGCATTGTAACACGTAGTCACGATGCCGGTGGCCAAGGTCGCCTTCCTGATATCTCTAGCTAGGGTTAACTTCGGGGATTGCCTCAGCACCTACCCCTGCGGTGGCTTCCGCCATGTGGACCCTGTCAGTGTACTCTCTTCCCGCCGCTTGCACCTGGTCATGCTCGTTTGCCGTCATGGTGGATGTCATAATTATATGGATGTCATGCCAGGTGAGGTCATAGGCCTGTGTGAGATATCTGAATTTCTTGATAAATTGGGTGGGGTTGGCAGAGAAGGAGACCAAGTGCTTTTTAATGGCAGACAGATCTGCGAGGGAAAAAGGAACATAGACTCAAACGACCCCCTCAGTTCTGGCCACTTCCTGTAGGGGAGCCATGACCTGGGGTGGGAGGTGGGTCATTTGAGCATGTACAGCCAGCAATGGGGGAGGACAGAGAGACTGTTGGCTGAGGGGGATGGGGAGGATTTTCAGGGTAAGGAGGTGGGTGGACAGAGGGTTCTGGAAAGTTTAATGGGGGGTGGTCAGGAGGGGGCCTTGGCAGAGAGGAGAGAGTCTGGGGCAACAGTGAGAGCAGAGGATTCAGGAGGTTCAGAAGTTTTCTTGGAAAGGCTAGGAGTGGGTTTTGACCCTCACCCACCTTAGCAAGCAAAATCTGGGAGGGAGAGCAGGTAATACAGAGGTGGAGGTGAGAGCGCAGATACTAAAAAGCCTGAACATATGGGATTTCCTTCCATTTGCTCTTACTCTGACAAAAACTGGTAAGAGCTGTAGAGACATTGAAATCGAAAGTGCCCTCAGGCAGCCAGATTGATCCATTGTTTAGTAAATATTTGGGCCAAGCCATGGTCTACAGGAAGACCAGGTGGCATTTGGATTATGGAGGACACAGCCTAAAGGTGTTTTCGTATCAAGTTTGGAGGCAGCAGACCCCATGACCTTGGGTAGAGAAAATGAGCCGAGAGGCATTCCCCTTGGGTATAATCTCTCCATGGATAGGAGTGTGAAGGAAGGTGTCATCCAGGCAGCCCTGAGACAAGGCAATCCCTAGGGTACCCCTGGGGCACCCGAAATGGATGGGGAGTGTTCCTGGCATGGCTGCGACTACAGGCAGGAAAATTCCAGAGGTCCAAAAAACGGGGGGCGGGGTTGCTTACCTTCCCAGCCAGAGGACCACATGAGAGGTCTGATGGAGGGTCTCTAACCAAGAGGCATCCAGCTCCTCTTGGGTTTCAGCACCAGATGTTAGGTTTCATTTGGGAACTGCGGCGGAGTCAGAGGTGGCAAGGACGAAAATACGAGTCAGGCCTTGGAGTTTAATAAAACCAATATAATTTATTCTGCAAAAGCTTTCGGGTGAGGTCCCTCGGCCTGGTTAGAGGCTGAGGGAGTCACGCCCAGGGTGGGTGCTGCTCGTTCTTAAAGGGCTGTTGTCCAATAGGTGATCACCACGGGTCCTAGTCTGGCCAATGAAGTTCGCTGTTTCTGTTCAACTTTGGCGGTGCGCCAAATGCTGAAGGGTGGGAAAGTCTGTTGGTGGTGGCGGGCCAGATGCAGGAAACAGGAAAGTTCTGCCAGTGGGAATGTTTCTGCCATGTTTCTTTTCCCTTCCCCCAAACCTTACAAGGATCATTTCACATTCATTTATAATTTTATTTATTTAACAGATACTTACTCAGTACCCACCATATAGTAGCCTCTAGACGTAAATGGGTGAATAAAACAAGTGTGGTCTCTGTGTCTCTGCAGTTGTGAAACTTGTAATCACTTGAAGATATTCTGACTCTGAGACATACTTTAACACAAAGAATCAGTTTTCTGCTGTCTCTCCCAGCAAAGCTGGATATAGAAGAAGGAGGCTGGGCTTCAGATAGACAGAGCTGGGTTCAAATCCAAGCTTTTCATCTTCTAGTTAAAGCAACTGACCGCCAAGGAACTGGACAGTGGTGCTGCAGTCAAATGCAGTGCTCTGGGAGGTGGACCCATATGGGAAGGTTTCTGGCTCATGGCCAGAGACCTCCCTAATAAGTATGTGGCCAGAATGGGAGCTGGGAGAGACTGGAGTTGGAGTGTGGTGACAGGACCCTGCTGAGAGTGACTGTCTCCCTGTCTCTGTCTCTTTCTCTGTATCCTTCACTTATAGGATATATAAATAAACTTTTTTGACCTTCATAAGCCTCAGTTTCCTCATGTACAAAATAAGGAAAACCATACTGCGTATAGTTATCTTGAGCATTAAACAGGAAATCATGCCAAGTGCCTAGCACAGGGCTTGGTGCATGGGAAGGCCTGGTAATATGCCTCCTTTGACAGAGGTGGTTCATTGTACACATGATTTAAATAAGTGCCATGTAAATATAAGAAGCTTCTCATATCAAGCCAAGGTTTTGTCGAGTTGCTTCTGATGAAGCCAGCATCAAGGTCTGACTTGCAGGGCCTCTAAAAGTACTAGAAGCCATGCTGTAATGCCAGAAGGTGAACACTAGGGGCCGCCAGAATAGATGGCATGCCTAAGGTTTGGTAGCCAAGTCCGGTTCTTGCACTGCAAACATTCAAAAGAGACTCAAGTTCTCCAATTAGGAAAACCGGGGTGTTTTTCTAAAGCAATTATTTCTCATACACTAAAATACGTTCCTGATGGATAGCAACTGGGGTGTTTTTCTAAAGCAATTATTTCTCATACACTAAAATACGTTCCTGATGGATAGCAGCATTAAGTGTACAAAATGGACTCATGAAAACTATAAGAAAATAAAGTTAATAGTTTTCTGATTTAAAGATTCAGAACTTTTGAAACAAAGGCAACAGAGAAGCAAAGGTAGATATATTTTCCCCCATTAAAAGAAAATTCTGGGACCATCTTGTACTGCAACAGTTAAACACTTGCAGAAGAAGCCGGATCCTACATGGTCGGCCAGGATTTGAGTCCCAGTTTGTTGCCTGGGGTGCTGGTGCCCAGGATCCTCACTGGATGGAGAATTTGAGAAAAATGGATTGTGGTGTGACCTGGGTGCCCACTCTCTCTAAGGCATGCATACATCATTTGGCTTTAAAAACAAGAAACAAAAACTAGGGGTCAACAGGTGGCATGGTGATTCAGTGCTGGCCTCCCATATAGCTGACTATAGTTCTAGTCCCAGACCTGGGAACTTGAAAATCATGCCTGAGGCATACGCATGTGTACCCAAAATCCCAAGAAGTGAATGGAGGAGAAGGGACTGCGGTGTGACCATCCTCCTAAGGGAGTGCTTTCTCACTTTTCCTGTCACTGTTTCTCTCTATCTCTCTCCAGTGAGCACATGTGCCCTATGGCAAGGGCCAAAAACCAAAAATCCAAAAAAATTTCCCAAACCCCAAACCCCCCCAAACCAAAACAAAACAAAAAAATTCTGTATAAAAAAATACTAAATACTTTTGGATACTAAAAGAAAATGAAAGTTGCAATAAATTTTGTGAATGACACAAAGGAATGTTAATACATATAGCATAAAAATGTTTTTATACATATATTAGGAAAGATGAGTAGCTTAATAGAAAAATTAGCACAAGCAGGTAATTCTCCCCCCCCCACAAATAACAGTGGTTTAAATAAAATAAAAACACTAATAATTAAATAAGTACAAATGAATACTTTCTAATTTAAAAACATTTTGTCAAAGAATGTGTGCGCTCTCTCTGGAAGTGGGGAGCAAGATAGCACCCCTCTCCCATAGGGCATGGTCATGCAGTAACCCTTTCTCCATCATCTCTCCCTCCTTTTGGGATTTTAGGCATGCACATGTGCCCAGAGTATTTTGCAAGCTGCTGGGTTTGCAACTCAACCACAGGGATGGCCATGTGAAATCCAGCTGCCTTAAACACTAGGATACAGGATGACTGAGTACAAATAAGTATCACAATGAAACTTCATGATTAGCCTACATGACTGACAAAGAGATTTTAAAAATTAATAACTGGTATTGGTGAAGGCATTGTGAAATGAAGATAAATGGGGGAAACTTCTTTGAAGAGTGATTTTAACATATTTGTCAATAGCCTCAAAATCATTAACATGTTGAAGACTCAGTAATTACATTTCTAGGAATTTATTTTAAGGAGGTAAAAAGAGAGATGCATTAAAAAGTCGCTTTAAGGAAATTCATCTCCGTGTTTCGTTTTAGTTAGTTGTGTTTTAGTTCTGTTTGTTTTGTTTAGCACTGAAAATGGGAACCAACTTAAATATCCAATAATAGAGGAGGTTCACATCAACTTGAAAATAGAAATTCTTAAATTTTCACATTTAACACTTAATATACTCACTAGTATTTACTTTTTAAAATTTTTTAAAAAATTTATTTATTTACAGTAATTCACTATACATCAATACAGTATACAAAATGAGATTTTCCATCCATTATACATTGTATGTTGGCTCAATCAAGGATATTACCATATATGTTATCATCAACAAATAATTTCCTATTTCATGCTTCTAATATATTTTATCCCCCCCTTGATTTCCTACCTCTCATCCTTTAACGACTTCCCTCATTCTCCCACACTGTATCTGGTATATATAGTTGTTTTCCATGCCATTTTTTTTCACATTTTATTGATTCACTAAAGATCTTAATTAATTTAAAGATTTTCATATCAAGCATAGCTGATATATATATGTATATATATATATATATATATATATATATATATTTAGGAATGCATGTCTGACTTTAGGCGTAAACCTCTGTGAGTAAAGTGAACATAACTATAAGTAGCACCTCACTGGGGCTATATAGTATACTACGATCATTAAATAGGTATTAATAGATATTTTTAAATGCATTTAATTTCAAGAAAAAGTTTTAGTTTTAATAGATCAAAATTTTAAAAAAAATTAATTTTTTTGCTTAGAACTTAAAGCCAGGAAAAAGGTTAGGATTCAGTTCAAATCGTTGGTAGATGAACCTATCAACAAGGGAAGACATAAACCCTTAAATAGACTCTAGAAGTTAACATTCAACTATGGACTTGTCACTAGCATTAGGCTGGTCATTTTCTTGGTTGTTTCTTGTACTCTTATTTCTGTGTCTGATTAGTTTTCCTGGTATAGCACTCCCTTCAGCACTTTTTGGAGAGCTGGTCTGGTGTTGATAAATTCTTTCACGTTTTGTTTATCTGAGAATTTTTTTTTTTTTTCCCACATGAAAGATAATCTTGCTGGGTATAATACTTTTGGTTGAAATTGTGTTTTTTTTTTTTTTTGAGAGGTTTTTTACTATAGGGCACATGTGCTTGCCAGACAGACAGAAAGAGACAGAGAGACAGAAAACGAGAAATCACCCCCCAGGGGGGATGGTTACGCCACAATCCCTTCTCCTCCATTCTCCTCTCGGGATCTTGGGCACGCATGCACACGCGCCCGGCGTGAGTTTTAAGCCACCGGGTCTGGGATGTGAACCGCAGTCGACTACTTGGGAGTCCAGCGACATAGCCATTATGCTAACTGCTGGTTCCTGGTTGAAATTGTTTTTCACTTAACATTTTGAATATATTTTCCCATTCTTTCCTTACTTGCATTGTTCTCACTAGCATTTTCTCAGATGAGGGACAATATTCAGCGTATAAATCAAGTGCTACATTGTGCTTTCAATTTTGTAAAATATGTGTCAGGATGAGACCTCGAAGCGTTCACTGGTATTATTTTTCTTCTGTAACTTCTTTCACTGGTGCTCCTTTCTCATAATTTGGGCTGCGGTGAAGACTTTCTATATTTACTGCCTCAGGGTAGGGCTTTTATTTAAAAGCACAGAGGGAATGACTCAAGTCTGTGCTTAGCTTGTGCAATTCAAAGTACACCTTTGTGGTGGAGGAGAATGGGTAGTGAGAAAGCCATGACCTTCGGGCCTCCTGGACAGGGTGATAAGAGATTGCAGAATCATAGATCGGCAAGCAGGGAGAATTCCAGTATCTCAGCTGATGCCATCAGAGGGGTAATGGGCAAGTATAAGAGAGAGTCATATACATTTCAGCAGATGCTCCCTATGAAGTTGTTGCCATCCTCCATAATACTATAATACTATCCAATCCCCCCAAAACTCAGATACCACCTCCAGATAAAGGATGGGCTAGTTTGGAGTAGTCCTGAATGATTTCTTAGTTTACATAGAATTGACTTTCCTTTTCATCTCTATAAGCTGGAATGAGAGTTTGAAATAGGTATAAGCAGTCTTAGAGTAGAAGAAAGTTACATATATTTTTAGCATACCTAAGAGCATTCATATGTATATATCTGTACATATATTTATCTATGCTCATATTAATATTTATATGCACTTTTTTAGTCTAAAATACTAAAGAAAAGCTAGAATGTTCACAGTAAATATCTTTGGGGTCTGCAGGTGGTGTGAAATACAGACAAAGTTGTATTTTTATTTCACAAAGTATTCTTATTAATCAAAGAAACAAACCAATAACCCACTAGAAAAATGAGCAATAAAGATGAAAAGATAATTTATAGGAGAGGAAATATAAATAGCAGTTAAGTATATGAAATACTGCTTAATTGCATTCACAATAACAGAAATGGAAATAAAACTATTTCAAGATCCAATCTCTCTCTTACTAGATTGACAAGGTCACACTCCTTGATAGCACGTTGTATTGGTAAAGTATGAGGAGACATATAGTCTCACACATTGCTGATGTGAGGGTGAACTGATGCAATCTTTATGAATAGTGATTTGGCAACATCCATTGAAATGACAAATGTAAAAACTCATCGATCTAGCAATTTCTCTTTAAAGAGTTTATGGCAGAAATAAATCAAGATACATGTAAAATGATGTAAGTATACTCATTTACTGCAACACACTTACAATAGCAAAGTGTCAGAATATTAGAAGGAAACTGGTTAAATATAATATTGGTACAATAAAATTCTATGAACTTCTTTATGTACTGATATGGAATGATATCTAAGTTACCATGAGCGGGGGAAAGCAGAATTAGCAGTATGTATAGTGTGCAGTCCCCTCTAATGAGACTCAGAGACAAGCTATTAATGGTGCCACAGAAGAACATCTGAGTTTGTCACCACTGCTGCAGTGGGTGCTGCTCCAGGCAGGTCCCCCCATGTCCAGCCCGAGCCACAGTGCAGCCTGGAGTTCATGCCCAGGGCTGGATAGCTTGCACTCAGGTTGCCTTGCCCCTTTCTTCTGGCCCACACCTCACCACTCCTTGCTGACCTTCTACCTCCTCTGTGCCCTCACTCCTACGCTAACTGAATCTCATCTCATTCTGACGTGCCCACCCATTGCACTGCAGCAGCAGGTGTGGCCAGTGGAAGGGGGTGCTTGGCCCAGCCAACCTTTGTCTCTGTGACTAGGGGAGGCACACACCATTTTTCTTTCTTTACCACCTTTCCTAGCCCCTGAACTAGGTAGGGCAGTACCCTGGAGGTTAGGAAGGTAAGCAGGAGGGGCTGATCCCTCTACCCCCTTCACAGATGCCCTAATCCTCCCTGCCCTCATCCTGGAATCTGAATATTTATTGCTGCAATGGAGATGTGCAGTCTCCTTTTATCCAGGTGAGGTCCAGAGAGTCCAGGTTTCCTGCGGCAGCTACTTAAGGTGGGTTTGGACCGCTCACCCAAACAGCCTGCTTTCACTCTTGGCCTGTTTCTCCTTTCCTGATACGGGGCACCAATAATCTAGCTCTGTCCACCCCCCTCAGCTTTCCCCTCCTCTTCCTGCCCCTGGGTTCTGGTTCCATCTTTTCTCTGTTCACAGGCTACCACTGACAGCTGTGTCATTTTTGTTCAATGTGTTATTCTTAGCCATCCATCATTGCTGCTGCTGCTCCCAGTGTCAAATGTTCTTCCTGATCTTATCACTTGTTCTGTTCACATCTCCCTCCCCCCCAGATGTCTCCTGGGGGAAGGAGGCTGGAGTGCAGCTGGCTGGGTTTCCCACTGCTCAGTTCCAGAGAGAGTGGGCCCTGGCCCCGGGATGCTGTAGCAGAGTGTTTCCTATTGAAGAATAGGGATCAACTTCCCCCGATTCTGCCCAGAGGAAGTAGACATAATTTGTCCCAGTCTGGGAGTCCCCATTGGGTATCCTATTTTAGTCACTTGAATAAAAATATTTCTTTTTTCCTGAAAAAAAAAATACAAGATAAAAACAAAACCCAGTATGTATCATGCTACCACCATTTAAGAAGAACAAAAATCTTGCTCTCTTGTGTGTGTGTGTATGTGTGTGTATCTCAAACTATATATAGTCAATCATGTTATGAGTGTTCTATATGTCTGTTTAGTCACTCATCTAATCACAATGGCCTTATGAGATTGGCACTATTATTATCACAATTTTACCATCATCATTTTGTAGATGAGGAACTTGGGTCACAGAGGAGTTATGTACTTGTGGGAGCAGAGAGGGGGTGAGTGAGAGGCCAGTAGGCTTCACAGTGGGATGCAGGAAGATGAAGGAGACATTGTACTTCATATTTTTCTATACCTTTTACCCTGTACAAGGTGGTACCTATTATTATGTAAATAAAAATATGTGTTGGTCATGGCATTACACATGCACTGTTGTACTATATTCACCCAAAGGTGCCCATCTGTAGACACAGTCTGGGAGAAGGAACATTAAATCAGGAAACAGAGCATCTCAGTTATGGTCCACTGTCATGAATGTATTTTCTCTGGGCCTTGTTATCGCCTTTCATCAAACACGAATGCTTGGGGGCGATATGGTGATACTCAGTTATATCAGTCTTGTCTAACCTAGTTGACCATCCATGTCATCTGAGAAACTTAAAAATATGTAGTTTCTCAAGCTCCCATGAATATGTATTCTGATTTAATACAAAGATAGGAATGCAATTTGAGAAAAATTATCGGTAGAAGGTATGTGTGCTTGCTTGGGAGAGAGTCCTACCCCAGTGGGATGTGCTCATGCCACAATACCTTTTCTTCCATTTCTCCTGCCCTTCAGGATTTTAGGGATGCACACACACACACACATGCCTGGCATGTGTATTACAATACAGGGACTGGGACTCAAAACATGGCTGGCCATATGGGATCCAACTCCTTTAACTACTGAGCTATGAGGCCAGTGTTAAGAACCTGTATTTTTCTAAAGCCCCCACCTTAGGCAATTCTGATATAAAACTGGGTTTAGAAACCCTGGAACAAATGACGCTTCAGGGATTTCTGTCATCTCTAAAATTCCATGTCCTGTAAAGTACTGAGTATCATGTCAGAGCCAAGTAAACCATTTGCCATTCAGTCTTCAGTCCTTCTAGGTCTTCTTAGAGGCTGCCTTATTCCCAGGCCCATTTAAAAAGAAAGGGGAAAGGGTGGTACCCCTTGGTCCAGATCATCACCTGCATTTCACCAAATGCTGGATTCCAGAGTGTGTGGCCTTCGGCTCCAAAGCTGCCATTATCATTACAGCAGGATGATGAGGTTCCAGAGCCCAAAATGGAGACAGACATTTTGGCCCATCTCAGAATTTACACATACATCTTCATCCTTAGGCCTCTAATCTCTTTCCAAAGGCACTTTATTCCCTGGGATTATCCCCTTTAGTCTCTTTCCAAAGACATTTTATTCCCTGGGATGACACGTTGAGTATGTTGTATGCTAACTGCAACTTCTGCCAGATGATCTTCAAGGTTGGAGCTCTTAGAAAAAGTGTACATCAGGCCCAACTGTGATGGAGGATATGCTCCTCTGTGGCTGAGGCCACATGGGAGGCCTGAGTTCGATTCCTGATCCAACCTAAACAGGCTGGACATGGTATTACACACATGTTGCCCTAGCTAACTGGGAGGCTGGGGCAGGAGGATTGCAACAGTGATATCCTATCAAAAATATCTCTTTCTGTCACATACATACATATATGCACACACATATACATTTTAATGCAATGTTTGAATATTCAGTGATCTGCTTCCTCCCTTCCTCTCTTCCTTCTTTTCTTTTCCCTCTTTTTCCCTTCCTCCTTCCTTTACTTCTGCCTCCTTCCCCCTCCTTCTTCTCTTTATTGTCCCATATTTCCTCTTTCTTCTATCAAGGGAAGACCTGGTGATGGGGCAGTAAGTCTTGACTACAGCTCTTCCCACCCACTCAGAGAGAAGTGTGTGTTCAGTTCACTGAGCAGCCCAGAAAGAACGTGGCTCCCCAGCCTCTTGCAGTTTTATGGCGAGTCTCTCTCCATTTCACAGGGCAGTTATTACTCATAATTGGTGCTCACCGGCCAAGCCCAAACAAACGTGTGGCACACTCCACATACCACACACAGACACAAATATTTTCCCTGCTCACACGGGCTGGGATGAGGATGCCATTCTCACCTCGGAGGAGCCACATGACCAGACCTTCCGCAGTAGCCTCAGCCCATGGCAGGAGGAACAGGGCAGCCAGCTTTGAGCATTCTGGTTTTTCAGGACTAGCATCTATGAAAAGAGGCATTCACTGCCACCGTGCCTCCAGAAAAGATGTGGCAGAGGAGTCCCCCTTTTCAGAGTGTGTGGCTGATTCTCCTTCTTCTCTTCAGCTGGGCTAATGATGGCTGCCCTTATATTTGGCCATGATGACAGGTCTTTCCGAAGATGTATTTTTACCCTCTGGACAAATAGCAGTTGGGACGAGTGGAGCTCTTTTTATGAGTTGAGGTACTCAGAGATGGAAAATAAACAGCTAGTTAATGAGACGTTCTTATGGAAACTGGCATAAATAATAACAAAGAAAACATCCTGTTCCTTCTGCCAACACCCTTGGGTGAGGGGATATAAAAGCTGCTGTCCAGCTGGCCACTGTCAGACTTGGGGAACTCCGGCTGCCCTACTGACCTGCCATCTGCCCAGCCGGGACCATGGGGTGCTGCCCAGGGGATTGCTTCACCTGCTGCACTCAAGAACAAAACTGCTGTGAGGAGTGCTGTTGCACACCTGCCTGCTGCGGCTGCTGCGGGGCCTGCTGCGGGGCCTGCTGTGGCTGTGGCTCTGGTTGTGGAGGCGGCTGCTGTGGATCTTCCTGCTGTGGAGGATCTGGCTGTGGGGGCTGTGGGGGCTGTGGGGGAGGTTGTGGAGGCTGCTGTGGATCTTGCTGTGGTTCCGGTTGCTGTGGCTCCGGGGGCTGTGGACCTATTTGCTGCCAGCCCTCACCTGTATGCGACACGAAATGAAGATCTTCCTCCCACCACTGAAAGCCGTCACCTGGAGACTCCCTTGCCTCCAGAACCTTCCATGCACCCTGGACAGTGTCTGGCCTCTCATGTTATTTGTGGAGGAGGGCTTGTTCTTCAACGCCTGCCCTGGTGTTTCAAGTCACTGAGCCATATCCTGGCGAGAAATTAAAACTGGGTCCCGACAAAGTGATCCCTGAGCTCAAGTGGTGAATTCCATGGCTTTATGCGTGTGAAATTAAATGTCTTGTCACTATGCGGCATCTTTTATTCAAGGTGTCTTTGGGACTGATTCTCCTTGCTGGCTTTCTGCTGCTTTTGAGATGCAAATATCACCCTTGTTAACCTCTTAATAAATTCAAGCATGCTGGCATAACCTGATTAGTTCTTTTGCCTCTTCCTTCACGGGCTCCTGGACTGATTAGGACAATCTGCTCTGGCACCCACAGGAGGGTTTTTGAAATGTGGATTGTGGATCACCTGCATTAGCATCAGAAGGAGGCTGGTTAAAATTGGAGGTTCTGAGGCCCTCCCTGAGACATGCAGAATTGGAACTCACATGAGGATGGCCTGGGAGTCTGTTTTTAACAAGAACCTCTGATAATTCTTATACACTGAGGTTTGAGAACCATAGATGTAGATTAAAACTTCCATATGCTGCATGAGATTCACTTGAGGAGGTTTTTAAACATACAGATCCTTTGGCTTCAACAGTGAGATTTTATTCATTAACTCTAGGGCCTAGGGTGCCTTGGAATCTGCCTTTTTTAAGTTCCCAGGTAAATGCTGATGCTGACAAAATTTAATCTTGATTCCGTGGCATGGCTTCCTTCTGCACTACAGTTCTAGGAGAGTTCTTCGGGAGGGCTTCAGCTTTGGTCATAATTTTCAGGCATAGTCGGGAAGAGGCTTTGGTAGGACAAAGCTTGGTTTTGAATAGAATAGATTCTTGTGGCCCACTTTGTAAATGTACAGTTTTTTTCCTTTCTTTTTTATCTTTTTGTTTCTTTCCCTTTCTTCTTCTTCTTCTTTTTTTTTTTTAGAGGTTTTTGCTTTAGGGCACGTGTGCTCACCAGAAAGACAAAGAGAGAGAGAGAGATAGAAAGCAAGAAATCACCCCCCAGGGGGAACGGCCATGCCGCGATCCCGTCTCCTCCATTCTCCTCTCGGGATCTTGGGCACGCACGCATGTGTGCCCGGAGTGAGTTTAAGCCACCGGGTCCGGGACTCGAACCGCTGTTGACTACATGGGAGTCAAGCGACATAGCCATTACGCTAACTGCTGGTCCCCAAATGCTCCTCAAACCCCTTTCTTCTTCTTCTTCATTTCTTTCTTTTCTTTCTTCTTTCTTCCTTTTTTTTCCTTTTCTTTCTCTTTTTTTCTTTCTTTTTCTTTCTCTTTCTTTCTTTTCTTTCTTTCTTTCTTTCTTTCTTTCTTTCTTCCTTCCTTCCTTCCTTCCTTCCTTCCTTCCTTCCTTCCTTCCTTCCTTCTTTTTCTTTTTTATTTATTTCTCTTTCTTCTTTCTTTCTCTCTCTTTCTTTTCCTTCTTTCTCTCTCTTTCACTTTCTTTCTTTTTCTTTCTCTCTTCCTCACTTTCCTTCTTTCCTTCCTCCCTTTCATCTCTTTCACTCTTAATTTAAGTTTTGTACAGAGGGCATGTGCACTCTCTGGAGAGAGAGAGGGAGAGAAGAAGAAAGTGAGAAAGTATCCTCCACTGGGCATGGTCATGCCACAATCTCTTCTTCTACATCTCTGCTTCCTTTTGGGATTTTGGGCACACATGCACATGTGCCTGGTATGTTTTTCAAGCCTCCAGGTCCAGGACCCAAACCATGTCATTGGACATTTGGGATCCAGTTGTCTTAAGCACCACGTCATGAGCTGGACCAATTGCATAGTTTCTAAGGATGTTCTGGGCAGTCTAGTTCCTTTCTCCAATTTCAAGCTTGGGCCCAGTTTCACTCTTCTGCGTCAGGTTTTCTTGTCCAGGAACCAGTCGCATTTCTTCTGCTCTAGTCCCGGGGAGGAGTGGGTCAGTATAAATGTTAGGTGGGGCCTGACTCAGGAGTGTGGGTCCTCTAGGGGGTTAAAGTTCAAAAGATTGTTTATTTAACTTCTTACTAAAGATGATCTTAAACTATGTGTAGAATAAAATTAATTCTGCTCTTGCTCTAGAAAACAATATTCTTATTTCTATAGAGCAAGGTTTTGTTCAATAAATACAACCTTTTTACCCCTGTCCTTAGGTATAACGATGATTCCTAAAAATATAAAAAGACCACAGAAAATATAAAGAAGAAATAACAACCATGCAAATTCTTTTTTTTTTTTTTTTCTGGTCAAAGGACTTTCTTTTTTCTTTTCCTTTTTTTCCTTTTTTTATTTCATTTTTAAAAATACATTCAATTATCTTTTTTAGCTTACAAGTTGAATATTTCAATATGTAAACATTTCTCCCTAGTCCCGTTGATTAAACTATAAAATATCTTCAACAGCTAATACCACATTTCTTTGTCCCATTAATGCTTTGCCTCTGTATTTTTCTTCTAAATGTCCTTCTTCAGGCCCTACTCTCCCACACACACATTATATCTGGTATTTACACCCATTTATTGTGTTTATATATCTTTTGGTCAATCAGTTCCAGTCAAAGAGTGTGGACCATGCAAATTCTTATCACTTATATTTTTTCATTGCTATACATCTTTTTAGACTCCTTTTATGAGCCTATTTATGAATAAAAGTGGGATGGGCCCAGCTGCAGTGATGCTCATGGGAGGGTGTCACTGAGGATACACAGGAGGCCTGGGTTTGGTTTCTGGCCCAACCTAAATGGACTAGGTATAGTGGTTGCATAGGTGGCTTGCCATGTGGAGAGACTATCAAAAATACCCATCTCTCTCTCCCTTCTGCACTCACTCTCTCTCTCACAAAAATAACAACAACAACAACAAAATGGGATTATGCTGCCTTTTTTTAAAATTGCAATTTCTTATTTACATATAATCACTATCCATCTTTGTGGGGTTTCGTAGAGTTTTTAAAGCATTTTTACAGCATTTAATAATCCAATCAACGATATAAACATATTCACCAGCTTCAACATTTGATATTACATTACATTATGCACACATGAGAGTTGTTCTATTCAATTTTTTTTGAAAAAAGTATATATTGAAGGCCAGCCAGTGGTGTGATGGTTAAGGTGGCTAGATCCTACATGACCAACTATGGTTTGAGTCCCAGACCCAGTGGTTTGAAAATCATGCTGGGAAAAAACAAACAATACATTTAACTGACATAAAAACAAAAAGTTCTCTGCTGATGATAATATATATGGTAATGTCTTTTTATTTTTATTTATTTATTTTTTCTTTTTTTTGGGGAGACGTTTTTGCTAAAGGGCACATGCGCTCGCCAGACAGAGAGAGACAGAGAGGTAGAAAGCGAGAAATCACTCCCAGGGGGAATGGCCACGCTGCAATCCCTTCTCCTCCATTCTCCTCTTGGGATCTTGGGCACACACGCACACGCGCCCGGTGTGAGTTTAAGCCACCAGGCCTGGGACGCGAACCGCAGTCGACTACGTGAGAGTCCAGTGACATAGCCATTACGCTAACTGCTGGTCCCTATGGTAATGTCTTTGACTTGACTAATACGTACTTTATTTGTGGTGGGAAAAACCATGTTATACACTGTAAAGATGTATAGTGATTAACTGTAAATAAAAAAAGAAAAATATGCTGGGCATGTGTGCACGTATGCTGAAAATCCTGAGAGAAGAATAGAGGAGAAGGGATTGCAGCATGACCATCCTCTCTGGGAGGTGACTTGTCCAGGGACCAAGTCACATTTCTTCTGCTCTAGTTCCAGGGAGGAGTGGGTGAGTATAAGTCTGTTAGGTGGGGCCTGTTAGAGGGGGCTTCTTGCTCCCCTCCCCCACCCTAGTGTCTCTCTCTCTTTCTCTCTCTGGCTGAGCATACATGTTCTATAGCAAACAAGCAAACAAACAAACAAACAAAACCATATGTTGGGTTACCAGAGACATTTTTTACTCTGTTGTGGTATACCATTACATAACCTATTCCACTTGTTTACATACATTCTTGTGTCTGTTAATCATTTGTTCCTGAAAACCCTTCTATCATTCCCCCCATGTAAGTTCTAGTAACAACTCTCTCTACTTTTATGCTATATTTTGCTTTAAAAAATATTTTTAAAAATGAACTTTTTGGAGATATATAAGTTACCTTTGATGGCCAATCCCCCCAGCTCCTCAGCCTGAGGAATCGTTAATCTGTTCTTTATGTCATTGCATAGTGATATTTGCCATTTCTAGAATTTTATATAAAGAAAATCTTTTCCTCTTAGCATAATAATGTTGATATTTATTCATGTTGTTTCAATCGTTAATAGTTTGTTTCTTTTATTGTATAATATTCCATTGTATAGATAAACTACTTAAAAATGTATTCACCTACTGAAGGGCATTTGGGTTGTCTACATTTTTTACTATTATGAATAAAGCTACTGTGAATATTCATGTACAAGGTTTTGTGTGACCAAGTTTCTTTTTTGGATAAATACCTAGGTAAGTGGTAAGTGAATGTTTAGCTTTATAAGAAACTACCAAACTGCTTTGAGAAGTGGCTGTGCCATTTTCTATTCCCATCAGTAATGTTGGGGAGTTCCTATTGCTCCATGTCTTTTTTAACAGTTGATATTGTCAGACTTTCTACTTTTGGTCATTCTATTAGGTCGTCTGAAAAATCATAATGTGTTTTTCTATGCAAAAATGCATTATGACCTTCCCAATGACCCAATAGTAGGTATATAGTCATAATTTACTGTACTTTCTTTGTTGTTTCATTTAAAAAAAAAATCCGTGAATATTAGTAGTGCCTTCTCTTGGAAAGAATTTGAGATGTGCCTCCTCAATGGTTCAGTTTCAGACTTTACTGTTTAAGTCATTTTTGCTCTGTCTGGAATTGGCCTCATCTTTAAACCCCTAGACGAAGCAATAGCCAGAGCCAATAGGCCAGTGGGTCTGAACTGAGTAGCTGTGATTCAGAGCAGCTGGTTAACCTATTGCTCATGGTCATGTCTCCTGGATACACAAATGGAGGTAGTAATTTCTTGAATTACTGACAAAGAATTGCCATTCTTGGATATCCACAGAGGTTCTCATTTATTCATTCAGTAAATACTAATTGTGTAGTTCCTATATATTGGACACTGCTCTGGATGCTGGGTTTACACCAGTGAATGGACAAAGTCCTTGCCATCATGGTGCTTATATACTATGCCAAGGGGCGACAAGACCTATAAAGAAGAATAAAATAGTAATGGGTCACATAGTTAAAAGAGCTGACATTTCATTTAACAGAAAAGGATTTTTTAAAATTTCATTTTCTTTTAAACAGTCAATCACATTATTTAGCTTACAAAGTGGATGAATATGGAAGATTTACTGCAGAGTGAAGCAAGCCAGGCTATGAAGGAGAGACATTGTATGTCCCCACTTAATATATACCGAGTGTCTGCACTCTATGACTGAAAAGAATTGACTGAAGGATATAGAGACACAGTAAATGGATGTAAATACAGATATGGTGTGTGTGAAAGAGTAGGGTTTGAGAAAAAACAATTAGAAGAAAAATGGGGAGGGAAGGATTATTTGAGGAGATGATATTCCAGCACAATGGATGATACCGTAAGTTTCTCAGCTGAGAGAGTTTACGAGAATTTGTTGGGGAGAACACCATCTTTATCTGTAATTTCATTTTTGGCTTAGCTGGATAAGAAAAGAGAAGCTAAGCAATGTAGGGTGCAGGGTCTTGGGGGCTCCTCTGCCTTATCTTCTGCAGAGCTGTTCAAAAGTCTTCTTCCCAACTGTTTATCCCAATGTGGGAATTTTTAAAAAAAATTCTTTTATTTTTTTTAAGAGAGATTTTTGCTATAGGGAGTGTGCGCTCGCAAGAGACAGAGACAGAAAGGGAAAAATCACCCCCTGGGAGAGATGGCCATGCTGCAATCTCTTCTCCTCTATTCTCCTCTTGGGATTTTGGGCATGTACACACACACATGCCCAGTGTGAGTTTTAAGCCACTGGATCCGGGACTCAAACTGCAGTCAACTACATGGGAGTCCAGCAATGTAACCATTACACCATCTGCTGGACCTGTCAGTCCAATTTCTTAATCCTGATCTTAAGCCTTTCATGATTGGTGCCTAATGACCCTTCTAGTCCCATCACTGTTCCTTCTGTCCTATCATGCTTTTCATCCTGGTTATGTTGAACCATTGTTGCTCCCAAAATGTATTACGCTCTTGTGCCTTAGATTTCTGTAGCTAATTCTTTCTCTTCCCTTACTATCCCTCTTTATCCTTCCTCCTCGAGGATGCAAGTCAGTCATTGTATTACTAGAGAAGCCTTTCCTAGCCAGTATTAGGGAAAACTATGCTGGTATTTCTCCTTAGTGTCCCCCAAACACCCCATGCATTCCTCTATGCTAGCACTTGAATGCTGCAATAAATTGTTTGTGAATGTGTCTATCTCTCTTCTAAATATAGATTTTATTAGGGACAGAATTGCAGTGCATTCCTGTATTCTTCACACAGAACCCACTATTGGTTGAGTTAAATAGCTAGACAAAAGAGAAATGGAGAGAATGATTGCATATATTAATAAATTAAGGGAAGGATGAATGAATGGCATAGTAGCTCAGTTTTCCTAGGGAGAACTTGCTTTTTACATTGAAGGTGAAAATGGCTTATGGAGGCAAGGTAGGCCCTCCACTAAGGAAAGATGTCAGGCTTGGTGTTCAGGACCTAGGTTTCATTTATCACCTCATCTGTCTCAAGCAGTAGCAAAAGTGGAATTCTCGTTCACAATGTCTTTGAAAGACAAACCTGGGAAGCCACCCTGTAAAATAACATCTTTTTTTTTTTTTTCTTTACATTGTGGGCTGGGATACATCTTTCTTTTAGGAGCTGTCAAAAATCTCCAAAGGTAAAGAAGCTCTTGAAGGCTATTGACTGTTTGAGGAGAAGTGGAAGGGCTGGGACAAACACTTTCCAAGGACAGCTAGAGCAATGTTCTAGGGAAGTTTTCTTATGGAACAGGATGGAGGGCAGTAGTAGGCTGATGAAGTCTCCTGAGAAAAGTTGGTCTAGATAGGTTGGTGAGGAGGTGAGCCAGTAGTTTTGCTTAAATCAGTTGGCATGATCTGTATAATCTTTAGCAAGTGACTTAAACAATCTGACTTTCACATCCATTTCTTCATTTCTAATGAGGAAGAAGAATCTCCCTCTTTGGATTACTATTGTTTTAAGTAAGATCATTGCCATAAAATGAAATCATTTAAAATCTACCCCAGGGTTGCTCCTGTAGCCTATTGGGTTAAGGGAGCTGGATCTCACACAGCTCATCATGTAGTTCAAATCTTGGCCCCACTGGTTTAAAAAAACCAAGTTGGGTGTGTGTGTGTATATGTGTGTGTGTGTGTGTGTGTGTGTGTGTGTGTGTATGTGTGTTCTCCAAATCCCAACAGGATGAAGTGTAGGAGAAAGGATTTTGGCATGACCATGTCCTGTTTGGACAAAGCTTTCTTTCTCTCGCTCTCTCCCTGTCTCCCTGGCAAGTGCATGTGCCTTTTAGGAAAAAAAAAAAAAAAAAAGAAAGAAGGAAAGAAATTCAGCTCAGATGATGTTCTGTCCCTCACTGCATTACTCCACTGTACTAATCCCTGTATGCTTATTGTGGAACTTACCATTATGCTGCAATGAGTTTGCTTGCATGCTTGTCTGCCCCCTATGTGGGATCCATGAAGATGGGTTGGATAGGTCTTATTTATGTGGGCATCCTCTGGACACAACTCAGAGCTCATACAAAAGATGAGGAGGGTGGATAAATGATAAGTTTCTTCTTTGCTTGTTTATGATGCTGAGAAATATAGATTATCAAGCCTGGAAGTGATGATGCTTATTCTAACGCCACCTGTAGCTCCAAAGATTCCAAATTTAGCAGGTTAATAAATAAACAGCATTTTTATGGGTAGATAAACAACTTCCAGATCAACAAACCTTGGCATAATAAGATGTCCACGTGCAAACTGGCCCAAACAGCAATGAGGAAAAGATGCAGAGGCCCCAAACAGCACGCACTGGTGAAGGAGTATAAAAGTGAGGGCCTTGGAGAGCTGTCACAGTCAGGCAGCTATCTCTCAGCACTCACAGGGAAGCAGAGAAACCTCCATCATGTCTGGCTGCTGCTGTTCTAGGAAATGCCCCTCCGTCTCTCTTTGTTCCACTGAGGTGACCTGTGGAGGGCCCATCTGCTTGCCCAGTTCCTGCCGGAGCCACACATGGCAACTGGTGACTTGTCAAGATAGCTGTGGATCATCTAGCTGTGGCCCCCAATGTTGTCAGCCCTCCTGTCCAGTGAGCAGCTGTGCTCAGCCTGTGTGCTGCGAAGCCACTGTTTGTGAGCCTTCATGCTCTGTGAGCAGTTGCTGCCAACCAGTGTGCTGCGAGACCACAGTTTGTGAACCTTCTTGCTGTGTAAGTAGCTGTGCCCAGCCTTTGTGCTGTGAGACTACCGTTTGTGAGCCTTCTTGCTCTGTAAGCAGCTGTGCCCAGCCCGTGTGCTGTGAGGCCACCGTTTGTGAACCTTCTTGCTCTGTAAGCAGCTGTGCCCAGCCTGTGTGCTGTGATGCCACTTCCTGCCAACCGGTCCTCTGTGTGGCCACTTCCTGCCAGCCCATTCTCTGTGAACCCAGCTGCTGTCAGCCAGTCATCTGTGAGCCCAGCTGCTGTTCTGCTGTCTGCACTGTGCCTAGTTCCTGCCAACCAGTAGTCTGTGAGCCTGTCTGCTGTCAGCCGGTATGCCCCACGCCTAGCTGCTGTCCATCTGCCTGCTCTGTGGCCAGTAGCAGTCAAGCTGTCTGCTGTGACCCCAGTCCCTGTGAACCGCTTTGCCCACAACCCAATGTCTGCCAGCCTGCTTCCTGTGTGACTCTGGTCTGTGAGCCTGTTTGCCTCCGCCCTGTCTGCTGTGTTCCGAGCCCTTGCGAACCACCTTGTGTTTCCAGCACTTGCCAAGAGCCTTCCTGTTGTGTCTCTAGTATCTGCCAGCCCATCTGCTCTGAGCCCAGCCCCTGCTCACCAAGTATCTGTGTGCCCCGTTCGTGCCAACCTTCCTGCTATGTAGTCAAGCGCTGTCGTTCTGTCTGCTGTGAGCCTGTTTCCTGCCCATCTACCTCCTGTCAACCTCTCTGCTGCCGCCCAGGATCTTCTGCATCTGCCACCTGCCAACCAACTTGCTCTCGCACTTTCTACATTCCAAGCTCCTGCAAACAGCCTTGCAGCACTCCAGTATCCTGCCGTCCAATTTGCCGCCCAATTTGCCGCCCAACCTGCTCTGGGCTCATCACCTACAGACAGCCCTATATGACCTCCATCTCCTACCGTCCTGCCTGTTACCGCCCATATTACTCCATCCTGCGTCGTCCGACCTGCCTCACTTCCTACTCTTATCGCCCAGTCTGTCCTCGTGTGCCTTGTGCTGAGTCTGACTCCTGTAAACGAGATTACAAGAAGTCCACCTTCAGCCAACCAGATTGTGCTGACTCAACCCCCTGCAAGGCAGAAGTCTCAGAGGAGAGTACCATCCGGACTGCTGAGGCCAAACCTACCACTCCAACTACCCATGAAGCAGCAGCCACTCAGCCAACTTCCAGCAAGCCTGCCAATTGCTGAACTGGCCTCAGCTCACCAATTCCTGCAAAGCAAGATACTGACTAGAGAGAAAATCTGAACACCTTCCCTGACCTTCATTATACTTCAGCTAGAACCTTTTTCTTTCAGTGTAATCACTGGTCATCTTTGAAGAACTCATGACAAATGTCAGTGTCTTAGTGGTCTGTGTGAAGGCCTCCTGGACACTGAGAAGGGGACTTTCTAGATTCCAGTCTTCTGCTGCCATGAGGCTGAAAAGAGTTAGTTTGCTACATCATCCTTTTTTTTTTTTTTTTTTTTTTTGGTTCTCATGCATGTGTTCCTTTGCTATGTGTGCTTATATTTCTTAGAGACTTCTTCTATGAGATAAAATATTTAACTGTTCAATAAAATTGGCTAAATTGAAGTAATATGCTGTTCTCATTACTCTTCTGAAAATGCTATATCTCATCAGGACTTGCTTTGTCTTTGAGAGTAGCCTCATCCATCCATGCCACAAGTATTACATATAGATTAGGTACCAGGGCCTGTAGGTTCTAGGAATGAAAAGACTGAAGTCTTGATTCTTAATCTCAAGGATCTAGCTCTCTGGTAGGGAAACATATGGGAAAAGAGCAATTTATTACAGTCCTTTGGGCTAAGAACTTTGATGCGGAGGTAAACACAGAGCTCTGTGGATTCAGCAGGTCCTGGGGTAACTGTGGAAGAATTCTTGGGGAATATGATGATGAAGCTGAACTTTTAGCACAAGTAGAAATTAACCAGTTACAAACAGGGGAGGAAGAACTCTCTAGGCAGAGGAAGCATGTATTAATGAATGAGACTTGTTAGCAAACCATTCATTAGGCAAAGCTTGGGAAGAGTTGTCCTTAAGAGGAGTGGTAAGCCCTGAGGTCACAACCTACCTATGCTGGGTCTTGAATACTATACAGAGGCATTTGGGTTTGGTGAAGAGCTGGCAAAAGAGTACCGAGGTGCCATATGTAAGGCAGTGACATGAACAGCACTGGGTTTTGGAATGTCTCTCTTGTCTTGGTGTGAGAACTCAATGGAGGAACATAGTCTAGGATATAGAGACACAGGGAGAAGCCAGTTGTTTTGGGGTTCACAGTGGTATGAAAACAAGTAGAGGTCATACAATAAGGAAGTTCAGGTAACCTGGATTTTTTTTTATTATTAATTTATTTTACTTGCATTCACTGAGCATCTTCACAGTATACAAAATGGAATTTCCCATCCAGAATACACTATATAGTGGTTTAATCATACATGTTATCATCAACAAATAATTTTCTATTTCTTGTTTCACATACACATATGTGTATATTTTTTGCCCCTATTTCTCACCCTCTGCTGTTTTCGACCCTCATCTCACATTGTCTCTGGTGTCTACAGTTGCTTTCCATTCCTATTACCACCACCCCACACTTTATTGATTCACAAAATACCTTAATTAATCTAACTACTTTCAATAGAAGTTTAGCAGATACATACATATCTGTCAATACATGTCTGACATTTAGGCATGAAGCTCTGAGTAGAATGAATATACTATAAAGTATCACCTAGCTGATGCTATATAGTTTACTGTGGTCATTAAATAGGTATTTTTAACATACTTTTTAATGTCAAGGAAAGCAATGTTAGCTTTAAGAAATAAAAAAAGAAAAAAGAAGGCCAAGAGAGCTTTGTTTAAAACTTAAAGCCAGGAAACAGGTTAGGATTCTGTTCAAATAGGTGCATGAACCTATCGGCAGCTCAAGACAAGACAAAAATCCTTAAATCTGGAAAACAAAGTATAGAAGAAAATTAGTAATGTTTTAGTCAAAATTCAAGATTCTATTTCCCCAGTTCAGTCTCATGTACTTTATCTTCTGTTGTGGTCTGATCTTCCTGTTTAAACTCTGGAACATAACCCTCAACTCCAGATTTGTCCCTACCATTGTCATTATCTTAGTTATTATTGAACTTGTTTTTTTTGTGAGAGATTTTTGCTGAAAGGTGCATGTACTCACCAGAAAGACAGAGAGAGACAGAGAGACAGAAAATGAGAAATAACCTCCCAGGGAGGATGGTAAGGCCACAATCTCTTCTCCTCCATTCTCCTCTTGGGATCTTGGGCACACATGCACACAAAGCCGGCGAGAGTTTAAGCCACTGGGTCTGGGACTCAAACTGCAGTCGACTACATGGGAGTCCAGCGATGTAGCCATTATGCCATCTATTGGTCCCTGTTATTGAATTCTTATTTCTGTGTGTCTGTATTTAGTTTTCCTAGTATTTGGTCTGATGTTGGTAAGTTCTTTCAGGTTTTGTTTATCTGAGAATGTTCTTGTCTTTCCTTCCCATACGAAGGATAATCTTGCCGGGTATAGTATTCTTGGTAGAAGTTGTTTTTCCCTTAACACTTTGAATATATTTTCCCATCCTTTCCTTGCTTGCATTGTTTTTGATGAGAAGTCTGCTGTTAGCCTGATTGGATATCCTTTGTAGGTAACTTGATGTTTCTCTCTTGCCAATCTTAGTATCTTGTCTTTGTCTGTGGTTTTGGTCAATCTGGCTATAATGTGTCTTGGAGAAGATCTCCTTGTGTTATTTGGGGTCCTTTGTATTTCTTGGGACTTGATCTTTGAATGTCTCTCTTGGTTTGGAAAGTTTTCTTCCAGGATTTTATGGAATAGATTATCAATGCCTTTATTAGTCTCTTCACCTTCTAGTATACCGTTTATCTGGATGTTTAGATGTTTAATGGAACCTAGTATTTCTTGTATATTATTTTCATTTTTTTTGGCTCTTTTCTCAGTCCTCGTGGTAAATTTTTCTAGGCTAGTGATTCTGTCTTCTACATCTGAGATTCGATCCTTTGTATGATCTAGTCTGCTTTAAATACTTTCAAGGGAGGTTTTGATTTCTTGTATAACAGCTTTCATCTCTAGCAGCTCCATTAGATTCTTTTTTATGGTGTGTATTTCTGCTTTCAGATTGTGCAAGAACTTCTTCACCTCCTGGAAATTGATGGCTCTTTTCTCCTGTGTCTTCTGGAGGTCATTGTCTCTCTTCTCTTGCACCTCTGTTAGCTTTGTCATTATGAATATTCTAAATTCTTTATCTGACATTTCCATGAGTTCCATTGTACTGTCTATAGATAAAGAGGAGTTATCCTTTTTCCCTTGGAGGAGAGATATTTTCTTGCTTTCTCATATTTCTTGTGTCCTTGCTGTGATTTCTCATCATCTAATGAATTTTGCATTTCTTTCTAATTTTTGAAGTTCAATCTGAGCATTTAGCGGTGTGCTGAAAGAGGTGATCTGCAATCTCCCTTCTGCTGAGTTTCTCACTCTTTGTGAGTCAGGTTCAGTGGAAATTGAGGAATATTCTGACCCTAATAGTAATCAGATGTTTGGATGCTGTTCACTTAGACCCATCTAGACACTTAGTGCATAAAAAAATTTAAAAAAATGAAGAGACACAGGAAGACACAGAGAGACAGAGAGAAGAATACAGAGGTTGCCCTACCAATCTAAGAGTGAATCTGGAGGCAGAAGTTTCAGCAGAACATCTTCATTTTTAGTCCCTGAAAGCAGTATTTCACAGCTGAAGTTCAGTGGCCATCTCAGAATCCCCTGGATTTTTTGTTTAAGTATTTTCCTTATGTGATCCTAATCCCTAGAAGACATTCCATGCAGATTTTCTTATAATTTCCAGAGACAGTCTCTTCAAAGCATTTACTTCCTGCCCTTAGTGCACAGGATGGAGGTCTAAAACTTGTCCTCAAAGTGTACCTTGGGTCATCGCAAACACAGAACAAAATTTCTCAACTTTGACACTACTGACAGTTAAGGTTAGATAATTCTTTGATGTGGGGGCTGTCCTATACATTATAAGATGTTGAGTATCATCCCTGACCTCTACTATCTAGATGTCAATAGCATCCTTTGAGTGCGATGACCAAAAATGTCTCTAGATTTTGTGAAACATCCTTGGGGTTACAAAAAATACCCGTTTGAGAACTGCTAGATTATACAATAGCAGAGAGAAAGCTGAAAGTGAAACTTATCCTGAACGCTCATGTTGGAATTACTGTCTCATCAAGCCATTGTTTGGTTTCTTTTGAAGAGGTTTTTGCTATAGGGTGTGTGCGCTCGCCAGACAGAGAGACAGAGAGACAGAAAGCGGGAAATCACCCCCAAGGAGGGAAGGCTACGCCACAATTCCTTCTCCTCCATTGGAAGGGGTTGATTTAATAGAGTTGATTTAGTGCAATGATACTCTTATATCACTTCTGGTTGCGTTTATATACTTATCAAATTAATATGCTGCTGATTCCATAGTATAAATTAATCCTTCCTGATGAAATATTTTGCTGTTTTAATTTTTTTTTTTGAATTTAAAGATTGTCTTCAGGTGTACTGAAAAGTAGAGACACTCACAGCGTTTTGATGTTGCTGATGGTTCCAGTCACTGGAGTGAGCAGACAATCCCTGATGTGGGGCCTGGGCAGTGTGCTGAGGAGCCAGCATGTAGCCTTCAATGTTAGCCTTGAATCACTATAGTAGAGTCCCCCTTTCTCCACCTCTTCAAAGTCATCAGATCTGTCCCTTGTTATTATCCCTTATCCTTTGCATACTTTTGAGAATATGTTTAAACTCTTTGAGTTAAAATTTCACCACTTCTAACATGATGATAGTTACACTGAGGTCATTGTGAAGAGTCAATGGAACATACAATTGAGGGCTTGTTATACAGTGAGTATGTGATAAGTGAAAGAGATGACTATTAACAGTACTAGTAGAGGCAAGTTTCAGGAAAGGGAGATGAGAAATTACAAAAAGTGGTAGAGACACTAAAATGTCTGTGGTTTCTACTGACTGATTTTTAGATCCCTGTCCTTAATACCCTCTCCCACAGTTGGGTCAGAGCTTCATTTCCTGATTGAATGGTGCACAGCTGCATTCCTGAAGGAAGCAGAGGGTTGCTTTGGCTTGGTGGAGGCCTCCTGATGAGAGGTTAGTCGGAGGTTAAAGGAGGAGAAGGCCTGTTTCGGTGAAACTGGGGAACAGCTTGTAAAAGAGCTCATCTCAGAGCAGGAGCTGTATCAATGAATCCAAATTCGGGAAAGAAAACTTCCAACTCAACAGACTTTATTTTAACTGGGGACATCGCCCAAGCTCCTGAAGCCTGCTAATCAGATGTTTGCATGCAAATGAGTAAAAACAATAACAAGGAAAGATGCTATATGTCATGCCAACACATCTAGAAGAGGGCTATAAAAACCCCTATGTGTTAGATGTCTTTCAAACTCAGGTATACTGAGTTTGAACTCCAACTTGCAACTCCACAGCTAGGTCAGCTCCAGTACCATGGAAGAAAGCTGTTGTCCTGGACACTCCACAGCTATGTCCACCACTGCCATATGCCCGAAAAGTGGCAACTTCCAAAACGCAATCTGTTTGCCCAGTTCCTGCCAGTGCAGGACATGGCAACTGGTCACATGCCAAGAAAATTGTCAGCCATCTAACAGCGTACCAAGTAGCTGTGAACCTGCTTCTTGTCAACCTATCTGCCTTGCAAGAACTTCTCTTGTGGGTTTTGCCTGCCAACCTATGTGCTCTTGTGCAGCCTGCTGTGAATCTGACAGTAGTCCGTCATCTCATCCGGCTAGCTCATGCCAGCCACCCTGTTCGGATTCTACCGATTGTCAGGCAAACTGCTGTGATGAGAGCCCCTGCCAACAAAGCTCTTGTCAGGACTCAGTCAGCATGTCTAGACCAAGCCAGACAGCTTGTGGCCAATCGGTGTGCTGTGATGCTAAGTCCTGCCAGCCATCTTGCTCTGAAGTGACTTCCTGTCCTGAAACATCTTGCCCATCAATCAGCTGTGCAGTTAGTGCATGCCAACCAACTTTTTGCCATGGATGTTCATGTCAGTCCGTTGGTGGTGAAGGCCAGTTCTGCAAATCAACTTATTACCAACCTATCTGCTACATTTTTAAGCCTTGCCAATCAGTTTCCTGCATGCCTTCTCCCTGCCAGCCATCACCTTTGGTGTTCTGTTCTTACAATCCTACGTGTGTGTCTGCTCTTTGCCAGCCACTTTACTGTGAACCAGCTTCTTCCATATCCTTGAACCCTCAGCTAATGGCTAACTGTCAATTTTGTTCCAAAAAGAGCTCTTGCAAACAAGTTTCCTGTGGCACCGTGCTTTCTAGCCAATCAACTTGTTGTGGACCCACTTCCTACAATCAAAGTGACTGTAAATCTCCTTCCTACCAACCAACTTGCTGTGTGACAGGTTTAGGCAAATCATCAGCTTTAGTGGCAACAGTTGCTTCCAACCTACTTCCTGAAGACTATGCAAAGCAAGTATCTGCTTGTTAACTTCCTGAGAACACAGCAATGAGTCCAGCTTCTATAAGGCACCACTTGGCTGGTGGAGCACTCTTTTGTTTTCACCTGAAGGTCTGCCACTGTCTACAAGTGCATAGCCACCCATGGGTGACTGACTCTGGCTGAACACATCAGCTGCTTACCCTCGGACTTTACTCTGAGTCCAGCCCTACCTTCTTTCCAAGTGCTGGGGATCCTTCTTAACCCCTTGGTCCACATTAACTTGCATTTCCTGATATTGTCAGTTCATTTCATTGTAGCAAAACCTTCACTCCAGTTTTCTTTCTTTTATACTAGTCTTTCAGAAGACCTCTTTGCTGCCAGCTGCTAATAAAAATGTGACTAGTGAAGTATAATGAATGACTCTCAGAGTGCCCTCATTCCTTTCAGTAAACCCCTACATAGATTTTCTTCAGGTCACATTTGAACACAGAGATCCTGGACTCCAAGTCAATGGGACTGTAATGGTTTGCAAAGGTAGTTGGTGTACGGAATTATAGAAGCTTAAACTGGAAGGGAGTAAAAACAGAGTTCATTGGCTTCTAATTATTTTCCCACCAAGAACTCTTCTGAGCTGAGCAGCCTCAGTTTCTCCATAATGAATAGACTTGGAAAGGCAAAAAGAGAAATGGTTTAAGGAAATCCTTGATTAAAGTGAACAGAAAGTATGCCATAGAAAATTGCTTAGGGTGAATTCATTTATCATCAATTCACCTCATGGTCAATTTAAATAGCACTTAAAACTCTTTGGATGGGGGGGAGTAGTTTCTTTTGTTTTCTCTGTTTTACACATTGTAAGAGATAGTTTTTGCCTTTGTTTTTATTTGCCAGATGGCATGTGCACTAGCCAGAGAAAGAGAGAAAAAGATGAAGAGGGAAAAAGCACTCTCCAATGGAGTGTAGTCATATAGCAATCCCTTTTCTTTCATTTCTCTATCCTGTTGGGATTGTGACTAGACATATCAAAACTGGATATGAGGGGGCCAGCAGGTGTCGGGGTGGTTAAGGACGCTGGACTCTCACATGGCTGACCATGGTTTGAGTCCTAGACCTGGAGGCTTGCTTTCTCACTTTCCCTTTCTCTCTCTTTCTGTGTCTCTTTCTGAAAATATTAAAATAATAATAATAATAATAATAATAATAATAAAAGTTAAATAAAACTTTAAAAACACAAAAATGCACTCTATGAGCACAATGGAATGACTAAAGGATACAGAAACATAGTGGTGGTGAATACCAGATGCAGTGTGGGAGGAGGATGGGTGAAGGAAGGAAGAAGGTGGGTGAAAGAGTAGAGTCTGAGGAAGGACATTAAGGAGAAAAATAGAGAGGCAAAGCATTTACGGGACAAAGAAATGGGTTATTATCTGTTAACGATAACTTTACAGGATTTTCAATTGGACCAGTCAGAAATGTACACATGTTGGAATATTCACTTTGCAAGCTAAATAACATGACTGAAAGTATGAAAGAAATTGAAATAAAAATAAATAACTAAATAAAATATTTACTTTATAAGTATTAAACTGGCAAAAAAAATGCAGTGTCAGAGTTTAATAAACTTTTTCTGTTAGAGAAAGGTAGTAAATGGCTTAGGGTTCATGAAGCATATGATCTCTGTTGTTATGGCTAAATTTTGCCATTGTATCATGAAAGAAAGCATCTGTAGAAATGTATAAACAAGTGTGGCTGATTTCTAACAAACTTTCTTTATAGAAATAGGCTGTGTGCTCTATTTGGCTCATGGACCATATTTTTCTGACTCCTGTCATATAACCCTGTCACATAACTCCTCCCTATATAATCCAGGTTTTCATGGGGGTGTAAGTTTATAGGAATCCTTCTGCATCACTACCAGGGTTGTTGGTTTATTTGGGCATTTTAAAAAAGCATCTAAATCTGTTGATGTAAATTACAAAAATGCATGCCCCTTAATCCAACAATCTTGTACCTGCTCATCAGATGTTTGCAGGCAAATGAGTAATAACAATAAGAAGAAAAGACAAAATAAATTGCAAAACATTCTTACAAAGGTCTAGGAGGACACATATGAAGATGTGCACTGTAGTGTTTGTGTGATGGCATGCATCTTTTTTATTAAAGAATTATTTATTTATTTTTATTTATTCATTTGTTTATTTTGATTTGACCAGAGAGAGATACAGAGAGAGAGACACAGAGAGAGAGAGAAAGAGAGAGAAAAGAGAGAAAGCAAGCCACCAGCTCCGGATCTTGAACAGTGGTTGCCATGTGGAAGTGTCCAGCTCCTTTACTACCATGCCATCTTCTGGACCTGATGACATGGATTTTTAAAGGGCATCTAGTGTCCACCACAGAAAAAGTGAGTAGGCAACATGTAGTGGATCCTTATGTGGAGTAACATATCAGAATTAGAAGCAATAGATGACATACACAAATAGCTGCATAGATAGATAATAATAACATTCTGATTAAAAGAATCAGAATGGGATATAATGCACATTACTATTTGCATAAAGTACATGTGTACCAAACAATCAAACACAATAAACACTTTAATGCATTGACAGAGGAGAATAGCTGCCTATTGGAAAACAGTGGAGCATAGGGAAATAGGAAATAAATTTATCAATATATAAGTACATAAAGAAAATAAATAGAGAGGGGCTTTGTAAACACCACAGACGATAATGTCCCATAAAATAAAGAATATAACTGACTGAATATGTGCACTTGAATTCCACAGTGAAAAAATATAAAGAAGAAAGGAAGAAAGACCTTGACAAAGGAATTACGGTGGATGGAATGTTTTCCAGAAATTACATCTAATAGATGCTCTGTTTAAATTCCCTTCTCTACTTCTTTCACAGAGATCTCAGTCATGCTAGAGAAGGGATGAGCTGTGTTAGCACTGGACAGGATTTTCAACGATGTTCCTTACATTACAAGCAGATGTACACATTGCTTGAGGAATTACATCTTAAATAATTTGTTTATTAATATCAGAATTTACATTTTGTAGGTCTTTTTTTTTTTTTTTTTTTTGTTTTTTGACCACTGTAGGTCTGTAAGTGTATTTTATCCTTTTTAAAAATTTGCGGGAGGGCACATGTTGAACTCCCTGGTGATTATTGTGTTGCAATCTATCTTTTCCTTGAAATTTCAGTCTCTTTTTCATGTATTTGAGTGTTCTAGTGTTAAATGTATAGATATTTATGTGGTATATCTTCTTGGTGAAAAAGTTCTTTTAGTACATATAATGTCCTTCTTTGTCTCTTCTTACATCCCCACACCCCCCTCCTTTTTTGTCTCTTCTTACACCCCCCCCCCCCCCGAGAGATTTTTTGCTATAGGGCAAGAATGCACTTGCCTGGAGAGACAGAAAGAGACAGAAAACAAGAAATCATCCCCCAGGGGGATGGCCACACCAGAATCCTTCCTCCTTTCTCCTCTCAGGATCTTGGGCATGCATGCACAAGTGCTGGCATGTGTTTCAGACTTCCAAGTCAAGGACTCGGACCACGGTCAGCCATGTGGGAGTCCAGTGACATAACCATTATGCCATCTGCTGTTCCCACAGCTTTCATCTTAAAGTCTATTTTGTTTAATATCAGTATCACAACTCCAGTCTTTTTTTCTTTTTGGTTTCTATTTGAATGGAATATCTTTTTTTCAGCCTTTCACTTTGAGTCTATGTATAATTTTATCCATGAGATGTGTTTCTTGTAATCAACATATAGAGAGCTTCTGTTTTTTAATCCATTCTGCCAGTCTGCAACTTTTAACAGGAGAATTTATTCCATTAACAGTCAATATTATTATTGATATTTACAGACTTAACCCTGCTATTTTGTTAGACATTTTCTTGGTTGTTCTTTGTTCTTACTTCTGTTTGTCTCTATTTATTTATTTTTTCTGATATAATACTCTCTCTTGTAGCATTGGTCTAGCATTGATGGATTCTTTTAGTTTTTGTTTTTCTGAAAATACCTTTGTTTGTTCTTCCCGTTTGAAGGATAATCTTGCTGGGTAAAGTATTCTTGGTTGAAATGGTTTTCTTTTAATGTTTTAACCACATCTTCCCATTCTTTCTTTGCCTCCATTGTTTCATTTGAATTGTGTGATGTTAACCTAATGGGATAATCTTTACAAGTAAATTGATATTTCTCTCTTGCCATTTTTAGAATATTGTGTTTATCTTATTTTTACCGATTTGGCTATAATGTGCCAGGGGGAGGATATTTATTAGTTGATTCTATTTGGAGTTCTTTTTATTTCTTGGGTCTGAATTTCTCCATGTTTCTCTAGATTTGGAAAGTTTTCAGATAGTATTTCATGAAAGATGTTTTCCATGCCTTTACTAGCTTCTTCATCTTCTAGAATATCCATTATATAAATATTTGGTGTTTCATGGTGTCTAGAATTTCCTATATCTTATCTTCATTTTGCGGGGAGAGGGTTATGTTCTTTTTGGTCATTTGGTCTATGTTGGAGACTTTGTCTTCAAGGTCAAAAATTCTTCAACATGGTCCAATTTGTTTTTAATGCTTTCTAGGGATATTGTAATTTTTGTATTTTTTTTATTTCTTGCAAGGCTGTGGTGCAAAGGGAACTCTCCTACACTGTTGGTAGGCATGTAAATTAGTTCAACCAGTGTGGAAAATGATATGGAGATTCCTCAGAAACCTACAAATAGAATTACCATATGACCAAGTAATTTCACTCTTAGGTATCGACCCAGAGGATAGGAAAACCCTCAGTCAGAAAAACACCTGCACATTCATGTATATTGCAGCATTATTTATAATTGCTAGGACATGGAATCAACCCGTGTCCAAAAATAGAATAGTGGATTGAAAAAATGTGGCATATGTACTCTGTGGACTACTATTCAGTCATAGAAACAATGAGACCATGACATTTGACCAAAGTGGACAGATATTCAAGATTTAATTAATGCTAAGTGAACAAGCCAGACTACGAAATACAGGATTTGTATGTCTCTGCTCAGTATATACCAAATATCTGTGTTTTATGGCAAAACTTAAAGGATTGGAAGTATAATAGCAGGGAGGCCAACTGCAAATACTAGAGACAGTTTGGGGGTGGTAGGGGTAATGGGATATGTAATACAAGGAGGGAAGAAAGGAAACAGGGAAAAGACAAACAAAAAATACATTCAATTAAAACAAAACTGAAAAGTAATTTGCTGACAATAATGTCTATGGTAATGTCATTGTTTTGACTGATATACAATATATTCATGCTAGGATAAACCATGTTGTACATTGTTAAGATATACAGAGACTAAATACAAATACCATAATAAATATATAAAAAAAGAAATAGGGTATTTGCAGATATAATTAGTTAAAAGTAGGTTTCATTGGATTAAGGTGAGCCCTAAATCTGATGACTATTCCTGTAGTAGATACATGAATAAATATGCACATAGAGAAGGTCATGTGATGATGGAAACCAAGACTGGAATGACATAGCTACAAACCAAGGAACCCCAAGTATTGCCTGCAACTAAGAAGCTGAGAGAGTAACATGAACAGAAACAAATTCTTCCTGAAAACCTCTAAGAAGGAACCAATCCTGACCCCTCTGGAATCGGAAAATATTTGGGAGTATTCTTATTTGCGACAGAATGGTTACTTGCATAAGTTCAATAATATCTGTTGCCTTGCATCAGAAATTGAAAATACTGGTTAAATCGATTAGTATTCTTGAGTTTTTAGTATCTACCTACTGTTTGAACAGAATCCTAACCTTTTTACTGGCTTTAAGTTTTAAATGAATTTTTCTTAACATTTTTAAATTTTGATTTATTAAAGCTAAAACTGCTTTTCTTTTCATTTTCTTTTTTTTTCCTTTCTTTTCTTTCTTTCTTTCTTTTTTTTTTTTTGAGAGGTTTTTGCTATAAGGCATGTGTGCTCGCCAGAAAGACAGAGAAAGACAGAAAGTGAGAAATCACCTCCCAGGGGAGATGGCCACGCCACAATTCCTTCTCCTCCATTCTCCTCTCAGGATATTGGCATGTACACACATGCTCCTGGTGTGAGTTTAAGCCACTAGGTCCGGGATTCAAACCACGGTCGGCTACATGGGAGTCCAGTCACATAGCCATTATGCCAACCGCTGGTCCCCAAACTGCTTTTCTTGAAATTAAAAATACATTAAAAATATCAATTTAATGACTGCAGTAAGCTATATAGCCACTGCTAGGTGCTACTTTATAGTATGTTCATTCTACTCACTGAATTTTATGCCTAAAGTCATACATGTGTTCATAGATTTGTATATATCATCTGCACTTGCTATTGAAAGTATTTAGATTAATTAAGATCTTTTGTGAATCAATAAAATGTGAAAAATAAATAAATAAAGGGGGAAAAAGAAACAAATCCTGGCAAATTGCCATTGAATTCAATCTGTATTTCTGCAATCTTTTCATAAGATATTATTAGAGCCCTTTTCTATTGTAGTACAGGTCTTTGTCTTCATTTTCTGTTGTATTCATTTATCAACTATCTAACCAAAAAAAAGTTAAATGATTTGATGTGACTTTGCCTAAGTGGTCTCACATTTTATCTTTTTACAAGGTACTCACAAAGAATCCTTTGAACAATACATCCTAGAATCATTTCTTTCTGAGAGAAGATCAGACATATAGGTGCACAACTTGCAGAAACTTGAAAAACACGAATGATATTTGCTTGTCTCAACACATGGAACATCTCTTATTTTCTAAGATTCCTTAAATATCAATGTGTGGCTTGCTTTCAGTTTCTAGCCTTTCTGAGATGCAATACGTACAGATACAGTGTTAAGAATTTAGAGAACTTAAGTATTTGTAAAATTGATTTGTCAATATAAATGTTTAGTCATTTTTCCAACTCAACCTTTGCTCATTGTCTAAAAAGATAAACCATAAATATGAATATTTCTAGCATAATCTTCACATTCTTCATGTCATATTCCACAGTAAGATCTCATATCTAATGTCAATCTCTGGTCTCAGCATGAACTAAGGAAGCCACGTTCCTTTTATAAGCCTAGGTTTTCTTTGCCAGATACTCAAATGTCTGCAGTTCTTGAATTATGTGTTGTATGAGGGGTAGATGCAAACATATGAAAAAAATCGCAGAATCACATTGAGGAGCTTTAAACTTCTCTTGGTAGTTCTAATTATCCTTATTCAGATAATAATAAATTAAAATCTCTCTCTCTCACTTTTGCAAGTTTTCCCATTTCAGTACAAAGGAAATATTTTCATGTTTTTTTTTTTTTTTTTTGTAAAAAGAACTGGTAGTTGGGGCCAGCAGATGGCGTAGTGGTTACATCACTGGACCCCCAGAGGGCTGACCATGGCCATGAGTCCCTGATTGGTGGCTTGAAATTCACATTGGGTACATGTGCACATGTGCCCAAGATCCCAGGAGGAGAATGGAGGAGAAGGGATTGCCTTGTGGCCATCCCCTCTGGGGGATGATTTCTCACTCTCTCTCTCCCCCCACCCCCAGCGAGCACATGTGCCCTATGGCAAAAGCTTCTTAAAAACAAAAAAGTAACCCTTACTTAAGGGGGAAAACAATGTATGAACAAAAAGTAAAAAGCCCTAGTCCTCCAACACCTCACCCAAATCCCATCCCTCTGGGGCAATTACTAGTTACTGTGTATTATGCCCTCATCTTCATTTTCTCTCTCTCTCTCTCTCTTTTTTTTAAACTGTGGCTGGGTCATTTGACCTATTATTTTATTTACTTATTTATTTATTTTTTCTCCTTTTTAAACAATTATTTACACATTCAATTGCCACACATCATTTAGATTGTAGAGACTTTACCCAGCATGATCTACTATACCCAACCCAGTTGAGAATACTATATACATCTTTATCAACAGATAATAAATCTTACCTGTGTCCCACAAATGTCTTTCCCTTCTATTTTATTCCCAAATTTCCTTTCCTATGCTCTTCCCTTCCCACACTGTCCTTCCACTTTGTCTCTAGTGTCCATAACAATTTTTAATGCTTGTAAGTAAAGATGGTTACTTATTATCCCCATTTGAAAGATGAAAGGAAAATAAAAGGAGCATTGCTGTATCTTAAGCACAACTCTAAGATTATCAACACAAAGTAATAGACTTTTTTTCCTGTTTGATGGCATCTTCACTTTCCTTACAATCATTTTATTTAAAAACACACTTCCATTTTATTTTTATTTTACTTATTTATTTATGCCAACCTCAGAATATTCAGAGCATCCTTTATTCTTTTCATGGGTTTTCACTATTTTCACTTAATGACTAGTTCATTAACTTATTTTCTTTCTTTTTTGGGGGAGAGGTTTTTCATGGACTTATTTTCTAAGGTTAAATCTTTGAAAGTGCAGATATATTGTTGTTGTTGTTTTTTATCTACGAAGATATAAATTACATATGACTCAAGCTAGTATTTTCTACTTGGCCTTTTCCAATCAAATCCTAGTGTACACCTCCTTATAACTCTCTCTGGTATCTTTATATACTGAAAACTATTTTAGAAGATACTAAGATCACACACAGGAAAGTATTTTAAAGGGAATTAAGACAACTTAAGTAATCTTTTCTGCTCATTCTATTCTTTTAGAATAGAATTTATCTGTACTTTTCCCAATTGTTTTGGTATTTATTCAATGATTAGGGCACACATTAGGGTTGTTCTGCGACATTCCATTTCTGAAGGGCGAAACCTATGAGTTGTCTTATTTTTCTCAAATGCGAGATTGACATAGTGGGTTTTGATAAAAAAGATTAAGGGACAGAAGAACCTGTGTGGTGATTGAGACAGGCTCTTGAAAGCCAACTTTGAAACTACAGGCTAGTAAAGGGTTATCTCAGTGGTATAACCTAGGAAAATAGAATGGAAATGGACATCTGAGACAGAAAAATGGCCTCCAAAATATGTGTAAAGAATCTACAAGTTAGATTTCAAACATGACATGAAATATGCCCGTCTGTGTGGTGTAGGACATTCGATGTTACGCATGCTGGCCTCATTAGTTTGTCCACATAAATAGATTTGTTGTATAACAGTAATCCCATCATGTCCAGTGATAAATTTCCTCTTATAACCCGCTTTATCAGGAATGTCTCAGGAAGGTCCTGAACCTGGCTGGAACTGCAGAAATATTTGGTGATTGTATGTGGAGAGCGATCCAAGGGGGCATTGCTGGACACCAGGCTGACTGTAGCTGCCAAGTCCTAATGGCCGGATCCCGTAGCTCATCCCCTCACACTCACCTTTGTACCTTAGGTTTGTGTCTTGGGATTTTAACGAACTTGTGCCCCTCCCCACCTCATCTGGAGACCAGTTCAAGTGGCATTGCTAGACACCAGGCTGCCTGTGGCTGCAGGCCCTAACAGCCGGAATCCGGGGTTCATCCCCTCCCCCTCATTAGCCTTTGGACCTCAGGTTTGTGTCTTGGGACTTTCAGATGAACTTGCGCCCCTCCCCACCCCATCCAGAGACTGGTTCAAATGGCATTGCCTGACACTAGGTTGCCTGTGGCTGCAGGACCTAACAGCTAGGACCCATGGCTCATCACCACCACCCCTACCCCATCTTTGGATCTCAGGATTATGTCTTGGGACTTTAAGATGAACTTGCACCCCTCTTCACCCCATCTGGAGACCGGTTCAAGCTGTACTGCTGGACAACAGGCTGCCTGTGGCTGCAGGCCTTAATGGCTGGGACTTGTGGCTCATATCCCCTCCACTTGCCTTTGGATTCTCAGAACTTCTGTGTTCTGAACAGCACAATCTTTTATTTGCTCTTGAGGCGAAGCTTATTAGCTCAGTTGGAGGCTCACCACTCCTTAGAAACGGAGGACTTTGGGTCACCCAGCAGGATCTGTGATAACCGTGCATGTTGGGTAAATTCTTTTTACGAGCCAAGTGATATATAGTGATTGAATGTTTAAAAAATAATGAGAATAAAAATAATAATAATAACCTGGAAAAAATGATGAAAAGCTATTTGATGATGATGATGTGGATAGTAATGTCTTGTCTCGACTGATATGCATAGTGTTCCTTCTGGAAACAGAAATGTAATACAGTGTAAGGATATATTTGATTCAATATAATATAAACAAGATCATGATGTAAATAAATAAAATAAACATTTGGTGATTGTGATTTTTATGATAAATTTTCCAGAGCTGTTGAAAACAAAATTGGAGTGTTGCTAGTTTAACTATTTTTTAAGTCTATTTTTATTTCTTTCTTTCATGAAATAAAGTGAAGGAAGTATCCTGAACAGAGTCTCACCATATCCTAATTCTTCCCCCAGATTCCCAGTTGGCGAGACCGTTGGTGAGTGTGATCACACCCAGAGTGCTCAGGTTGACTTGATATCCGAACCTGAGTCTCCCAGATGGCTCCTGTATCATGAAGTCATGCCCTACTACCTGTGCCACTGCAATTAGACCTATTTAAAGACTTTTAAAAGTCTATTTTATTAAATTGTGGTTCTTTAGATGGGCTCTTTTCTTATACTCTAAGGCAGCCTCATATGGGATCCATAGTTCAAACCCAGTGTTTTAAAAATTTGTTATCTTAGTGGTGTGGAATAGATGTAAAAGAACTTTGTAAACAATAAGATATTCCTTAAATCCAAGGCGTATGAAAGACACACTGTACACATAATCCAGGTCACAGAAGGATATATAAGGTAAGTATAGTTTATTAGGAGGTAATTTAGAAATATTTTAGTTGCAAAGGAGATAATTCAAAATGACCATAGAGAGGAGAGGACAGATTATAAACACAATGAAGACGTTGGAAGGGAGATATGTTAGAGATGGCAAAATGAATCAATATTAAGACAATCAGCAAGGGCAGAAGACAGGTGTGGAGGATCTCTTGCATATCCAATATTTTTCTAATTTTATTTTATTTTTAATTTACATTTAATCACTGTACATCTTTACATTGTACAACATGGTTTTTCTTAGCATGAATATGGTACATATTGGTCAAGTCAAAGACATTATCATATACATTATCATCAACAGATAACTTTTCACTTTTGTGTCTATTAAATGTTTTATTTGTTGTCTCTTCTTCAGAATATATGACTCACACTTTGGGGAGCTACATTTATATCCACTGTGGCTTTTAGGAGTGTTCAATTTCTTTTATTTTTTCCTCCTCAAATCCTTCTGTTTCCTGCTAACACTCTGGTGCTGAAGCAGATTCAACTTTGCCTTACAACATCCAGAGATTATTTAGATAAAAAAGTTATATACCCATTCCTCAGATACTTCAATTTCTAAGATTGTATAAGAATATAATATCCTTACCTCACACTAAGGATTAATAACCAGGATGTATAAAGAATTCAAGCAGCTCACCTGTAAAAAAATGAATAATCCAATTAAAAAATGAGCAAGTGAGGTGAATACAAAACTCTCTAAGGAAGACATGGCCAAAAGATATATGGAAAAATATTCAAGGTCTCTCTCTCTCTATCTCCTTTTTTTTTTTTTTCTACATTATTTGCCATAAGGCACATGTACTTGCTTGAGGAGGGAGAGGGAGAGAGAGAGAAAGAGAAAGAGAGAAAGAGAGAGAGAGAGAGAAAGCAATCCTTCAAGGCTGGAATGGCCATGCCATAATCCCTTCTCCATACTCTTCTTGAGATTTTGGACACACATGCACGTGTGCTTGGCATATTTTCAGACTACTGGGTCTGGGACTCATACTGAGAAGTCAGCCATATGGGATCCAGTACCTTAACCTCTAACCTCTATACCACCTGCTAAACCCAAAGTCTCTTGTTGTAAAGGAAAAGCAAATTAAAATCTCAATAAGTTACCATTTAACCCTTGTTAGAATGACTAGGTTAAAAAAATAAAGAATGACAAGTGCTGGTGAGGCTATGTTTAAAAGGGAACCCTCTTTACACTGTTGGTGGGAATGTAAATTACTGTAACCACTGTAGAAAACAATAAGGAGGTTCCTCAAAAACCTACAAATAGAACTACCATATGATTACCTAGTAATTCTACTCCTTGGTATTTACCTAAAGGATAAGAAAACAGTCAGAAAAACACTTACATATTCATGTTTACAGCAGTATGACTCATAATTGCTAAGAAAAAATCAACCCAAGTGTCCAAGAGCTGATGACTATTAAAAAAAAAATCGTGGCACATAAATTCCATGAAATACTACTAGGCCATGAGGAACAATGAGACTTCGGCATTCAATTCAAAGTGGATGAATATAAAAGACTTAATGTTAAGTGAAGTGAGCCAGACTTTGAAAGACACACACTATACATTGCCACTCAATATGCGCTGAATGTCTACACTCTATGGCAGAGATTGAAAGATCCAAAGATATGATAGTAGAGAGGATACATTTAGATACCAGAGTCTTTAAGGAAAGAG
>NW_006159986.1:2740028-2764376 GCF_000334495.1 Tupaia belangeri chinensis | reverse complement strand
ATAAAAGGTGGGTGGGAGGGGCAATGCCAAGAAACATTTAATAGATCAAAAAAAGGTAAAGTACTCTGTTTAAAAACAAAATCTATAAATTTTGCTTTATAGAACAATGAAATGGAAAATAATAATGCTCTGATTGGGAAGCTAAGTTGGCTTAGAGATTGGAGGCATAGAAAAATGTGTTTTACATGCACTGCAGGGTTTTCCTAGTCTTTGGGTTCAGTTATTTTGTATTTTGAAGCAGCAAAGTGATGAGTGTGCAAGGCACGATTATTTCCATTTGGTAGGTAGGCAACTCAAGTTGTACATTTTAATTATGTTTTTAGATAGCGAGATTTTTGCAATAGGTTGCTTGTGCTCGCCAGAGAGACAGAGACAGAGAAAAAGGAAGCAAGAAATTATCCCCAGGGGGGATGACCATGCCACAATTCCTTGTCTTCCATTCTCCTTTCAGGATTTCGAGTAAGCAGCCCACTGAGATTTTAAAAACACATGAGAGGACAACAGCAGTTAGCGTAATGGCTATGTCACTGGACTCCCACGTAGTCGACCACGGTTCGTGTCCCGGACCTGGTGGCTTAAAAATCATGCTGGGCGCGTGTGCATGCGAGCCCAAGATCCCAAGAGGAGAATGGAGGAGAAGGGATTGTGGCATGACCAACCCCTCTGGGGGGTGATTTCTCACTTTCTGTCTCTATGTCTCTCTCTGTCTGGCGAGTGCACGTGCCCTATAGTAAAAATAAAATAAAATAAAATAAAAAAACTCTCAAAAAAAAAAAACAAAACCACATGAGAGAGTATGTTTGAAAACAGAAAAATTATCTGCACATGGAAAGGTTTATTTTCATATAGATAGGCAATCCGAACACTCATCTCAGTGCTCAGTGTTCTGAGCACTGTCTGTGTGTGTATGTGTGTTTGTGCATGTGTGCTTGCAGCAAGATGTAAATGTAAGTGCTCTGGAGCTAGACTCAGACGCCCCAGATCTTTGACCAAATTCTGTTCACAACTAGTCATGCGACCTTATGGAGACACTCTTCTTTTGGAAAGAGAGATGAGCATCTTGGCATTGAGAGCTTAGGGATCATCATCAGGCTCAGAACAGATAATACTTGTAAAACTGAATCTGAATGCAAGACCTTAGCAGTGCAGGCAAGGCCTTGAATGCCACACAAAAAATAAGCCAGAATAGAGATAGGAATGTAGCAAAGACTTTATTGGGAAAGAATAAGGTAAGCGTCTTCAAAGCTGGGAAGATAATGTAAAGTAATCATGAAAGGAAGTAAGACTCATGAGCACAGTATAAAAATACGATTAGCAGGAAATAGTAAACATGGAAGAAAACTGTCATGAGAATTCGTGTTTTAGATTACTTGGAGGGAACTTGACAATCCTTTTTCACGGCTGAGACAAGGATGGTAGGTTAAGGAGATTGGAAGAAGGCCTGCATCTGTCACAGAAATCAACAGCAAACACAGACAGAGGAAATCGGGGTGAAGTCTACTGTATTTCAGCAACTCAATTCATAAAGGACTTTTTGTCAAAAAACCAATAGAAAGATAGCAATAGCATGCTAGATGTTTATGAAGGCTGGTGATGGAGGTTGTGGCAGGATCTGGAGAACTGGCAGGCTGATTGTCAGGTGGCTGGCTGTGCCCGATGATTCTATAGTGCGGGGATCAGCAGCTGCAAGGTTGGCAGCAGCTGGATCCGCAGCTCTGGGCTAGGCAACCAGGCAGACAGACGCATGTGGGGAGGTAGCAGGTTCTACAGCAGTACACCGGTCCAGAACAGCAGGGCTGGCAGCAGCTAGATCCACAGCAGCTGGACCCACCACAGCATGACTGGCAACAGCCGCACCCACCGCAGCAGGGCTGGCAGCAGCTGGACCCACCGCAGCAGGGCTGGCAGCAGGTGGTTCTGCAGCAGGTTGTTCTGCAGCACATAGGCTGGCAGCAAGGGGAACAGCAACAGCTGGTCATGGTGTCAGATGTGGAAGGCAGTTTCCTGTTCACAGGTGAATGTCCCAGAATCTGAGAACTTCTTTTCATCTGGACCTTTTATACACTGGGCCTCCAAAGTTTGAACCAATAAGCAGGACTTTTCCTTGTTTACATTGTTTTGCATAATCACTGGGAAAATTATTAAGGAGGAAGTTATTTCCTAAATGTTATGAATCTTTTCAAATGAAGTCCTTAATGTGTTTCTTAATTGAGAATAACTCAGAGAAATTTTTTTTAGATGAAAGGAAGGTGGAAAGGAAGTTTTCGAAATATAAAAAAAGGTTTTGCAACAGGTTACGAATTATAACAAAGGACTAGTTTATTTATTTTACATAAATAAATTATACATACCTATGCATATATATGTTTGTGTGTGTGTGTGTGTGTGTGTGTGTATAAAGGAAGATGGTCACATCATCAGCCTCACTCTTGCTGTGATCATTTGGTCATGTGATATTTCCTGCTGGGTGGAGAGGGTCGGGGTAGTTGTCCCTCCTCTGTTAATTTTTTTTGGAAGCGTTGGTGAGGAGGAGCAGGATGCTGACATTTTCATGGCGATGAGTTGAATCCATGCTTGGATCCAAGTCTGTTTACCTGCAACAGCCTGATTCAAGACTAATAGGCATTTCTTTCTGTCCAACCCACTCCACTGTGTGTCCCAGTTCTATTAAAGGTATTTGAGAAGAGGACAATTGGCACAATCTGGTCCCTATGGCAGAGCAGTGCCAAAGCAGGTGGGTAGAAGGAATACACTTGATTCAGAAAGCATTGAGTAATTTACATACTAGGGTGACTGTTCATTTTGGTTTGCCCAAGATCTAGGGGTTTTCTAGGTAAGACTTTCAGTGCTTACCGGAGACAGTCGTGGGCAAACTGAGATGAAGTGATAACTCTAGTCCCAGTTCTATTAACCAGAGTAGAGAGTTTAAGCCACTGGCCGAACCCTTTCTTGTGTTATTCTTCCTTCCTTCTTTCCTTTCCTTCTTTCTCTTTCTCCTTCTCTCCATCTCTCTTTCTTCTTTCTCCCTTATTTTATCAACAGTTTATTAGTATTGCTTTCATTTTCAGAAATGTTGCATGCATAATCATATCATCTATCAATGAAGATTTTCTACTAGTATCAGAGCAGTCTTTTTATATTTTAATTTTTCTTGCCCTAATCCACTGCTAGGTCCTTCAGTACAGTATCCAGTAGAATGGTGCAGTGGCAACTCCTGCTATTCTCAGTATAGTAGAGATAGATCTCAGTATTTTACAAATATTGAAGCTTTTTTTTTTTTTTAGATTATTCTCATTAGAATAACAAGGCTTTTTCTATTCCTTGTTTACTATGATATTGTCTTGAAAATGTGCTTAAGTTTATGGAATTCTTTTTCTTAATGTATTGAGATGTTACAATTATTCAATCTTTTAAGTAAATGTGATTTAAAAATTATTTAATGCTTAAATGTTAATAACTTTGGAGAATAATTCAATGTGTTTATGATCATATGTATATGGCCCTAGATTTGGTTTGTTTACATCACATTTAGGTCATGTGATGTCATTGAATTACACAAATGGGAAGAAACCCCCATTCTAACTTTATTTCCTCCACTTTCTCTAAACAAGTAAGCTCTGAATATGGCAAGATTCCTTTCCATCCTGAGACCCAGATGGTTCTTGATGTAGCTCCCTTTTTTTGATATTTCTGAAGATGTTTTTGTGACCTATAAAACAGCACTAACAGTGCTATTACAAAGTGTGGGCCTGGGAAGCAACAGTTGTCTTTTTAGTAGAAACACTAGTATGTTCCAAGGACCCCTTTCTGTCACACACTAGGGGATAACCTCCAAGATAAAACTTGTAGCCAAATTGTAAACTTTGTTATATGCTTTGAACAAAGACAGTAAAGTCCATACTGATTTTTCTACAACAATATTATATTGCTCCTGAGAACATGAGTGAGAAATTGTCTTTAACCCTCAACTCAAAATTGTTAAGAAGGGGAGTTCATTGCACAGTATGTAAGTATCAGCTAAATTCATTGACAAGAAGCTGGAGAGAAAGCGTGACTGGTGGATCTCAAATAACAAGCTGGTTCTATCAGTCATCACCTGGTCAACAAATCCATTAACTCATAAGAGCCCATGCAAATTTCTAAAGCCTGTCCTATTCTTCTAAGTTATACAGGTAGGCTTTGTTTGGAAGAAACTGAAGGAGAAACTCTGGGAGTTATCTAAAAATACAATTAGACTTCTGTGCCATGTAATCTAATAATTGATTTTTAAATGTTATAGGCAAACTCAAAGAAATGTACACTCTAGGCCAGCAGATGGCGGAATGGTTACATCATTGGACTCCTACATAGTTGACCATGGTTCAGGTCTTGGACCCGGAGGCTTGAAATTCATACTAGGTGTGTGTGCATGTGTGGCCAAAATCCCAAGAGGAGAATGAAGGAGAAGATATTGTGGTGTGGCCACCCCCTATGAGGGGTGACTTCTCGTTTTCTGTCTTTCTGTCTCTTCCTGTCTCTTTGGCATGTGCATGCACCCTATAGCAAAAGTCTCTCTTGAAAAAAAAGAAAAGAAAGCTTACATTAACATATCATCTCTATCACAATTCGGGTTCCATGCTTGGAAGCCATAGAAGGAGAAAACAAGAGAAAATGATGTTTGCTCTTGTAAAATGTGACTTAAAAGTGATATACATAGAAGTCAGCCCTGTGGCCTGGTGGTAAAGGGAGCCAGATCTCACATGGCCCACAATGGGGTTTGAGTCTTAGCCCCAGCTTCTTAAGAAACATGTTGGATACATGTGTATGTGTACCTCCAAATCCTTAAAGGATGGAAAGGTGGAGGAGAAGGGATTATGGCATGACCATACCCCCACTGGGAGCCGGTTACTTTCTCCTGTCTGTCTCTCTCTGGCAAATACACATGTCTAACGGCAAAACAAAACAAAACAAAACAACAATAAAAACAAAAAACCCACAAAAGCACATATAGTACCAGATTTTATGAAAAGGAAACTTAAAGATAAAAACTGACTTTAAGATGAGCAGATTTTATACTACCTAGGTTGAGGATTTCATGAAAATGAATATTTCTTAAAAGTGAGTGAGGTTATTGGGACCAGCAGTTGGCCTAATGGCTATGTCGCTGGATTCCCACGTAGTCAACAGCAGTTTGAGTCCCAGACCCGGTGGCTTAAACTCACGCTGGGCGCGTGTGTGTGCGTGCCCAAGATCCTGAGAGGAGAATGGAGGAGAAGGGATTGTGGTGTGGCCATCCCCCCTGGGGGGTGATTTCTTGCTTTCTGTCTCTATGTCTCTCTCTCTCTGTCTGGCAAGCACACGCGCCCTATAGCAAAAACATCTCCAAAAAAAAAAAAGTGAGTAAGGTTATCAACCATGGAGGTTTATATTAAGGGGAGGCTCAAATATAATTGTGGGTAGTGTCTAGCTAGTCACTGAATAGAGGACAGGGACATTTTTTTCTTGAGTCTTCCAGTTTCTTAGGAAAGACCATGAAGTTTGGTCTAAGTGCATGAAATGTCACTAAATAATGGAATATTCTTCTAGTATTGGAATAATTAGAACACTGGGATATTGGGTCTATTATATTTAAAAACTAGATAAAAGATGTTGACAAGAATGTGAAGAAATTAGAACCCTTATACTCTGGTGGGGAAGAAAAATGGTATAGCCACTATGGAAAACAGGATACTACTCAAAAAAAAAAAATAGAATTACCATAAAATACAACGATATCATTTCTGGGTTTTTACCTAAAAGAATCGAAAACCTCAAAATCTTGAAGAGATGTTAGCACTCAGATATTCATGGCAGCACCATTCACAACAGCTGAGGTGTGGAAGAAACCCAAATGTTCACCGCAGATGAATGGAAGAAGAATACATGAGGACTGACTCTGTAGTGTAGTGGTGAAGCACTGTGCCTTGGGAACTGGATCCCACTGTGGTTCAAATCCTGGCCCCTGTGACTTGAAAAATATGCTGTGGGGACCAGCAGATGGCGTGATGATTATGTCGCTAGACTCCCATGTAGTCAAAAGTGGTTTGAATCCCAGACCTGGTTACTTTAACTCATGCCAGGTGCATGTGTGTGCGTGCAGAAGATCCTGAGAGGAAAATGGAGAAGTGATTGCAGTGTGGCCCATCCCTCCGGGGTGGGGGCGGTGATTTCTAGCTTTTTGTCTCTCTGTCTCTCTATGTCTTTCTGGAGAGCACATGCACCCTACAGCAAAAACCTCTCAAAACAACAACAACAATAAATATGCTGTGTACATGTTCATGCACGCTCCAAATCCTGACAGGATAAAGAAATGAAGGAAGAGGGATTATGGCATGACCATGTCCTCTTGTGGGATTCTTTCTCACTCTCTCTGGAAACTGCATATGCCATCTGGCAATAAAATAATGTAAACAATGGAATATTATTCATCTTTAAAAAGAAAGAAATTCTGCCATTTGTGATAATTGAGATGAACCTTGCGGACATTATGCTAAGTGAAATTTGCCAGTCACAAAAGGATAAATACTACATGATTACACTTACATATATGAGATCTCCAAAATAAGTCAAACTCCATGTAAGCAAAAAATAGAACATGGTTTCCAGAGGCTGGAGGTGGAAGGAAATAGGGATTTATTAATCAGTGGGTATTAATTTCCAGTTATGAAAGATGAATAAGTTCTAGAGATCTGTTGTCCAACATGTCCATACTTCATGTAGTACAATGGAATGTACAGTATGCTTAAACATCTATTAAGTGAGTAGATTTCATATCAAGTGTTCTTATCTCCCCCTTCTTCCCCACACACAAAGAAAGACAATATGGGATGAATAATGGAACAGAATTTATTAAGGCCACCTGCCTGTAGGGAGACAACTCATACAAATCATGAAAATAGAAAGTAGAGAGCAAATTTTCTACACTTAAAAAGAAAACATGATAATAAAGAATGTAGATCGGTTGCAGAAACCTACTGGATTTTTATGAAAAAGCTGGAACATGATCCCCAACACATAAGGAAGCATGCGAGTGCATACTCTGCACCCCATCAAGCTGATTCATAAGCTTAAAAAAAAAAGATGAGAAACAGATTTTTTTTGGTGGTAACATGATGGTTTTCACTTCTTACTGGAAATAAAAATATCCAGGCACGGCAAGTCAGTTGGCAGCATGTTGGTTTGTGGTTCTTTGGAGAATTTAACAGCAGCAGCCAGGCTGGCCACAGCTGGATCCGCAGCCCTGGGCTAGGCAACCAGGTAGACAGACACAGGTGGGGAGGTAGCAGGTTCTACAGCAGTACACGGGTCCCGAGCAGCGGGGCTGGCAGCAGCTGGACCCACAGCAGCTTTACCCACAGCCACTGGACCCACAGCAGCTGGGCTGGCAGCAGCAGGATCCACAATAGCTGGGCTGACAGCAGCCACACCCACCGCAGCAGGGCTGGCAGCAGCTGGATCCACCGCAGCAGGGCTGGCAGCAGGTGGTTCTGCAGCAGGTGGTTCTGCAGCACGTAGGCTGGCAGCAAGGGGAACAGCAGCAGCTGGACATGGTGTCAGATGAGGAGGGTAGGTTCCTGTTCACAGGTCAGTTTCCCAGATTCTGAGAACTCCTTCCCATCTGGGTCTTTTATACACCGAGTTGCCAAAGTTTGAGCCAATAAACAAGACTCTCTCTTGTTTACGCTGCTTTCTATAGTCACTAGGGTAATTGTCAAGGGGGAAGTTATTCTTTAAATGTTAGGAATCTTTTCAACAAAAGAAATTAGTTTCCTAATTAAGAATAACTCATAGAAACATTTTTAGCATCATTCCTGTTGTGCTCTTTATCTGGTCATGTGTTGGTATAGATTGGGGCAAACCTTCATGAGCTAGGGACTCCAGTTCTAAACCTGAGTACACATTTCTTTCTTCTTTTTTTCTTTCCTTCCTTTTTTTTTCAGTTTTTTAAAAAAATTTTATGAGAGAGAGAAGGGGGGAGTTTTTTTTTGGAAAGAGAGACTTGACAGGATCTTGTCAAACTGTGATTTCTTTTCCCCAGCCCTCCAGCCTGTCAGACTTCTTTTCACAGACCCTGAGATCCAAACCTGCAATAAGCCATGTGGCTTCCAGCACTGTAATTTAGTTTGCTACTGACAGTATCACCACCAGGCTGGGCTTCTCTCTCTCTCTCTCTCTCTCTCTCTCTCTCTCTCTCTAGTTGTTTTCTTTCTTTCTCTTTTGTCTTACTTTTCTTTCTTCTTTGATTCTTTCTTCCTTCTCTTTCTCTTTCTTTTTCTTCTTTCTTTTAGAGTTGGATGATATTTTACTTATATTTGAGGTCTAAAATGCTTTAATTTAATTTATTTATTTCTACTTTTCCCCAACATTATCCATTTAAAGAAGATTTAAACTATTAATTTCCTACTTGATAAACTACCATGAAGTCAATATATCCATGTCATTATTACCAGGTTAGATATAATAGAAATTGATCTCACTGTCTCCAAATGATATCCTCTCATTTGTCCCTCAAAGCAACTAGTCATTCTATTAACTAGTAACTCTGTTAATAGATTTTGGCTTCTTTTGACTTTTGTGTAAATAAAAAGTAAAAGATTGGCTATTAAAAATAATACCGATATGAAAGATTTTGTACAGGGCACTTGGTAGACATAAACACTTTGGTTGGATATATAGCTAGATGTAGAATTGCTTCACCAAATATTTATGCTTTTCTGTGTAGAATTCTTGCCTATATTTCATTGGGTTTATTCTTACATTTTCTTATGCTGTCACATGTTGGGCTGTCACAAAAGTCACAACGCATTTTTGCACAGAAAAACAGAAAAAATATATAATGAATTTTCTGACAACCCAATATTATAATTTAAAACTTTAATTTTTGCTGCTTCTGAAATGTAGAAAATAATTCATTTTTGTTGATCTTGTATACAAACTCCCTTGTTAATTCTAACAGTTTATCACACTTTTGGGGGGAGGCTATTACATGGATGAAACTGGATTTGATTGGATTATATCTTGTTTTGTCCTCTTTCTCTCTCTCCTTTAATTGCCAGAGGGTACAGGCACTTATCCAAAGGGAGAGAGAGAGAGAAAGTACCCCTAATGGGGAGTGGTCATATCACAATCTCTTCTACATTTCTATATCCTGTTGGGATTTTAGGCATGCACACCCACATGCACCCAGTATGTTTTTCAAGCTGAAGGAGCTGAGATTCACCACAGTTGGCCATGTGGGACCCAGCTCCCTTAACCACTAAGCTATGGACCATCCTTATCCACCTTCTTTAAATAAGAAAGTTTGGAAAACAATAAGATTCCCTACTCTTCCATGAGGCAATTTGACCTTGATCCGTTTCCAAGGACATTTTCAAGACCTATAAAAGACTATACTATACTAGTAGTGCTGTTACAGAATGTGGGCTTGGGGAATGACAGCCCTCTTTCTCATAGACATACTATTGATAGAATATCCTATGGGTCTCTTTCTGTCACATACACCATGGGGGGAATTTCAAGGTGAAATTTGTAGCCAAACTATAAATTTTGTTATATGCTTTGAACAAAGACAACAAAGTCCAGACCAATTTTTTGAAATTAATACTTGGCCATTTTTACAATGTTACATTGTTCCAGTGAACATGAGTGTGGAATTGTCTTTAATTTTCAACTCAAGTTCTATGAAGAGGATTTACTGAAAGATATGTATGCATCAGTTAAACTTATTGAAAAGAACCTGGAGGGAAGGAGATTGGTAGAACACAAATAACAAGCTGGTGGTAGATTATCACCTGATCAACAAACTCATTAAAACATCAGAGCCCATTCAACTTCCTCTTGTTTTATTTTTTCTTGAGCTTTTCAAAGTTAAAACAAGGTTTCCCATCAAACTTTCTTTCTATTCCACTAGGGTTTTTTTAATTTCATTTTCTTTTATTAAATCACATTCTTATTTGGCTTACAAAATGGATATTTCAACAGGTGAACATTTCTCCCTAGTATAGTTGATAAAACTACAAAACATCTTCAACAGATAATACCACATTTCTTTGTGCCATTAATCTTTGCCTCCCTATTTTTCTTCTAAATGTCTTTCCTCAGACCCTCCTATTTCACACACACTATATCTGGTATTTACATCTATATACTGTGCTTCTATATCCTTTAGTCAATTAATTTTAGTCATAGAGTGTGAACACTCAGTATATATTAAGTGGGGACATACAATGCCTCTCCTTCATAGCCTGGCTTGCTTCACTCAGCAGTAAATCTTACATATTCATCCACTTCCTGTCAAAAGCCAGGCTTTTTTATGGCTGAATAGTATTCCATTATTATATGTGCCACAGTTTTTCTATCCATTAATCTGTTCATGGGCATTTAGATTGTTTCCATGACTTAGCAATTGTAAATAGTGCCGCAATAAACATCAATGTGCAAGCACTTTTCCGATTAAGTATTCTGTCCTTTGGGAAGAATACTTAATCGGAAATTGGTTCAGCCCCTATGGAGAACAATTGGAGATTACTCAAAAATCTACAAATAGAACTTTCACTAGGTTTTGTATATAGCTTTCGGAAGAGATTAGAGAAAAAATGTTTGAAAATCTAATTAGACTTGTATTAATACAGTATTTTTCTTTTCTTTATTATTACTTTTTAATTTGTTGTAAGGTACATGCACTTGCCAGAGAGAAAGAGAGAGTAAGAAAACACCCCTTAGGGAGGGATGGCCACTCTGCCATCTATTTTCTTCCTCTCAGGATTTTGGGCACATATGTGCCCAATGTGTTTTTCAAGCCACTGGATCTGGGACTGGAACCATGCAGTTGGCCATGTGAGATCCAACCACCTTACCCACCATGCCACTGGTTGGCTTGGTATCTTTTTTTTTTTTTTAAATTGCCAGTGGGTGTATGCACTTGACAGAGGGGGAGAGAGAATGAGAAAGAGAGAGAGCAAGAGAAAGCACCCTTTAATTGAGCGTGGTCACACTGCAATCCCTTTTCCTCCATTTTTCCACCTCATCAGAATTTTGAGCATGCACGTACACATGCCCAGCACATTTTCCAAGCCACTGGGCTGAAATTTGAACTACAGTTAATCTTGTGGAATCTGACTCATTTAACAACTGTGTTTCAGGGCCAGCCCTGAGATGTAGTATTTTTTATTGTTTTTTTTTTTTTTTTGTAATATGGCAGAATCAAGCCAAATGAACACGTAAGACGTGTCACAATTTGGCCTATAAGCTGTGGCACAAAGGTAATATAAGGGGCCTACAAAGCTGGAAGCCATATGGGCAAACAGCAGTTTGGATACTTGGGTCATCTTGAAGACACTCCAGGAGCATATATGTGGGATCCTAAGATCTTGAGGAGCTGTAAGGCTAAAGAAAGGATATCACAGCATGAAAAGACTCACTTGGGGGTATCTCTTTCTCTCATGCATGTATGTGTTCTCTATCATGAAAAAGTAATAATTATCACAATGTGGGCACTACAGAGAGATTCCACAGATTAGGAAAAAAAGAGAGATTAGATTGCTCCATAACTTAAACTGTACTCAAAACAAAACACAAACAAAAAGAAAAAACAGAGTGAAATTATGAAAAGTCACCTTAAAGAAAATAAATGGCTCCAAGGCTAGCAGATTCTGGCATTTGATAGAAAGTGGATGAATATGGAAGATTTACTGCTGAGTGCAGCAAACCAGGCTATGAAAGAGAGACATTATATGTTTCCACTTAATACATACTGATTGTCCACACTCTATGGTGGAAACTGAAAGATTAGATGATAGAGTAGCACAGACAATGGTTATGGATTTGGGAGATAGTGTGGAAAGAGGGGGAGAGAAGGGGGAAGTGTGAGAAAAGGAATCAAGGAGAAAAAGAGAGGCAAGACTTTTATGGGACATAGAAATGGATGATTATCTGTTGATGATAACATGTTTAATATCTTCAACTGGACTGGTGTGAAGTATATTAATGTTGGGTAAATTAACTTTTCAAGCTGTAGTGATGTATAGTGATTGAATATATAAAAGAAATTAAAATAAAAAATGAAAAATAATTTATTTCATTAAAAAAAGAAATGAATAGACATTGCTTAAAAAGGAGTGGAGTACTCAAACGTGAAAGGAAAGATAAAGGGAGGCATACAAGCTAGTGCTGACATTGATCAAACACTCTACAAGAAGAACATTGTACCTTGAATCTTCCATTTCCTTCATCTAGAGCATGTAATTGACATGAATACATGTGATACCATTAAATATTCGTCTTTGTAATTTCCTTCTTCTGATTGCCCAGAAGGCTTGCTCAGAAAATAACCTGGTTCTTATTTGTCTTGCTTTTGCATATGCATGCTTAGAGAAACAACTGGCCAAAGAGACTTGTGGAGCCAGCAGGTGGCATGGTGGTTAACGCACTGAACTCCTGAATGGTCAACCACAGTTTAAGTCCAGGATCTGGTGGCTTACTTTCCCTCTCTCCCTCTCTTGCTCATCTCTCTTGGATGAGTGCACGTGCACTACAACAAATTAAAAATAACAATAAATTTTAAAAACCCAGCAAATTAAAAAAAGACTTGTGAATATTTCAATAATGACAGTTATAATTAACAATTTAGTATGCTGTTTTTGTGGGCTTACATAAAGTTGCTACATACCATTGTAGGCTCATCTGTTTTATTTATTTTAATTAATGTATTTTACATTCTTTCACTGAACATCACCACAGCATACAAAATGCAATTTTCCAGTCAGAATACCCTGCAAAGTGACTTAATCATACATTTTATTGTCAACAAATAATTTTCCATGCCTTCTTTCTTGTATGTATGTATTTTACCTCTATTTCTCACCCTCTGCCATTTCCCATCCTCTTCCTACCCTGTCTCTGGTATCTGCAGTTGCTTTCCATTCATTTATTCTTTTCCACATTGTATTGATTAACAAAATATCTTAATCTGAATACTTTCAGTAGTAAGTTCAGTTGATATATACATGTCTGTGAATAAAAGCTGACTTTATGCATAAAATTCTTTGGGTAGAATGAATATACTATAATGTAGTACTTATTTGAGACTATATAGCTTACTGTGGTCATTAAATAGGTATTTTTAAATTATTATTTTTTTTAATTTCAAGAAAGGCCATTTTAGCTTTAATAAATCAAAATAAAAAATTATTAAGAGAATTTTGTTTAATACTTAAAAGCCAGGAAACAGGTTAGGATTCTGTTCAAATAGTAGGTACATAGACCTGTCCACAGCTCAAGAGAAGACAAAACTCCTTAACTCCAGAAAGCAAAGCATAGAAGATCAATAATGTTTTAGTCAAAAGTCATAAAATTCTATTTCACCAGTTCAAACTCATGTGCTTTATCTTCTGTTGTGGTCTAATCTGTTTAAATTCTGGAAGATAACATTCAACTCTGGACTTGTCCTTACGATTAAGCTGGTCATTTTCTTAGTTGTTTTAGAACTCTTATTTCTGTGTGTCTGACTTTAGTTTTCCTAGGATAGCACTCCCTTCAGAAATTCTTGAAGAACTTGGTCTGATATTGGTAAATTCTTTTAGGTTTTGTTTATCTGAGAATATTTTTGTCTTCTCTTCCCATATGAAGGATAATCTTGTCTGTTATAGTATTCTTGGTTGAAATTGTTTTTCACTCAACGCTTTGAATATATTTTCCCATTCTTTCCTTGCTCGCATTGTTTCCAATGAGAGGTCTGCTGTTAGCCTGATGATATATCCTCTGTAAGTAACTTCACATTTCTCTCTTGTCAGTCATAGTATCTGTCTTTGTCTGTGCTTTTGCTCATTCTGGCTATAATGTGTCTTGGAGAAGATCTTCTTGTGTTGATCCTATTTGGGGTCCTCTGTATTTCTTGAGTCTGAATCTTTGAATGCTTCCCTAAGTTTTCTTCCAGGATTTTATGGAATAGATGATCAATGCCCTTATGAATCTCTTCACCTTCTGGGATATGGATTATCTGGATATTTGGACATTTAATAGTATCTAGTTTTTCTTTATAATATTATCATTTTTGAGGACTATTTTCTGTCTTCATGGTGGATTTTACTAGCCCAGCAACTCTGTCTTCTGCATCTGAGATTCAATTTTCTGTATGATCTAGTCTGCTTTTAATACTTTTAATGGAGGTTTTGACTTCCTGTATTATAGTCTGCATCTCCAACAGTTCCATTTGATTCTTTTTTATGGTGTGTTTTTCTTCTTCCAGCTCTTGTCAGAACTTCCTCACCTCCTGCAACTCATTGGCTTTTTTCTTCTGTTCATTGACTCTCTTCTTTTCTATTTTTGTTAGCTTTGTCACTATAAACATTCTAAATTCTTTATCAGACATTTCCATGTGTTCCATTGTACTGTCTATGGATGAAGAAGTGTTACTGTTTTCTGTTGGGGGAGAGGTATTTTCTTGGTTTCTCATATTTCTTGTGCCTCTGCAGTGATTTCTATTCATCAGATGGTTTACTTGTGTCTTCCTAATTTCTAGAAGTTCAATCTGAGTGATCAGAGGAGCATAGGAGGGGGTCTGCAAACTCTTTGCCATTCCATTTTTCTCCCTTTGTGACACAGATTCTGTGGGAATTGAGGAATATGAGGACCCTAATAATATTTGGATACCTGCCCTTTATGCTTTTCCAGGGTGACTACTCAGCATAACATCTTCATTGCTCTTATACCTGAAAGCACCAGATCTCAGCTCTCATGGTGACTCAGTCTTCTTCTGTTTTATTAAGATAAGATCCTTTTTGAATTTGCATAATGAGGTCCAGCCCTTGATATATTTGTTAAGATTATTGCTTGTGGATTTCAGAGAATGGCAGCAATGTTGAAATCAATCAGTTGTACTGACTGAATAAGACATAGTTGTTTAGGGATCTCATAGAATTTGAGGACTGGAAGGGATACTCAAAGTCTTCTGATAAGATTCACCCAGTGTAGCCAAAATACCTTGATACAATAGCCCAATATCTGCCAACCTGTTTTTTGCTTGAAATTTAGATATCAATGGTGATGTGAATTCCTATCACCATGGCAGTCCATGCCAGTTTCAGGCATCTCCTTTAAATGTGACTTCACTGTGTGAATAACAACCTAACCTGTATCTTCTGCACTTTTCCCTCATTGTGATTATATAGTCAGAATAGTACTGCTGAGAAGTTTCTCCTTCATTAGACACCTTGACTCCTGGTATTGCTTGGTATTTTACACTAATCTCATCTGGCTTCCCACTTTGTAGCTTGCACTTCTGATTGTGAGCACCATTTCGTTTTCTAGCTACTTAAACTTTAAGATGCTCACCAGCCTGCTTTGGCAAAGATCCTCATCACTGAACCTGCCAACTAGATCTTTATGATTAATCTTAGAGTAGTGTTTGTGGAAAAATGTAAAAATAAATAAATAAAAGGAAAAAAAATTGCACATAAAAAATCTTAGAGTAGTTGCTCTAAATATTCTAGTTGTCTCTATGCCATCTACAAGAGATTCACTTTCTATTTAAAGACACATACAGGCTAAGTGGGGAGGAATAAAAAAGGCATTGTATGTAAATGACAACTAATATTGAATAAAATTGAGAATTGAATATAATATGATATTATACTCATATCAGACAAAATAGACTTTAATTTTAAAGCTTTGGTACAGTAGAAAGTCAAATGCACATCTTACTAGTATTCAGGCTCCAGTGTTATTGCTACTTGCCTTGAGATGTAAATGGCAGTGTTCTTAGCAAGCACAGAAGACCCAGTCAAAGATCTGAGTCCACTCATTATAAGATACACAACATCACACAATGAAATATTTTATCTGAAAATGGAAGTAAAAATATGTGTGTGGGTGAATAATAAGTAATATTTAGAATGACTGATGCAGATGGTATGCATTATATATTCGAATCTCTATATCAGGAAGGACTGTACAATAAAGCAAAACACACCATGAAATGGACTATGATTCAGACTTTATTAAGAAACATATAGGAAAGAATACCCCTATTAGGGAGTTAACTCAAAGCCATCATCAAAAGAAGAAAGCAGAATACAGAAAACAAGAACACATTGAAAAAGAAAATCTCATTACGAGGCTTCTAGATAAGTTGCAGAAACCAATGAAAAAGTCATAAGGATTTCCTTTCCCAAGTGACATAGAGTAAGAGGTTGAAAATCTTAACTTGAGATTCCAAGCCAAGACCCTAGGTTTATATGGATGCTAGGGGAAGATGGTGCTCGATCCCCATTATAGTAGGAAGAAGATAAACAGGAGAAGGTACTATGAATTCTATCAAGCTGATTCACAGGGTTCCAAAAAAGCAGAAGAGAAAGAACTTTTGGTGAGAGCACGCCTATAATCCACAGGGTCTAGGAAGTGAATTTTTGCCCCCAAAGGCAAACAAGTGTTATGTGGCAAGGATGGTTGTTTGGGGAGTTGATCATCAGCAGCCAGACTGGCAGCAGCTGGATCCACAGCCCTGGGTGAGGCAACCAGGCAGGCAGACACAGGTGGGGAGGTAGCAGGTTCTACAGCAGTACACAGGTCCACCGCAACAGGGCTGGCAGCAGCTGGAACCACAGCAGCTGGACCCACCGCAGCACGGCTGGCAGCAGCTGGACCCACCACAGCAGGGCTGGCAGCAGCTGGATCCACAGCAACAGGGCTGGCAGCAGCTAGACCCGCAACAGCTGGACCCACCGCAGCAGGGCTGGCAGCAGGTGGTTCTGCAACAGGTGGTTCTGCAGCACGTAGGCTGGCAGCAAGGGGAGCAACAGGAATGTGTCATGGTGTCAGCTGTGTGGTGTGGGCTTTTGTTCACAGGTGTTTTTCAGAAGCTGATAATTTCTTCAGTTCCTAGGCTTTTATACACTAGAGTCCCAATGTGGGACCAATAAGCATGACTTTTCCTTATTGTTGTTTACATTATTTGCATATTCAATTTGTTTTTGTCAAGGAAAGAAGTTCTTCCCTAAATGCTTGTAATCTTTTGAGTGGAAGTGTTTAATCTGTCTCTTAATTGAGCATAACTCATAGAACCATTTTTCAGATAAAAGAAAGGTTGTCACATCCTCAGCATCATTCCTACTCTAGTCATTATCTGGTCATATGATAGCCCCTGCTGACTGGAGAGGGTCAGTGTGTTCAGCTTATCCCTTTGGCTACATGTAGACTGGGAAGTGTCTCTAGGCAGGTACTTGATGCTAACATGTTCACGGCATCTCTCCCTCCCTCTCTCTTTTCTCTTCTTCTTTCCTTTCTTTTTTAGTTTTCTTTTCTTGGTAACAAGATCAGATTTAGGAGTCTGTAAGAATCAATTTCAGTCCCCAGTAAATATGTCAAAATTATAAAAATCAACTTGGATGACAGCTGATTTTCTTTTTTTGGCCTGAGGGTACATGTACTCACTATAGAGAGAGAGAGAGAGAGAGAGAGAGAGAGAGAGAGAGAGAGAGAGAGAAAGAAAGAGAGAGAAAATGTGAAAGCACCCTCCATGGGGGTAGGTCATACCCCAATCTCTTCACCTCCATCTCCCCCTTTCTGGGATTTTGGGCACACATACACACGCACCCAGCATGTTTTTCAAGCTGCTGAGTCTAGGACTTGAATTGCAAAGTCGACCATGTGGGATTCAGTCTTCTAACCAACACATCACTGGTTGGCATGGAAAACTTTTATTTGTGGGTAGTTCAATAACCATCTAATAATATCCTGTGTTTTTCTTTCAAAATGGTATTTCTTGGGGGCCAGCAGGTTGCATGGAGGTTAAGGCAGTTGATCCCTCATGGCCCACTGTGTGGTTCAAGTTCTGGACCTGGCGGCTTAATAATCATGCTGGGCATGTGTGCATTTGTGCCCAAAGTCCCAAGAGGAGACTGGAGGAAAAGGGATGGTGGCATGAGCATCTATCCTGGGGAGGCGATTTCTCACTCTCTCTGGTGAGCACATGTCCTAGACAGTTATAAGACACAAAATTAAGAGTTATCTGTAGATAAAAATGTATGATAATACATCTGCCTTGACTGATATACACTGTATTTATGCTGGGAAAAATCAGTTTGTTTGTTTTAGCAAAAACAAAAGCAAAAAATAAAAGAATAAAAAGTATTTCTTTAAAACATTGTGGACTTTGGAGAATGACAGTGTTAGCAATAAATGAATCAATCAGTTGTACTGGTTGAATAAGACAGAGATTTTTGGGAATCTTCGAGATACTCACTAGCAGAAAGTACACTTGGAACACCCTATTAGGACTTACTCACATAGGTTGAAAAGTCACTGTATGATAAGTCAATAATTGTGAAGTGTTCATTTGGCTGGTGCTTAGATACTCCCAGTGACACGACTTCTTTCACCAGAATAGCTCATTTCATTTTGGAGCATCTTCCTTAAAGAGAGCAGTTATAGTAACAGTAATCTTTACTGGAGGATCAATACGTTTTCCTGATTGAGATAACTGGTATACAAAATTGCATTGCTGAGAAGTTCTTTACCTCATTAGAAACTCAGAGGATCAGGGAAAGGAAAAAACAGGTATCAGACACAAAAATGAAGTCATCTCTAGATGAAAATGTATGGTAATACCTCTGACTTGATTGATATGCACTGTATTTATGCTGGGAAAAAACATTTTTGTATACTGTAAAGATGTACAGTGATGTATTATGATGAGAAAATTTACTTGGTACTATGTAATGATACACAATGATGAATGTAAAAGAAAATAATAAAAAAATAAAAATGGTAAAAATAAAAATAAAAATAAAAATAAATAAAATAGGTGTTATTTTCAGCAAAAAAGAGAAAGAAACCTTGGCTTACAGTATACTGATATCCCTAATCTCTGACATCTGTATTTGATGCTATGAGATGCACTTCTGACTATGACATCATTTCTCCATGAGTTGTATGAATTTCAGATACTGATTTTTTCCCTTAGCCTTTAGTTTCCAACCTTGCCAACTAGACCTTTATTAAGCTTAAGTTCACAGTAGTTTCTCAGATTTTATGTAATTACTAGATTATGTTTTGGTGGAATGACATTTCCATGAGAAACCTGGATATTCACTATCATTTCTTATTATTTGTATCTAAGTCAATTGTATAAGATGCTTCTATTTTATATCATTAATCTTTTTGCACTAAACTACCACAAAGATGGTGCACCTACTGAACTCTGATTTTATCTTCAATCATCAGTTTTTCATTGTGGAAGTAGCAGATATCATTATAGAAGTTATAATGACATAGAAAGAAATCATTTCTTCTTCTGACAACAAGTTATGTGTTTTGGAGAAAATAGATAATATATTTATGTCACCTCATGGATAGCATATATGCATATTTTTATATTTGCTACAAGGTACATGTGGTTGCTGGACAGAGACAGAAAAAGAGATGGAGAGATAGAGGGAAAGGGAGAATGCACTCTCCAGGGAGCATGGCCATATTGCAATCCATTATCCTCCACCCCCATCTCAAAATCTTGGGCACACATGCCCAGTGTGTATCTCATGCCGCTAGATCCCATCCTCAAACTGTGCATTTGGCTATGCTGGATCTAGTCACCTTAACCACCACACCACTGGCTGGCACTTAGGAATAGCTTTTTGTATACATTGTGACATCCTCCTTTAAGGTTATTTCTTACTTTTCTTCATGACCATCTTATACAGCATGTACACATAGACATGATCTTTCCTTTCTTGGTTCCATTAACATAACAATGTTTTTCAGTCTGTAGAAATATATCTATATTAAGAGACCAAACAGATTCCATTTTAAAAACATTATTTTTACAAGAAAAACTTTCTTTTTCTTTTCTTCCACAAAATCTAGAATTTGATCACTTTTCTTTACCTGGGTATCTCTGATTTACAAAAATATATACATTAAATATAAAAAACAATCTACAGGGCCAAGGCTTTTTTGTTGGAAGGTTGTTTGATGGCTTCACCTTTGAATTCTACAAAACTTTCAAAGAAGAGTTAACCCCCATTCTGCTTAAGTTATTTCTAAAGATCCAAAAGGGTGAATCTCTCCCTAATTCATCCTCTTTCACCCTTATCCTTAAAACAGAAAAGGACAGGACAAGGAAGAAAAACTATAGACCAATATCTCTGATGAATATAGACACAAAGGTTCTCAAGAAGATACTAGCAGATTATATCCAACAAATTATAAAAATGATTATACATCATGATCAGGTAGGCTTTATTCCAGGAATGCAAGGTTGATTCAACATATGTGAAAGCATAAATGTAATACACCCTATTAACAGGAAAAAAGATAAAACCATATTATCATATCAATTGATGCAGAAAAAGCATTTGATAAGATACAACATTCCTTCATGATCAAGACTCTCAGCAATATCGGCATAGAAAGGTCATTTCTCAACACAATAAAAACTATCTATGAAAAACCCATAGCAAACACCATCCTGAATGGAGAAAAGCTGAAAGCTTTTCCACTAAAAAGGGATACAAGACAAGGATGCCCACTTTCTCCACTCCTTTTCAGTATAGTACTATAAGTCCTCGCCAACGCAATCAAAAAAGAGGAAAAAATAAAAGGTGTTCAAATAGGAAAAGAAGAGGTGGAAATATATCTATTTGCAGATGACATGATAGTATACATAGATGACCCAATAGTTTCTATGAAAAAAATTCCTGGAGGTAATACACGAATACAGTAAAGTTGCAGGATATAAAATCAACATACAGAAATCTATAGCATTTCTATATACGAAAAACAAACAGACTGAGATAGAACTGAAAAAAGTAATTCCATTTACCATAGCCACAAAAAGTATAAGATACTTAGGAATAAATCTAACGAAAGAAGTTAAAGACCTCCACAAGGAATACTATGAAAAGCTAAAAAGAGAAACTGAAAATGAAACAAAAAGGTGGGAGGACATCCCATGTCCCTGGAAAGGAATATATCAAAATGGCAATTCTACCCAAATTAATCTATATATTTAATGCAATCTCAAGCAAAGTACTAGACACATTCTTCAAAGATCTAGAAAAGACAATCATATAATTTGTCTGGGATCATAAAAGACCTTGTTTTGCCAAAGCAATCCTGCACAAGAAGAGTGGAGTGGGTGGCATCTCACCCCCAGACCCCAAAATATACTACAAAGTTGTAGTAATCAAAACAGCATGGTACTAGCACAGAAACAGACATGTGGACCAATGGAACAGAATAGAGTTCCCAGAAATAAATTCCCAAACATACAGTCAACTGATTTTTGATAAGGGGTACTAGTCAATCCAGTGGGAAAAGGAAAACCTCTTCAGCAAATGGTGCTGGAAAAACTGGATTTCCACCTGCAGAAAGATGAATCTGAACACCTACTTCTCACCATTGACAAAAATCAACTCAAGGTGGATCAAAGATCTAAATTTAAAACCTCAAACTATAAAACTGCTCCTGGAAAACACTGGGGAAACTCTGGGAGCCATTGGGATAGGCAAAGACATTTTAAATAAGACCTCCAAAGTATAGTCGATAATCCCCAAAATAGACAAGTGGGATTACATCAGACTAAGAAATTTCTGCATGACCAAAGACACAGTAGTTAGTGTGAATGGACAGCCCTCAGAATTGGAAAATACTTTTGTAAACTATGCATCAGATAAGGGGCTGATAACCAGACTACACAAGGAACTCAAGCAGCTATTCTGAAAAAAGATGGTTAACCCTATTAACAGATGGAGAATGAGTTGGGAAAAAAACAAAAACAAAAACAAAAACAAAAACACTCTCTAAGGATGACATATGAATAGGCAAAAGGCATATGAAAAAATGCTCACATCCCTCATTGTAAGGGAAATGCAGATCAAAACAACAATGAGATACCACTTAGCCCCAGTCAGAATGACTAAGATTAAAAAAAACAAAAAATGATACATGCTGGCTGGGTATGGTGAAAGGGGAACTCTCTTACACTGCTGGTGGGAATGTAAATTGGTCTAGCCACTGTGGAGAACAATTTGGAGCTTCCTCAAAAATCTACAAATATAACTATGATATGATCCAGCAATCCCAATCCTTGGTATCTACCCAAAGGATAGAAGAATTCTTAATTGGAAAAGTGCTTGCACATCGATGTTTATTATGTCACTATTCACAATTGGTCATGGCATGGCATTCACCGATTTGAGTGAGAGTGAGGGCTGGACAGTTCACTGGTGTGTCTAGAGTGATGGTTTCTTTTTCTTTTCTTTCTTATTTTTTTCCTCTTTGTTTCTCTTCTGTTTTCTTGATTTATTGGTTTGCTCTTTCTTTGTTGTGGTGGTTTGTAAAGGGCCATGAGAACATCACACTGGATGGGATTATTCAGTATGGAGTTGAATTTCTGATTGGCTAAACATGTGATCACTCAGAAAATTATGACTCAAGGCTGTAGCGGGTACATGTGTCTTTACCAGCATGATCTCCGTGTGTATTCTGCCAATATCAGAGATGCTCGCATTGTAGTTGAAGGGCACAAACTTTTGTATATAATACTAGTGTGAAAACAGGAGTTAGGGGCAGAGGTACAATAATGTTATTGAGAAAGCTTCCACCTGCTCCTATTTCCTGCCCACGTTTACTTCTCAAGAGGGAAACAGTTTGAGGAGAAATCATTGGTTTCTACTGGGCCTTCCCTGATGGCAATCCTTCCAACCCAGCCTCTCAAGGAAAGATTCATTGATTTGTTTTTTATTTTGAGTCCTTTATATTTGTGTGTGAAATGCAGATTGAGCTGCATTTTTACTAGCTGTCTTTATTATAATTGAAGGGGATGGTAGTAGGAGGGATTTTGAATTCTGATGCTATTGTTCTGTGAGAAATAGAAATGCTCTTGTAGCCTTATGCATGAGCCAAATTGCCTGATTTCATTGCATGTCATGTGGTTTTGGCTGATTCCTGGACACAGCAAACCTTGTGGCATGAGCCTTGTGGACATGGGATGCTCACTTAGTTGTGTACACCTGCTTGCTCTTGTTTTTTTCTTCAGTGATTTTCTTAAATTGGTGTCATCTGTCATGGGTTGCTGATAAAATCTATTCTGGGTCAGAGAAAGTTGTTTAGAGAGTTCCTTACACATCAAAAGCCGACAGGTCTGTCCTTGGCTGTGGTGCACTGTGTCCAAGAGGAGACATGGGTTCCCCGCTCGGTTTTACTATAAACAGCCCTGCTTAGCCTTTACGTCGTGCTAACTCAGTGTTGAGATCAGCACAAATAAGAGGTGAGAGTGTCCTGGAATGTTACATGAGCGTGCATGTTGTCCTTTGGGTGTGCATGTCTTTTGAGCTTCCCAGGAATATTTAAGAACTTATGGAAGTTCCAGCATTGGCACGGTGAGTGGTGAAGCATCCAAACATGAGGTGGTGGAGCTTTCCCAGGTAGGGCGGTATCAGGTTTATGTCCCAATTTCTCCATGAGCAGGCCCAATAGTCCTGTGACAGATATCTGAGGTAGCCTGGTGCTGGGAATAAATGATGACCCCGAGACCTATCTGGGATATCATTTCTATTCTCTCCTTCCCTGTCTATATCTCTGTCTCTCTCTGTCTCTACTTGGTTGTCCCAAGATCATGGTAATTCAAGGGAAACACCAGTGCCGTGCCTCAACCTATGCCCCCTTGAAACCTTCATTCTCTTGCTTGTCCTTTGATGGTTCTTGCTCTTGTTTACTGTATGGTTTTCCTGTACTAGACTGACCAGTCTCTGAATGATGTGTCATGAAGCAATTACCTCTACATGTTTAGAGCCAAACTCCTAGGGAGAAGGCTTTGGCCACTTAGCAAGATTGATTCACCTCATGGAGATGGCCTTGCAAGATGGACTTCCTGGGAAGCCTCTGAGAGATGAAGTCATGGCAATTCTCCAGAAATGAAATTTGAAACTCTTGACATGTCCTGTTCTTGCCTGCGGCTGTCAGGCAGAGATACTACCTATTGTTAGAGGCAGGTGGACTTTTAAGGGACTGAAAAATGAAGCGTCATAGGCATGAACACTACTTGTTGGATACCAGATCAAAATAGAAAAAGCTATGAATCCTTCTGAGGGAATTCTACGAAGTGACCAGTTAATGATTGCTCCACACAGCAGCAGTTTCACAGGTGGAGCATTGCAAGTAACACATGCACGGTGTCAGGTCTTCCAAGACAGTGGAAATATTCCCAGCTAAAAGAGAGATTCTCAGTCTATATGGTCGTAAATGTTGGCTGGATACAATGAGGCAGGGGGAAGTGGTGCTCACAAGGCACCATCCAGGATTCAAAAGCTCGGCTGTTTATTGTGAACCCTGGAG
>NW_006159986.1:2734750-2739997 GCF_000334495.1 Tupaia belangeri chinensis | reverse complement strand
GGAAAGAGACTGATGACTGGAGAAAAGAGATGTGGCACTGATTTGAGTAGATGAAAGGAGGTAGATGGGCGGTCAGTATTTTCTCCTTGTGTCCCCATGTCTCTTCCCAGCAGAGGCTGACCACCACACGGGTTGCACAGAACAGCCAGGTGTTCGGGATGCGCAGCCCAAGTGTCTATCCTAGGTTACTGTACTCTCTGCTCAATGGAGAATGAAAAGGACAGCTATGGTAGCAGGGACAGAAGTTTTGGGAGGAGCCGTGCACCTTAGCTGCCTCTCCTCCAGTCTGACTGCGTGCATTTTTTCAGCAGTATGGCCTGATGGGGAGGCCTGAAGATTATAGCTTCCAGGCTGAATAGGAACTGAAACACAAGGACTCAAGCGGACTCTGTTAGATTGCTTCCATATTTGTAAAAGCAGTGATCCTCTTGGGTAGGGATGATTTTTGCTCAATGTACAGATCCGCATTCTCTGTCTTCAGGACTGGCCAGGAGCATATAATATTGCCCAGAGGAGCCTGAAGAGCATCCTGTTGGCAAAAAAAAAACAAAAACAAAAACAAAAAACAAACAAAAAAACCCAACAACAATAAACACAAAGCCATTCTAGATTGAGTAGGATGTAATAAATAGCACATGGCCATGGGATTCGCTTGTCCTGACATACATCACAGGCCAGAGTATCTGCCAATCCTAGAGAACATCGGAATCATCTCTGGGATGTGCATAGAAGGCACTAGTGTACAGGGCCTACCTGAGTGTGTATGCCTGGACCTGAGGCCATGACTGTTTACCATACAGTGAGTACCACACGCCGATTCAGACACTGACGATGGGCAGCAAGAGTGACATTAACTCTCTTGGCCATATTTAGTATTTGACTCTCCACCCCATTTATTTGGGCTTGACTATGGAGGAGGGTCGGTGCTCATGAAAGAAATATTTCCACTGGGGGAAACGGGTGTAAAGTTCCCTCAATACCTGATTTTTGTGCCACGAGCGTGACAGCAGAAGAGTAAGTAGGGGAAGGTGTCACTATTTAGTGAGAGACACTTATCTTGAAGAATCAGAGGGTCAGAAGAAACATAACTGAAATTGAGGAGAATGTGTCCATGCCCAGGAATGTCCACAGTGGCGAAAAGGCGGCACCAGCCGTGTAACAGGGCAAGAGGAGGCAAGGGTCCCGTAGCTACCTGATACTATGTGCGAAAGATGAACCCAACAGAGGTACACAGGTTCCAGTTTTGGAATAGGTTGTTTCTGCTTATAGCTACATGAACTTCCTGTCTCAAAGCCAGAAGTGATGTCTTCTCCTGAGATGTCCCCAGTATACTCCTTTCTGGCTAATGTTTGTGTATTTGTGGGAGTGTGCAATGTGTGGTTTAACCTGGTGATCACAAAGCTCTGGTGAAGAAAACAAGACGCAATGTGGGTTGGATGATCTATCAGGCTTTATTGAGAAAGCTGTAGAAAAAAATTCTCCCTAGGAGGGATTTATCTAAAAATGTCACCAAAGGAAGAAGGTAGGATACTGAAAAGAAGAGTCCACTGAGCAGGAAAAGCTTATTGTGAAGATGATCAATGAGTCACTGAAAGCTATGGCAAAGAAAAGAGTATGGGCTCTGCTGAGAGTTGTGAAGCAAGAGGGCGAAAGTCTTGACCAGAAAGTGCAAATCTGCACCCTCACTTCACGTGGTCAGTGGAAGCAGTTGGCGTTCAATGTACAAGGCCGGAGGAAGAAGAGAAGCAGGAGGAAGGACGGTGCACCGTATCAAGCAGATTGACAGGGTTTCAGAGAAACACTTGGTGAGAGCATGGCCTGTTGTCTACGGAGAGTAGTTGGCAAATCTGTGTCTCCAAGGGCAAATCAGTGTCCTGTGACCAGGATGGTTGTCTGGGGGGTTGATCAGCAGCCTCCACAGCAACCGCCACCGCAGCCACATCCACAGCTACTTCCGCCTTGTCCACCACAGCAGGAGCCACAGCAAGTGGGCTGGCAGCAGATGGTCCTGCAGCAGGTGGTTTGACAGCACATAGGCTGGCAACAAGGCTGGCAGCAGCTGGATCCGCAGCAGCAGGGCTGGCAGCAGACGGTCCTGCAGCAGGTGGTTCTGCAGCAGGGTTGGCAGCAGTCGCACCCAGAGCAGCAAGGCTGGCAGCAGCTGGATCCGCAGCAGCAGGGCTGGCAGCAGACGGTCCTATAGCAGATGGTTCTGCAGTAGGGCTGGCAGCAGCTGGACCCAGAGCAGCAGGGCTGACAGCAGTCACACCCACTGCAGCAGGGCTGGCAGCAGCTGGACCCATCGCAGCAGGGCTGGCAGCAGATGGTTCTGTAGCAGGTGGTTCTGCAGCACGTAGGCTGGCAGCAAGGGGAACAGCAGCAGTTGGTCATGGTGTCAGGTGTGGAGAGTGGGTTCCTGTTCACAGGTGAGTGTCCCAGAATCTGAGGACTCCTTCCCTTCTGGGCCTTTTATACACCACACTCTCAACAGTGGGACCAATAAGCCGCACTTTTCCTTGTATTTGTTGTTGTTATTTTGGTCATTTGCGTAGTCACAGGAAAGTCTTTGAGGAGGAAGTCGTCCCTTTCACGTGCAGAAGGTTCTGAAAATTAGTATTCCAATCTATTTCTTAATTGGGAATACCCTTTTACAAAACTTATCAAGAAATGAGAAAGACTAGAGTCACCGTGGTCTCAATTTACGTCCATGTGCCTTCAGCTGGTCATGGGAAGGCACCTGCAGTTTGAATGAGAGTGTGCATTGGACAGCACACTGGAGTGTCTGGAGTGATGGTTTCTTCTTTCTTCTTTCTGCTTATTTTTTCTCTTCTCCTTTATTGATTTGTTGTTTTGTTCTTTGTTTCTTTTGGTCATTGGTAAAAGGCCATGAGAGGGTTACACTGGATGGGATAATTCAGGGTGGAGTTGATTTTCTGCTTGGCTTCACACGTGATCACCCAGGAAATTATGACTCAAGGCTGCAGCGGATAAGTGCATCTTTGCCAGGGTGCTCTCCATGTGTATTCCACCAATTTCAGAGATGCTCAGAATGTAGTTGATGGGCATAAACTTTTGTAAATGAAAATGTGCACGAAAGCAGGAGGATAGTGACAGAAGCACACTGCTAGCATTTAGAAAGCATCCACCCATTCCTATTTCCTGCTCATGTGTGGTTCTCAGGAAGAAAACCGTTTGTGGGAGAGTCACTGATTTCTACCAGGTCTTCCTAAATGGCACTGCTCCCAACCTGGTCTTACACCAAAATTTTCATTGATTTGTTTCTTATTTTTGGTCCTTTGTATTTGTGTGTGAAATGCAGGCTGAGTCCAATTATCATGCTGTCTTTATTTTAATCAAAGGGGAGTGTGGCAGGAGGGTTTTTAATTCCAATTCTATTTTTCTGTGAGGAATGGAAGTGCTTTCATAGCCTTACGCATGAGCAGAATTGCCATATTTTGTTGCAGGTCACGTGGTTTGTCCGACTGCTGAACTCTTCCAGCCGTGTGGTGTGGGACAGGTGGACATGGGATGCTCACTTAGTGGTGTGTGTCTGCTTGCTCAGTGTTTTTTCTCCAGTGATTTTCTTAATTCAGTGTCATGTCTTATGGATAGCCACTAAAATCTCTTGCATGAGCTAAGTGGTTGAGAGAGTTCCTTGCACATCGGAAGCCAACAGGTCTTCCGTCCTTGGCCATGGTGTGCTGTGTCGAAGAGGAGGCATGAGTTCACTGCTTGGTTGGAAAATGAACCATTCTGTCTTAGCCTTTACTTCCTGCTCACGCAGAGTGTTAAGGTTAGCCTGAGTGAGTGGTGAGAGTGTTCTGGAACGTTACGTGAGCATACATATTGTCCTTTGTGTTTGCATGTCTTTCAAACTTCCAAGTGTTATTTCAGAACTTATCAAAGCCCTAGTTGTGGCCACAGAGAGTGGTGCAGCATTCAAGTACGAGGTGGTAAGACTTCCCTAGGTAGGAGGGTATCAGGTTTATGTCCCAATTTCTCCATGCAGGCCCAGCAGTCTTGTGACTGGGATCTGAGGTTGTCTGGGTCTCTGGATGGATCATGACCCTGAGACTTTTCTGGGATATAATTTCTGCTCCCTTATTCCCTGTCCATTACTCTAACTCTTCTCTCTATCTTTATTTCTCCCAGCATCATGGTAATTTAAGGGAAACACTGGTGCATTGCCTGAACCTAGGTCCCTGGGAACCCTCTTTGTCTCACTTGTTCTTTGAAGATTCTTGCTCTTGTTTACAGTATGATTTTCCCATACTGGATTGACCAGTTCCTGAATTGTGTGGTGTGAAGCAATTGCCTCTACATGATTAGAGCCAAAACTCCCACGGACAAGGCTTTGGACATTTAGCAAGGCCTGGATCAGCTCATGGACATGGCCTTGCAAGATGGGCTTCCTGGGAAACCCCTGACAGATGAAGTCATGGCAGTTCTCCAAAATGAGATAAGAAGGAGCTCCAGACTTGTCTTGCTCCTATCTGTGGCTGTCAGTTAGAGAAATTGCCTATTACTAGAGTGTGTTGCATTACAAGGGTTTGAAAAATGAAGCGTCAGAGACCTGGACACCTCTTGTCGGAAATCAGATCAAAACCGAAATAACTATGACTTGTTTTGAGGGAAATCTTCAAAGTGACCAGTTGATGGGTACCCCACACAGCAGCAGTTTCAAAGGTGGATCATTGCAACTAACACATGCATGGTGTCAGGTCTCCAAGACAGTGGAAATCTCCCCAGCAAAAAAAGATCTTCACGAGAAGAGGATTCCTCATGGCTCCTGCTAACTAGTCATTGCAGGGGACAGGAAAAATGAAGATTTTCTACCGATAATTCAACCTCTAGCAAACAAAGCTAGCGTGCAATCACAACAGAACGGCAAAGAGATTCCAGATCACCTCTTTCTGCTTGCTCCTGAACACTCAGATTGAACTCCAAGAATTTGAAAGAAAAACACCATCCATCAGATGACAAGAAATCACCGCAGGACCACAAGAAATATGGGAAAGCAAGAAAATACCTCTCCTCCAAGGGAAAAGAATAACTCCTGTTCATCCACAAGCAGTTCAATGCAAATCATGGAAATGTCTGATAAAGAATTTAGAACATTCATAATGGCAAAGCTAACTGAGATGGAAGAGAAGAGAGACAATGAACTGCTAAAGAGAAAGGAGAAAGAAGTTGACGAGTTCCAGGAGGTGAGGAAATTCTTGCAAGATCTAAAAGAGGAATTACATG
>NW_006159986.1:2726170-2734147 GCF_000334495.1 Tupaia belangeri chinensis | reverse complement strand
AGGGACAAGTCTGGAGTTGAATATTATATCCCAGAATTTAATAGGAAAAATGGAACCAGAACAGAAGATAAAGTACATGAGACTGATAGGTTCATGCATGTACCATTTGAACAGATCCTAACCTGTTTCCTGGCTTTAAGAAAAGTTCCTTAGTATTTCTATAATTTAAGTTAAAACTGGTTTTCTTAATAGTACCATATAAACTTACCATCGAAAGTAGTTAGATTATTTAAGAAATTGTGTGATCAATACAATGTGGGTGGAAAAGGAATAGAAAACAATTGTAGACACCAGAGACAGTGGGAGAAGAGTGTGGGAAAGGACAGAGGGTCTTGAAAGAGGGGTAGAAAATTTTGGATAATAATATGCATGATTAAGTCACTATGCAGTATATTCTAGATGGGAAATCACATTTTGTATGCTGTGATGATGCTTAGGGAAATAATGTAAATTAAGTTACAAAAAAAAAAAGAAAAGTTTTAGAAAAAAAAAATCTATTCGATGACCACAGTTAAGATATATAGCTTCAGCTAGGTGATACTTTATAGGATGCCTAAAGTTGGACTTGTGTTCATGGAAATATATATATCATCTGTGTTTGCTATGAGAATATTTATATTCATTAAGATCTTTAGTAATTCAATGAAAAATGGGGGGAAAACAGTATAGAAAGTAAACATAGATACCAGAGACAGTGTGGAAAGAGAGTGGGAGATGGCTGAGGGTAAGAGGTAGGGAATCAAGGATAGGGGCGTGGGAGCAAAACACACAGGAAACAAGAAATGGAAAATAATTTGTTGACAATAACATGGATGTTGATGTGCTTGATTGCAACAATATACAGTGTATTCTGGGAAAAAAATAAATAAATGAAAAAAAAAAGATCTTCTCCGTTCATGTGGTCTTCAATGGTTTTCGGACACAACGAGGTGTGGAAAAGTAGTGCTCATGCCACACTTTCCAGGGTTCAAAAGCTCATTTGCATAATGTAATTAATCCCTGGAGGGAGGGAGACTGAAGATTGGAGAAAAAGAGATGTGGCACAGATTTGAATAGATGGAAGGAGGTAGGTGGGAGGTCAGCATTTTCTCTTTGTGTCTCCATTTCTTTTCCCCACAGAGGCTTAACACCACACAAGTGGCATGGATAAACCAGGTGTTGTGTATGTACTGCCCAAGTCTCTCTCTCTCTGAAGATAGTATCCCCTGCTCAATGAGAATAAAGAGGACAGCCCTAGTAGCAGGGACAGAAGCTTTGGGATGAGCCATCCACCTTGGCTGCCTCTCCTCCAGTCTGATTGTGTGGAAAGTGCAGTATGTTGGCAGCAGGACCTGATGGGGAGGCCTGAAGATGATTACCCCTGGGATGAATAGGAACAGAAGCACAGTGAGTCAAGTGGACTATGTCACATTGCTTGCATGTTTGTAAGGGCAGCGATCCTCCTGGGCTAGTGACTTTTTTGCTTTATGTATAGATTTTCATTCTCTGGTTTCAGGACTTGCCAGGACCATAAAATATTTCACAGAGGAGCCTGAAGAACATCCTGTTGGAAAACAAGCCATTCTAGATTGAGTAGGGTGCAAGAATGTGTACACAGTCATGGAATTCATCCATCTTGACAGACATCAGAGGTTGGAGAATCTGCCAATCCGTGAGAACATTGGAACCATGTGTGGGATGTGCATGGAGGCACCAGGGTAGAGGGGCCCATCTGAGGGTATATGCTTGAACCTGAGGCCATGATATGATTGTGGTACAGGGAGTACCATACACAGATTCAGACACTAGCACATGGCAAAAAGAGTGATATTACCTCCCTTTGCTGTTTTCGGTATTTGACTCTCCACCCATGGCTTTGTGCTCTACTAGGGTGGAGGCTTGATGGTCATGAAAGGAATGTTTCTACTGGGAAACTTGTGTAAATTTCTTTCAGTACCCTGGTTATTGTGGTATGAGTGTGACAGCACAAGAGTAAGCTGAGGAAAGTGTCTCTATTTGGTGATAAATCTTTATCTTGAAGAAGCGGAGAGTCAGAAGAAACATAATTGAAATCGAGGAGATCTACTGGAGGTGATCATGATATGTCCATGCCCGGGAATATCCACGGAGGCTTAACAGTGGCATCAGCTGTGTGATGGGACAAGAGGTGACAAGGGTCTGGCTACCTGATTTGAGGTGTGAATGTTGGAGCCAGACTGAGCCACAGAGGTTCCAGTTTTGGAATGGATTGTTTCTGCTTACAGCTACATAACCTTTCTGCCTCAAAGCCAATAGCGATGTCATCTCCTGAGATGTCCCCAAGGACACTTATCTGGCTAATATTTGTGTATTTGTGGAAGAGTGCAATGTGTAGTTTAACCTTGCGATCACAAAGTACTGGTGAAGAAAACAAGACATCACGTGACTTGGACGATAGGTCAGGCTTTATTGAGAAAACTAGAGAAATGAATTCTCCCTAGGAGGAATTTATCTAAAAGTTTCATCAAAGGAAGAAGGTAGCATACTGAAAAGAAGAGCCCACTGAGCAAGACAAGCTTACTGTGAAAATGTTCAATTAGTCACCGAAAGCTATGGCAAAGGGAAGAGGACAGGCTCGCTGAAGAGTTGTGGAGCAAGAGGGTGAAGGTCTTGACCAGAGAGTGCAAACCTGCACCCTCACTTCACATGACCAATGCAAGGAGATGGCACTCCATTCCCAAGACAGAAGGAAGAAGAGATACAGGAGGAAGGACAGTGCACCACATCAAGTGGATTCACAGGGTTTCAGAGAAGTAGATGGAGAAGAGGATAGCTGGCAAGAAAATGGCCTGTTGTCCACAGAGAGTAGTCAGCGAATCTGTATCCCCATGGGCAAGTCAGTGTCCTGTGACCAGGATGGTTGTCTGGGGAATTGATCAGCGCAGCAGCCGCCATCACAGCCACAGTCACTGCCACAGCCACAGCCATTTCCACCTTGTCCACCGCAGCAGGAGCCATAGCAAGTGGGTCGGCAGCACACGGTCCTGCAGCAGGTAGTCTCACAGCACGTAGGCTGGCAGCAGCTGGATCCACAGCAGCAGGGCTGGCAGAAGCAGGACCTGCAGCAGCAGGGCTGGCAGCAGATTGTCCTACAGCAGGTGGTTCTGCAGCAGGGCTGGCAGCAGCCACACCCACTACAGCCGGGCTCGGCGGAGGCGCCAGCGGGATCCACCACAGCAGGGCTGGCAGCAGGTGGTTCTGCAGCACGTAGGCTGGCAGCAAGGGGAACAGCAGCAGCTGGTCATGGTGTTAGGTGTGGAGGGTAGGTTCCTGTTCACAGGTGAGTGTCCCAGAATCTGAGAACTTCTTCCCTTCTGGGCCTTTTATACACCACACTCTCAGCAGTGGGACCAATAAGCCGCATTTTTCCTCGTATTTGTTGTTGTTGTTTTGGTCGTTTGTGAAGTCATAGGAAAGTCGTCAAGGAGGAAGTTGTCCCTTTCACATGTGGAAGGTTCTGAAAATTAGTATTCCAATCTATTTCTTAATTAGGGATATCCTTTAAGAAACTTATCAAGAAATAAGAAAGGCTAGAGTCATCATAGTCTCGATTTGTGCTCACATGCCTTCGATCGGTCATGGCCTAGCATCCACTGGCTGGAGTGAGAGTGTGGGCTGGATATCACACCTGTGTGTCCGGAGCGATGTTTTCTTTTTCTTTTTCTTTTTCTTTTTCTTTTTCTTTTTCTTTTTCTTTTTCTTTCTCTTTTTCTTTTTTCTTTTCTTTCTTCTTATTTTTTTCTTTTTCTTTTCTCTTTTATTTATTTATTTTTATATTTTACCACAAACATTTACTTTACGTGTCTAAAAATTTTTGCTCAATCGCCATAGTTCTTGACAGTTAATAAACAACTTTCAAAATTTTGAATTTTAAAGATAATGATCAGAATATTTCTCATAATTTTGTATAATTTTGTTTGCGACTCTATAACGACAGAGACAGTATGGTTTTAAATATTTTTGAGAAAATATTTACATGTCAACTACTCAAAGTGTAGAAAAGCAAATGCCCAGCACACAAGTCACACATAATCCTTCTCAATTCAGCCCTGCCTACCAAGTATTCTGTGATATACCATCTGCTAGCAAAGATCAGTCTCTTTTTCTTCCTTCAGAGTCTTTCTCAAGATAATCCTCTGGTGCAGTTCCTCTTTTGCAATCTCTACTGATTACAATGCTGGGCTGGAAAAGTCCAGATTATTTTTTGTTATAAATTCTTTTATGTATCTTCTCTAATCTTCTCTGCTGGGCTGAACTATTTATGGTGCCAGGCTATCTTTCTAAGAGCTTCTGTTGGCTTGCATGAGATCCACCTTAGTTCCACAGTTTTCTGATTAATCTTCAGGTATGCCATTCTAGTCAAAGTCCTATCCAATAATGAATATTTCCAGTTTCTGATTCAATGCAACAAGCATTATTGAACTTATACAAATAACCCTTCTTCCAGAAAATAAGAATACTCCCCAATATTTTCCAGTTCCAGAGGGGTCAGGAAGGAAGAAAAGTTTATGTTTCTATTTAAAGAAACAAAGAAGAAAAATATTTTAACAAGTTACTGAACCTATCAACAACTCAAAAGAAAGTAAAATGCTTAAATTGGGAAAACAAAACATAGTAAAAAAAATCAGTAATATTTTACTCAAAAGTCATAAAATTTTATTTTGTCAGTTCAATCTTATGTTCAAACTTTCTTCTGTTGCATATGCAGTGTTACTGTGGTCTAATCTTTCCATTTAAATCCTGGAAGTTAACATTCAGCGTTATTATTGATATTTCTTGTCCCTAGCATTAAATTGGTCATTTTCTTGGTTGCCTTTTGTTCTCTTATTTCTGTATGTGTCTTTAGTTTTCCTGGTAGAGCACTCCTTTCAAAACTTCTTGAAGAGTGGGTCTGCTCTTTGCAAATTCTTTCAGACCTTGTTTATCTGAGAATGTTTTTATCCTTTCTTTTCATATGAAAGATGATCTTGCTGAGTATAGTATTCTTGGTTGAAATAGTTTTTCACATAACACTTTGAATATATTTTCCCATTCTTTTCTTGCTTGCTTTGTTTCTGATGAGAGGTCTGAGGTTAACCTAATTTGATAATCTTTATAAGTAACCTGATGTTTCTCTCTTGCCAATTTTAGTATCCTGTCTTTGTCTGTAGATTTGGCTAGTCTTGCTATGATGTGTCTTGGAGAAGATCTTCTTGGGTTATTTCTCTTAGGGGCCCTTTGTATACCCTAGGTCTGGATATTTGAATGCCTCTCTAGATTTGGAAAGTTTTCTTCCAAGATTTCATGGAATAGATTATCAATGCCCTTATTATTAGTTTCCCCACCTTCTAGGATACCAATTATTCGAATATTTGAGTGTTTAATGCTGTCTAAAATTTCTCATATAATATTATCATTTTTTTTGGTTATTCTCTCAGTTTCTTTTTTTCTAGATCAGAAGTTTTGTCTTCAACATCTGAGATTCAATTTTCTGTATAGACTAATCTGCTTTTAATACTTTCAAGAGAGATTTTGATTTCCTGAATGGCAGCCTTCATCTCTAATAGCTCTATTTGATTCCTTTTATGGTGTGTATTTCCTCTTTCAGATCATGGAAAAACTTCAACACCTCCTGGAACTCATTGTCTCTTTTCTCCAGCATCTTCTGGAGTTCATTATCTCTCAGCTCTTGCATCTCATTTAGTTTTGTCACTATGAATATTCTGAATTCTCTATCAGGTATTTCTACAAATTCTACTGTACTGTCTGTGGGTGATGAGGGATTTTTCTTTTCCTTTAGGAGAGAGATATTTTCTTGGTTTCTCATGTTTCTTATACCTCTGTGGTGGTTTTTGGTCATTGTGTGACAAAATCTCTCCTCCACTTGTCTGAATATTTTGGGAGTCTAGAAGATGGAGTTTAGAGGATAGCTTCCCGAACAGGCCAAGACACACCTCAGCTTTAAAATGGCTTCTTGTCTGAATATTTCAGGATCCTCTCTTCTCTTGACTTATTGTTTTTGCTCTTTCTTTGTTGTGGTAATTTGTATAGGGCCATGAGAGCATGACACTAGATGGGATTATTCAGGGTGGAGTTGAATTTATGCTTGGCTTCACATGTGATCACCCAGAAAATTATGACTCAAGGCTGCTGTGGATAACTGTGTTTTTACCAGCATGCTCTCCATGTGTATTCCACCGAAATCAGAGATGTTTGCATTGTAGTTGAAGGGTACAAACATTTGTATATAAAATGAGTATGAAAATAGGAGATAGAGACAGAAGCAAAACATTGTCATTTTAGAAAGCTTCCTCCTGTTCCTATTTCCTGCCCATGTTTACTTCTCGAGAAGGAAACAGTTTGAGGGAGAGTCACTGGTTTCTACTGGGCCTTCCCAGATGGCACTTTTCCCAACCCAGCCTCCCAAGGAAAGCTTCATTGATTTATTTCTTAGTTTTGGTCATGTATATTTGTGTGTGAAGTGCAGGTTGAGCCACTTTCTTACTGACTATCTTTATTTTAATGGAAGGGGACAATGTCAGGAGAGATTTTGAATTCCAATGCTATTGTTTTGTAAGAAATGGAAATGCCTTTGTAGTCTCATCTGTGATCCAGATTGCCTGATCTCATTGTACATCACGTGGTTTTTGCTGATCCTTGGACACATCAAACCTTGTGGCATGGGCCCTGTGGACATGGGATATTCACTTAGTGGTGTGCATCTGCTTGCTCAGTGATTTTAACTTGATGATTTTCTTAAATTGGTGTCATTGTTCATGGGTGGCTGATAAAATCTATCCTGGGTTAGAGAAAGATACTGAGGGAGTTTCTTATACATGGGAAGCTGACAGGTCTTCTGTCTTTGGCTGTGGTGCACTGTGTCCAAGAGGAGACATGGGTTCACTGCTCAGTTGGATAATGAACAGCCCTACTTAGCCTTTATGTATTGCTCACTCAGAGTGTTCAGGTCAGCACAAGTGAGAAGAGAGAGTGTCCTGGAGTGTTACATGAACATGCATGTTGTCCTTAGTGTGTGCATGCCTTTTGAGCTTCCTAGGAATATTTAAGAGCTTACAGAAGCTTCAGTAGTTGGCACAGAGAGGGGTGAAGCATTAAATCATGAGGTGGCAGGGCTTTCTCAGGTAGGATGGTATCAGATTTGTGTCTTTATAGCTCCATGAGCAGGCCCAACAGTCCTGTGACTGATATCTAATGTTGCCTGGTGGTGGGGATAAATGATGACCCAGTGACTTATCTTGAATATAATTTCTGTTCCCTCCTCCCCCGTCCATGTCTCTCTTTCTCTGTCTCTAGCTGTTTGTCCCAGCATCATGGTAATTCAAGGGAAACACTGGTGTGTTGCCTCAACCTAGTCCCCTGGGAACCTTCATTGTCTCCCTTGTCATTTGAAGGTTCTTGCTCTTGTCTACTGTATGGCTTTCCTGTATTAGATTGACCAGTCCCTGAATGATGTGGTATGAAGCAGTTGCCTCTACATGTTCAGAGCCAAGACTCCCAGGAACAAGGCTTTAACACTTAGCAAGGCAAGATCACTTCATGGAGATAGTCTTGCAAGATGGGCTTCCTGGGAAGCCCTTGACAGATGAAGTCATGGCAGTTCTCCAGAAATGAAGTTTGAAGCTCTAGATATGTCCTGTTCTTGCCTGTGGCTGTCAGGCAGAGAGATTGCTTATTATTAGAGACAGGTGGATTTTTAAGACACTGAAAAATGAAGCATCAGAGGCATGGACACCACTTGTTGGATACCAGATCACAATTGAAAAAACTATGAATTGCTTTGAGGGAATTCTTCCAAGTGACCGGTTGGTGAGTTCCCCACACAGTGGCAGTTTCACAGGTGAATCATTGTAATTAACACAGCATGGTTTCAGGTCTTCCAAGACAGTGGAAATCTCCCCGGTGAAGAGAACTTCTGATCTATATGATCATAAATGTTGGTCGGATACCACAAGGTGTAGG
>NW_006159986.1:2722075-2726112 GCF_000334495.1 Tupaia belangeri chinensis | reverse complement strand
GGGAAAGAGACTGAAAACTGGAGATAAAGACTAGTGGATCTGATTAGAGTAGATTCAAGGAGGTAGATGGGTGGTCAGTATTTTCTTTTTGTGTCCCCACGTCTTTGCCCAGCAGAGGCTGACCACCACAAAGGTGGCACAGAACAACCAGGTTTTGGGGTTGTGCTGCCCAAGTGTCTCTCCTTAGGGACTGTACCCCCTGCTCAATGAGAATGAAGATTACAGCCATGGTAGCAGGGACAGAAGTTTTGGGAGGAGCTTGGCACCTTGGCTCCCTCTCCTCTAGTCTGACTGTGTCGAAAGTGCATTTTTCAGCACTCCCCTGACCAGGTGGCCTGAAGACGATAGCCTCTGGGTTGAATAGGAACTGAAGCACAGGACTCAAGAGGACTCTGTTAGTTTGCTTCCAAGTTTTTAAAGGCAGTGATCCTCCTCGGCTAGCAATGAATTTTGCTCAATGTATAGGTTTTCATTCTCTGTCTTCAGGACTAGCCAGGAGCATACAATTCTCCAGCGGAGCCTGAAGAGCATCCTTTTGGAGCAAAAAAATCCCCACTCTAGGTTGAGTAGGATGTAATAAATAGCACATGGCCATGGGATTCACTTATCCTGACACACATCACAGGACAGAGTATCTGCCGATCTGAGAGAATATTGGAATCATCTCTGGGATATGCATGGAAGGCACTAGTGTACAGGGGCCTACCTGAGCTATATGCCTGGACCTGAGGCCATGACTGTTTGTGATACAGTGAATACCAACATAGATTCAGACACTGATGGTGGGCAGCAAGAGTGACATTAACTCTCTTGGCCATATTCATTATTTGACTCTCCATTCCATTTATTTGGGCTTGACCATGGAGGAAGGTTGGTGCTCATGAAAGAAATATTTCCACTGGGAAACATGTGTAAAGTCCCCTCAATACCTGAATTTTATGCCATGAGCATGACAGCACAGGAGAAAGCAGGGGAAGGTGTCACTATTTAGTGAGAGACACTTATCTTGAAGAATCAGAGGGTCAGAAGAAACATAACTAGAATTGAGGAGATTCACTGGAGGATCTCGTAATGTGTCCATGCCCAGAAATATCCATGGAGGCACGACGGCAGCACCAGCCATTGACAGGGCAAGAGGAGCCAAGGGTCTGGTGACTACCTGACTTTACATGTGAAAGACAGACCCCAACGGAGGCACACAGGTTCCAGTTTTGGAATGGGGCATTTCTACTTATAGCTACATGACCTTTCTGTCTCAAACCAGAAGCGATGTCACCTCCTGAGATGTCCCCAAGATATTCTTATCTGGCTCCTGTTTGTGTATTTTTGGGAGTGTGGAATGAGTAGTTTAACCTTGCAATCACAGAGTGCTGGTGAAGAAAACAAGACATGATGCAGTTTGGACATTGTGTCAGGCTTTATTGAGAAAGCTAGAGTAATGAATTCCCCCTTGGAGGGATTTGTCTGAAAATGTCATCAAAGGAAGAAGGTAAGATACTGAAAACAAGAGTTCACTGAGCAAGAAAAGTTTATTGTGAAGATGATCAATGAGTCACCGAAAGCTATGGCAAAGGGAAGAGGATGGGTTCTGCTACCACTTGTGGAGCAAGAAGGCGAAGGCTTTGACCAGAGAGTTCAAATCAGAACTTTCACTAGACGCAGTTGGTGGAAGGAAATGACGTTCAGTGTCCAAGGCAAAAGGAGGAAGAGAAGCGAGATGAAGGATGGTGCATCTTGTCAAGTGGATCAGAGGGTTTCAGAGAAACAGACAGGGAGGGGAGCGCTTGTTGAGAGAATGGCCTGTTAACACGGAGAGTGGTTGGTGAATCTGTGTCTCCAAGGGCAAGTCAGTGTCTTGTGACCAGGATGGTTGTCTGGAGAGTTGATCAGCAGCCATCGCAGCAGCCACTGCCACAACCACAGCCACTGCTACTTCCGCCTTGTCCACCACACAAGCCGCAGCAAATGGGCTGGCAGATTGTCCTGCAGCAGGTGGTCTGACAGCATGTAGGCTGGCAGCAAGGCTGGCAGCAGCTGGATCCGCAGCAGCAGGGCTGGCAGCAGACGGTCCTATAGCAGATGGTTCTGCAGCAGGGCTGGCAGCAGCTGGATCCACAGCAGCAGGGCTGGCAGCAGTCACACCCACTGCAGCAGGGCTGGCAGCAGCTGGACTCATCACAGCAGGGCTGGTAGCAGGTGGTTCTGCAGCAGGTGGTTCTGTAGCACGTAGGCTGGCAGCAAGGGGAACAGCAGCAGCTCGTCATGGTGGAGGTGTGGAGGGTGGGTTCCTGTTCACAGGTGAGTGTCCCAGAGTCTGAGAACTTCTTCCCTTCTGTGCATTTTATACACCACACTCTCAACAGTGGGACCAATAAGCCACACTTTTCCTTGTATTTGTTGTTGTTTTGATCGTTTGCGTAGTCACAGGAAAGTCGTCAAGGAGGAAATTGTCCCTTTCACGTATGGAAGTTTTCAAAATTAGTATTCCAATCTTTTTCCCAATTGGGAATATCCTTTAAGAAACTTATTAAGAAATGAGAAAGGCTAGAGTCCTCATGGTCTCAATTTGTGCTCATGTGCCTTTGGCTGGTCATGGCATGGCATCCATAGGATTGCACAGCTCATTTGTGTGTCTGGAGCGATGGTTTCTTTTTCTTTTTCTTTTTCTTCTTTCTTCTTTATTTCTCTTTCTCTATTTCTCTAGTGATTTCTTTTTTCCTTTCTTTGTTTTGATCATTTGTAAAGGGTCATGAGAGGGTCACAGAGGACGGGATTATTCAGTGTGGAGTTGAATCTTTGCTTGGCTTCACACGTGATCACCCAGGAAATTATGACTCAAGGCTGCAGTGAGTGTGTCTTTGACCGTGTGTTCTCCACGTGTATTCCACCCATATCAGAGATGCTCACATTGTTGTTGAAGGGCATACATTTTTGCATATGAAACAAGCAGGAAAAAAGGAAATAGAGGCTGAAGCACAACACTGGCATTTAGAAAGCTTCTCCACATTCCTATTTCCTGCCCATGTTGCTTCTTTTTTTTTTTTTTTACAGAAAAATTTTCTTTAATAGGTCAATTCCGTAGAGAATAGAGAAGCTGCTATAAGTACTCTTGCTAAAGAAACATTCTAAACATCTGCATTGCAATACATTCCGGTTTGAACAAAGTAGCAGACAGAGTCATTCTGAGAAAATAATAGAAATCTGAATATAGACTGAGTGTTAAATGATATTCAAGAAATATTTTTATTTCAATTAAGTGAGAGGATGCTAGTGTGGTTATATAGAGAAATATCATTATCATCTTGTGTTTTATGCATTCTGGAATATTTCGAGTAAAATATTACCAATGACTCTCTTTAAAGCAGTTGAGGAAGGGAACCAGCAGTTAGCGTAATGGCTATGTCGCTGGACTCCCACGTAGTCGACTGCGGTTCGTGTCCCGGACCCGGTGGCTTAAAACTCACGCCGGGCGTGTGTGCGTGCGTGCCCAAGATCCCGAGAGGAGAATGAAGGAAAAAGGATTGCAGTGTGACCATCCCCCCCGGGGGGTGATTTCTTGCTTTCTGTCTCTATGTCTCTCTCTGTCTGTCTGGCGAGCGCACGCGCCCTACAGTGAAAATCTCTCCAAAAAAAAACAAAGTAGTTGAGGAAAAAAAGATAAAGATGTCAAATTGCTATACAAAATGAATTTATAGTTGTTCATTATACTAGCCTCTCTGCTTTACTCTGGGTTTAGAGCTTTACTCTGGGTTTAGAATTTTTTTTCTTTTTTTAAAATTTTTATTATCATCATAATCTTCTTTATATTACATTGGATTACATATAACTTTATAGTGTATTACATTGCTTTTTCAAAAGGGAATGCCATGCATGTCAGTCAATACAGAGACATTAATCTCCCCTCTTCAACATTCAATATCTTTTCTATGTTTTTCCCAATTATTATTATTATTATTCTAATTTTTTTCAATTTATTTATTTGCATTCATTCACTGTACATCATTACAGCATACAAAATGAGATTTTCCATCCAGAGC
>NW_006159986.1:2711348-2716914 GCF_000334495.1 Tupaia belangeri chinensis | reverse complement strand
TTTTTATCATCATAATCTTCTTTATATTACATTGGATTACATATAACTTTACATTGTATTACATTGTTTTTTCAAAAGGGAATGCCATGCATGTCAGTCAGTACAGAGACATTAATCTCCCCACTTCAACATTCAATATCTTTTCTGTTTTCCCCAATCATTATTTTTATTATTCTAATTATTTTTATAAAACAGTCAATTGTTATTTCTCGTTTTGCTTGTAAAAATACTTTGCCCATCATGAAATACTTCTCAGACCAATCCAGTTGAGAATACTATACATGTCATCATCAACAGTTAATAACCCCTATCTGTTTCTCACTAACGTCCTGTCTCTCTATTGTTCACTTGCTATCTTTCTCTATCCTCTTCTCTTCACTTACCCCATTCCACACTGTCCTATTCTCATTAAGTACCTTCACTGTGTTTATGTCCTCCGAATTTTTGCTCTCTATTATAGAGTGCGGATAGTCGGTATATATTGAGTGGATACATACAATATCTTTCTTTCATAGCCTGGCTTACTTCACTCAGCAATAGATCCTCCATATCTGACCATTTTCTATCAAATTCCAGGGTCTTGTTATTTTTTATGGCTGAGTAGTATTCCATAGAGTATATATACCACACTTTTCCAATCCATTCATCAGTTTGTGGACATTTAGGTTGGTTCCATGTCTTGGCAATTGTGAATAATGCTGCAATAAACATGGATGTGCAAGCACTTTTCTGACTGAGCGTTCTCCTGTCTTTTGGGTAAATACCCAGAAGTGGGATTGCTGGATCAAATGGTAGTTCTATTTGTAGATCTTTGAGGAACCTCCATATTGTTCTCCACAGTGGTTGAACTAGTTTACATTCCCACCAACAGTGTAGGAGGGTTCCCTTTTCACCACATCCCCGCCAACACTTATCACTTTTTATATTCTTAATCTTTGCCATTCTGACAGGGGTTAGGTGGTATCTCATTGTGGTTTTTATCTGCATTTCCCTTATGATGAGGGATGTCGAGCATTTCCTCATATGCTTTTTGGCTGTTCGTATGTCTTCCTTAGAGAGACTTTTGTTCAGCTCACTTTCCCATCTTTTAATCGGGTTAATCATTTTTTTTCGCATAAGGCACTTGAGTTCCCTATGTATTCTCGTTATCAGTCCCTTGTCTGAGGCATATTTAACAAAAATATTTTCCCATTCTGAGGGTTGTCGGTTCACACTTGTTACTGTGTCCTTTGCTGTGCAGAAACTTCTTAGTCTAATATAGTCCCACTTGTCTATTTTAGGGATTATTGCCTGTGCTTTGGGAGTCTTATTTAAGAAGTCTTTGCCTACTCCAATGTCTCCCAGAGTTTCCCCAGCATTTTCCACAAGTAGTTTTATTGTCTGAGGTCTTAGGTTCAGATCTTTGATCCATTTTGAGTTGACTGTTGTTAATGGTGAAAGATGGGGGTTCAGTTTCATCTTTCTGCAGGTGGATACCCAGTTTTTCCAGCACCATTTACTAAAGAGGTTTTCCTTTTCCCAATGGATTGACTGATATCCTTTGTCAAAGATCAGTTGGCTATAAGCTTTGGGAGTTATTTCTGGGGTCTCTATTCTCTTCCATTGGTCCACATGTCTGTTTTTATGCCAATACCATGCTGTTTTGATGACCACAGCTTTATAGTATATCTTGGGATCAGGGAGTGATATGCCTCCTACTCCATTCTTCTTACGCAGGATTGCTTTTGCAATACGAGGTCTTTTATGGTTCCAGACAAATTCTATAATTGTCTTTTCTAGATCTCTGAAGAATATCTCTGGTATTTTGATTGGAATTGCATTAAACATGTAGATTAATTTGGGTAGAATTGCCATTTTGATTATGTTAATTCTACCAATCCAGGAGCATGGGATGTCCTTCCACTTTTTTATGTCACTTTCAATGTCTTTTTTAAGATTCTCGTAGTTTTCTTTATAAAGGTCTTTGACTTTCTTAGTTAGGTTTATCCCTAGATATCTTATACATCTTGTGGCTATGGTGAAAGGGATTCCTTTCTTCAGCTCTGCTTCATTCAACTTGTTGTTCATAAATAGAAATGCTATAGATTTTTGGATATTGATTTTGTATCCTGCCACCTTACTGTATTCACTTATTACTTCAAGCAGTTTTTTCATGGATACCTTTGGGTCTTCTAAGTATACCATCATGTCATCTGCAAATAAAGATATTTTCAACTCTTCTTTGCCTATTCGAATGCCTTTAATACTGTTCTCTTCTCTGATTGCAATAGCTAAGACTTCCAGTACTATATTAAAGAGCAGTGGAGAAAGTGGGCAGCCTTGCCTAGTACCTGTTTTCAGAGGAAAAGCTTTCAGCTTTTCCCCATTCAGTATAATATTAGCTGTAGGTTTTTCATAGATTGCTTTTATTGTGTTCAGAAATGACCCTTCTATACCAATCTTACTGAGAGTCTTAATCATAAAAGGATGTTGTATTTTATCAAACGCTTTCTCCGCATCAATTGAGATGATCATATGGTTTTTATCTTTCTTTCTGTTAATGTGGTGTATTACATTTATGGTCTTGCGTATATTGAACCACCCTTGCATCCCTGGTATAAAGCCTACCTGGTCGTGATGAATGATCTTTGTTATATGTTGTTGGATACGATTTGCGAGTATCTTGTTGAGAATTTTCGCATCTATATTCATCAATGATATTGGTCTGTAGTTTTCCTTTTTTGTCATATCCTTATCTGTTTTGGGGATGAGGATGATGGAGGCTTCATAAAATGAATTTGGAAGGTTTCCTTCCTTTTGAATCTTTAGAAATAATTTTAGTAAGATAGGGGTTAATTCTTCCTTGAAAGTTTTGTAGAATTCACAAGTGAAGCCATCTGGGCCTGGGCTTTTCTTTGTTGGGAGATTATTAATTACTGATTCAATCTCCTGGCTTGTTATAGGTCTATTCAGATTCTCTATGTCTTCCTGATCCAATCTTGGTAGTTTATATGCATCCAGGAATTTGTCCATCTCCTCCAGGTTATCTTGTTTGTTGGCGTAAAGTCGCTCATAGTATCCTCTAATGATATTATGTATTTCTGCTATGTCCGTGGTAATATTGCCTGTTTCATCACATATTTGATTAATCTGGTTTCTTTCTTTCTTCTTCTTGATCAGTCTAGCCAATGGAGTATCGATCTTGTTGATCTTTTCAAAGAACCAGCTTTTGCTTTCATTTATTTTCTGTATGGTTCGTTTATTTTCTATTTCATTTATTTCTGCTCGAACCTTTATTATTTCTTTTCGCCTGGCATTTTGGGGGTTCGTTTGTTGTTGTTTTTCCAGTTCTCTGAGGCATGATGATAAGTTATCTACTTGCCATCTTTCCATCCTTTTCTTATGTGCACTAATTGCTATGAATTTCCCTCTTATGACTGCTTTTGCTGTGTCCCATAGGTTCTGGACACTTGTGTCCTCATTATCATTTGTTTCCATAAATTTGTTTATTTCAGCCTTAATTTCTTCAGTAGTGAAGAAGTCATTCAGAAGTAGGTTGTTCAGTTTCCATGTGTTCGTGTGTTTTCGGGGTTGTTTCTTGAAATTAATCTTGAGTTTAATTCCATCATGGTCAGAGAAGATGCTGGGTACAGTTTCTATGCCTTTGAATCTGTAAAGGCTTGATTTGTGTCCTAATATATGATCTATCTTTGAAAAGGTTCCATGTCGGGGTGAGAAAAATGTATATGTTGTGGATGTAGGGTGGAAAGTTCTATAGATATCTGTCAAGCCCATTCCATTTATAGTATCATTTAAGTCCTGTATCTCTCTATTTATTTTCTGTCTAGAAGATCTGTCTATAGGAGATAACGGGGTGTTGAGATCTCCAACAATTATAGTATTTTTCCCTATGTCTCCTTTTAGCTCCAGCAGTCTTTCCTTCACATATTTAGGCGCACCTGAGTTGGGTGCGTAGATATTTATAAGGGTTATATCTTCTTGCTGGATTACCCCATCTACTATTATATAATGCCCTTCTTTGTCTCTTCTTACAGTCTTTGTTTTAAAATCTATTTTGTCTGAGATCAATATCGCTACTCCAGCCTTTTTCTGATTTCCATTTGCATGGAATATCTTTTTCCAGCCCTTGACTTTTAGTCTATGTATATCTTTATCCATAAAGTGAGTTTCTTGTAGGCAACAGATAGAGGGTTTCTGTTTTCTTATCCATTCAGCTAGTCTATGTCTCTTAACTGGGGAATTTAATCCATTGACATTCAATGTAATTATCGATATTTCCATACCTGATCCTATCATTAAGTGAGCCATTTTCTTAGTTGTTTTTTGTTCTCGTATAACTGTCTCTGATTTTTTAGTTTTCCTGGTATAGTACTCCCTTCAAAACCTCTTGAAGAGCTGGTCTGGTGTTGGTAAATTCCTTCAAATTTTGTTTATTTGAGAATGTTTTTATCTTTTTTTCCCATATAAAAGATAATTTTGCCGGGTATAGTATTCTTGGTTGAAATTGTTTTTCACTCAACACTTTGACTATGCTTCCCCATTCTTTCCTTTCCTGCATTGTTTCTGCTGAGAGATCCGATGTTAGCCTGATGGGGTGACCTTTGTAAGTAACCTGGCGTTTCCCTCTTGCCAACTTTAGTATCTTGTCTTTATCTGTTGTTTTTGCCAGTCTGGCTATGATGTGCCTTGGAGATGATCTTCTTGGGTTGATTCTACTTGGGGTCCTCTGTATTTCTTGGGTCTGGATATTTGAATGCCTTTCTAGATTTGGAAAGTTTTCTTCCAGGATCTCATGGAATAAATTTTCCAGGCCCTTATTATTTTCTTCCTCCTCCGGAATACCAATTATCCGAATGTTGGGGCGCTTGATGGTGTCCAGTATTCCTCGTATATTATCCTCATTTTTCATGGTTGTTTTCTCAATCTTCTTGATACTTTTATCTAGGTCAGATGTTTTGTCTTCTACGTTAGAGATTCGGTCTTCTGCCTGGTCTAACCTACATTTAATGCTTTCAAGGGAGGTTTTGATTTCCTCTATCACATTCTTCAAACCTAGAAGTTCCATCTGGTTCTTGTTTAGGGTATCCATTTCTTCTTTCAAGTCATTAAAGGACTTCCTCATCTCCTGGAGCTCCTTGTCTCTTTTCTCTTCCATCTCAGTTAGTTTGGTCACTACAAATATTCTGAATTCCTTATCAGACATGTCCACGACGTCCATTGTATTGACAGTGGATGATGTAGGCTTGATGATTTCCCTTGAGGGAGAGGCCTTTTGTTGTTTGCTCATATTTCTTGAGCCTCTGCGATTGTTCCTAGTCATCAGGTAATCTATATGTTTCTTCCTGACTTATTTAAGGTATCTCTGAGTGTTGAAAGTTGTACAGGATTAGAAAATTGATGATTTCTCTTATGGTTGGCCTACCTATTGCTCACAATTACCATTAACTGTTGCCACCAGCCCTGAATAGCCCAAAGTCCTCACTGTTTCTAAGGAGTGGTGAGCCTCCCACTGACCTAATAAGCAACACCTCAAGAGCAAAGAAAAACAAAACGAAAAAAGGAAATT
>NW_006159986.1:2695701-2711321 GCF_000334495.1 Tupaia belangeri chinensis | reverse complement strand
ACGCCACCCACTATTCAAATCCCCAATATTCAGAGGCCAAAGGCTAGTGGGAAAGGGACAGAGGATGAGTGACAGGCCCAGGTTGGTCGGGTCTGCAGCCTCAGTCCACCGGAACTACTGGCCAGCTTGATGCGGATTGCGGGTGGGGTGGGGTGGGAGTCCGCCTTAATGTCCCAGACAACCAACCTGGGGTCCAAGGAGGAGGAACGGTGGGGATGTGTGGAGATCAGGTTCTTTTATTTTTCATTAAAAAAAATTTTATACATTTATTCACTATAATTTACTTTATTTGTAAGTTGAATTTACCCAACATGAATACAATTGGACATATTTTCCTAGTTTTTCTAGTGTCTAGAAGAGTTTAAAGTTTTATTTTTATTTATTTATTTATTTATTTATTTATTTATTGAGAGGTTTTTGCTATAGGACACAAGCACTCGCCAGAAAGACAGAGGCAGAGAGACAGAAAGCGAGAAATCACCCCCCAGGGGGGATGGCCGCACCACAATCCCTTCTCCTCCATTCTCCTCTTGGGATCTTGGGCACGCATGCATATGTGCCCAGCGTGAATTTAAGCCACCAGGTCCGGGACTTGATCCGCGGTAGACTACATGGGAGTCCAGCAACATAGCCATTGCGCTAACTGCTGGTCCTAAGATTTTATTATTTCTTCCTTAAATTTTTGTGTTTGGTGAAATACAGTGGTGGAAGTCATTACAGCCAGTATGGTTTGTGTGTGTTGGGGGGAGGGGGTATCAACAGTGAAAGGAGAGGACTAGCATTTATAATTATTGAGTAAATTTATTGTGCTTATACAAACACCTTTAGATTTTGTATTTCTCATGTCAATTTCAATAAATTTTTCCCAAAGAAATGACCCATTTTATGTAAATTAAAAATTCTGGCATAAAGTTTTCATAATATCATTTTCTTATGCTGTTAATATTTTAGAATCTATGGTTATGTTCCATTATTATCTGTACTATCGGTTACAGATCCTACTTTATATTTTTTCTTTGCTAGTGTTGCCATGGTACACTAATTTTATTTTATTTTTTCATAGTACCAACTCTGGCCAAAAGAAGCACAGAAATGTGAGGCACCTATGGTGAATTGTCTCCCAGCAGAAGGAACTTTACAAATCCAGTCATAATAATACCTCACCCAAGTGGTAGGTCCTTGATACAAACTTTGTCAAGTGGTTGTCCAGCTTTCTTGAGTGTTTGAATTTATAATCTCAGAGTAGCCTATTCTGTTATATTTAGATACACTAAAGATTATTTCTTTTCATCTCTCTAGGCCATCTACATTTTTCCCTCATGGGACTCACTTGTGATTATACTGTCAGAATGGCATTTTTGTAACATTTCCACCCTCATTAGCCATCTTTCTTCCCAGTGTCTATTCACAAGAAATCACATTCATCTTCTTCTAAGTTTACATATCTGCCTCCCCTTATGTAGGATATATGTCTACTCCAAGCATAATCTGGCTGTCATGACCTTCAACTTGGTCACATTTTCACAAGTTCTTTTTCACTGACTTTATCGACCAATTCTTCTTTCTTGTTAGAATCCAGTTCAGAATAGTTTCCTAAATGTTTAAGATCTGTCTACATATTATTTTAGCAGAACAAAATCTTCATACTATCTAATTTCTATCTCCTGTCATTTCTATTTATAAGATTTTGTGAGCATCTTTGGGATAGTATCATCCAATTTTTGCAGTAAGTTCCACCAGCCACAGCCCATTACTCAACCCTGCTTTAATTTCCACTTATTTGTTCTCTATTGTAGACATAACAGATGGTAGTGTATATCTCTAAAACCTTGAAATCAGAATCTAATTGTTGAATATTCTTATTCTGCCACTCAGTTGTAGGAGTTCCTTGGACAATTATTTAAAATCTTCAAGCCTCCTTACTAGTTTGCTTCTTTCATACATTTTTTACTTTCCTCTCTATTGTATACTAGTGTTTTGCCTAGTAAGTTATCATTGAGTTAATCAGTAATATTTTTTCTCTGTTTGTTTGTTTGTCTTCAGCGTCATACCAGAGCACAAATCTGATTTACCGTCTTTACTTCTAAAAGAATAAAGTTTGTTTTTATGCATTCTTCAACAAATCTAACAAGGGCTAGAACCTTGGAATTTGGTTACCTCTCAGTCCCTTTCATGAACACAGAGATGGCCACATAATAGGTGAATAACACCTTGTTAAAGGAAAGGGATCTTTTGAATCTACAGATGGTAAATCTCTTGGTTCTCTCTGCAACTCTTGTGTCTCCCAATGTCATAAAATGAGGTAAATGTGAAATATATGGTTGTACGTGCAAGACTTTGTTAACCACAGAGTAGCCACTTTGGTCTCTTCTAATGTATCATATATAAGACCATTCAGTAGAACCAGGCTGGTTTTTATAAGTGAATCAAATTGTTTACAAGCTGTGCAGTTGTGTAAGTTGATGCGTGTTATGTTTCTTCCCTAAGCGCAGGCACTCTACTCTGAGTACAGGAAGACTTTCTTTGGAGGAAGTTTTTTCTTTGTTTGACACTGCATGTAAAGCATAGAACTCAATATCTACTAGGTGCTCAGTAAATACTAATAAATATTTTAAGGACTCCTCTTCAGTGAAGCATCAGGGGTACTAGTGGTTAGACTGTTGGAATACTTGGCAGGCTCTTCAGAAAACCAAAGACTATACCTCTACTCACTTTTGTTAACTTGATCAAGGATACACCATGTTCCTAAAATGTTATTTTTCTCTTAGGGCAGCAACAGCCTGCAAACATCCAAGTGCTTGTGTGTGCATTTTTTTGTTCAGTTATCGGAATGTTTGTACCCTCTTCTTCTACTATCACTCTTATACCTACTGTGGTTTCTGGTTGTGTACACCTTCTCATTTGTTTTTCACATCCTTATCTTGTGCACAGAAAAGTACCCTACATATGAAAGTGTTATTATTTCCCCTGCTAGAGAGGCCAGATCCAGGTAACATATACATCTTCCCAGTGCCCAACTATTTCCACTTGCACTAAAATAGAAATTAAAGTACCCCTGATATAAATAAAGTGAGGAGACCTAGACATGGGGCAGATGATGTACAGCATATAACACTTTTATATCTATGGGTTTCTGGAGTTACTCATTGCTCCAATCATCTTGGGAGGTTACTATTAGTCTAGAATGGGATGGTGGGTGATGGGTATGAATAGTAGTGTTAGTGTAAGCTCTTATGAAGAAAATACTGAAGAAACAAAACCAAAAGCAAAATACAGAAAAAAATTGCAAGGTAGCATCAATTTATTAGGAAATAAACAAGGGAAACTCCTTGGAACTAAGGAGATAATAAGATGAGCATAGAAAGAAAACAAATGGGCACAAATTTAAGGAATGCATTGAGAAAATATTTATCATTTACTATCAAGGAGAGTTAAAGAAAAAGATTCAAGTTTTTGTTTATTTGTCCATTCTCTACAAAAAGGCAAACAACAGACAGTAGGATGATGGCAAAGCTGGAGAGTGATTTTGTTGTAGGACCTTGGTTGGTTGATGGAAAGTTAGAACATGGTAGGTGGTAGTAAGGGGATCAGCAGCAGCAGGGCTGGCCACAGCTGGATCCGCAGCCCTGGGCTAGGCAACCAGGCAGACAGACACAGGTGGGGAGGTAGCAGGTTCTGCGGCAGTACACGGGTCCAGAGCAGCAGGGCTGGCAGCAGCTGGACCCACAGCAGTTTGACCCACAGCCACAAGACCCACAGCAGGAGGGTTGACAGCAGCTGGACCCACAGCAGTTTGACCCACAGCCACTGGACCCACAGCAGGAGGGTTGGCAGCAGCAGGATCCACAGCAGCTGGGCCGGCAGCAGGTGGTCCTACAGCAGGTGGTTTGACAGCATGTTGGGAAGCAGCAGGATCCACCACAGCAGGGCTGGCAGCAGGTGGTTCTGCAGCACGTAGGCTGGCAGCAAGGGGAACAGCAGCAGCTGGTCATGGTGTTAGGTGTGGAGGGTGGGTTCCTGTTCACAGGTGAGTGTCCCAGAATCTGAGAACGCTTGCAATTCTTGGTCTTTTATCTACTGGATTGTCCTTCTGAGGACCAATAAACAGGCCTTTTCCTTGTTGTTTTACATGGCTCATGGGGAAATAGCCCAAAGAGGAAGCTGTTCCCTAAGTATTATAAATCTCTTGAAAATTATGCTTTATGCAGTTAATTGCTGATTGGGAACATTTCTAGAAATCATCATCAGCATCGTTCTTTTGATCATCATCTGGTCATGTGATAGTTCCTGCTGGCCTGGGGAGGGTCAAAGCAGTTGTTTTCCCCCAGCTTCTAACTTTGGCTGTATGTAGATTAAAAAATCTTCCTGAGGAGGGGCATGGTGTTGGTAAGTTCACAGACACAAATTAATTCCTTACCTAGGTCCTAGGCAATTTACCCAGAAAAATTTGATTATTCAAGTCTACAACAGCCATATCTACCTGTGGCAATCACTGCACATGCTATCTCAGTTTTATTAAATAAAAAAAAGAAAAGAAAAGATAGGTAGAGGTGGTTGGCTCCCCCACCCCCAATATTAAAATAAGCTTCTAAGCAGGAGAATAAAGGCAGAATCAAGCCACTCAGATTCAGAAAGCATCAGTCAATTTATGGCCTAACCCTGCTTACCAGCAGGATCGGTAACCTTACATAGAACTCTCCAAACTACATATTATTTGCTTTCATAAAATAAGAAAAAATATATGCCTCAGATACCTTCATTTAAAAAAAAGTATAATGTACTTTCAGAGAAGTGTAGATGTTATTAATATGTAGCTTGATCAATTATGACAAAGAGAATAGTGAATTAATCATTTATTTAAGAATGTAGCACTCATGTATACAATAACAAGTACCGTCATGCTTTTTTCTCTTTTCTTTTCTTTTTCTTTTTTTTTCCATTAGTGTCTTATTGTACGACAGGACCACAATGTATGAATGCATTCTTTGCTGATGGATATTTTTTTCTCCTCAGGGACTTTGGTGACTACCGCTGCTGTGAATATTTCTGTCCACATCTTAGTCTACCCATGTATGCATGTATGTGGAATATATAGTTCAATATAGTTCAAATGAAATTTCTGGGTTATAATTGCTATACATGTTCAGTATTAGTAGATACAGAAGATTTTGGAAAAAATTGCAAAGATGCATACATCTTATTGTTTATACTGATTACATCTTATTTATACCTGCAATTTTCACTCCTAGGCAGTAAGCATTCTGACTCTGTATCTATTGAGTAATATTTCATTATAGTTTTAATTTAAATTTCTCTGAAGACTCATGAGTTTGAATAACTTTACATATACTTATTAGACATTTGGATTTCTCTTTCGTGAGGTGCCAATCATGTCTTTTAAAAAATTCTTTATATAATTTTATTAATTTTTTCTATAGTTAGTTTATTTATTTATTTTATACAGTCAACCACTGTATATCATTACAGCTTATAAAATCAATTTTCCCAACATGAATATACTGTATATTAGTCCAATTAAAGCTATCATCATACATATTATCATTTTTTTCAAGAAAGGCAGTTTCAGCTTTAATAAATCAAAATTAAAAAATGTTGAGAGAACTTTGCTTAAGACTTAAAGCCAGGAAACGGGTTAGGATTCTGTTCGGATAGTAGCTACGTGGACGTGATGACAACTTAAGAGAAGACAAAACTCCTTAACTCTGAAAAACAACGCATAAAAGATAAGTAAAATATATTTTATCTGCATATGTGCAGATAATAAAAAGATCAGTAATATTTTAGTCAGAAGTCAAAAAACTCTGTTCTACCAGTTCAGATTCATGTGCTTTATCTTCTGTTGTGGTCCAATCTTTCCGTTTAAATTCTTTTTTTTTAATTCATTTTTTTTTTATTTTTATTATCATCATAATCTTCTTTATATTACATTGGATTACATATAACTTTACATTGTATTACATTGTTTTTTCAAAAGGGAATGCCATGCATGTCAGTCAGTACAGAGACATTAATCTCCCCACTTCAACATTCCATATCTTTTCTGTTTTCCCCAATCATTATTTTTATTATTCTAATTGTTTTTATAAAACAGTCAATTGCTATTTCTCGTTTTGCTTGTAAAAATACTTTGCCCATCATGAAATACTTCTCAGACCAATCCAGTTGAGAATACTATACATGTCATCATCAACAGTTAATAACCCCTATCTGTTTCTCACTAACGTCCTGTCTCTCTATTGTTCACTTGCTATCTTTCTCTATCCTCTTCTCTTCACTTACCCCATTCCACACTGTCCTATTCTCATTAAGTACCTTCACTGTGTTTATGTCCTCCGAATTTTTGCTCTCTATTATAGAGTGCGGATAGTCGGTATATATTGAGTGGATACATACAATATCTTTCTTTCATAGCCTGGCTTACTTCACTCAGCAATAGATCCTCCGTATCTGACCATTTTCTATCAAATTCCAGGGTCTTGGGGATACGTGGAGTTGCGGTAGGGTCGGGCCTGCAGCCTCAGTCCGCCTGGGGTCCGGAACTGCTGGCCGGCTCGATCCGGGTTTCGGGTGGGGAGGGGTGTGGGTTCGCCTTAAAGTCCCAGGCAACCAACCTGGAGTCCAAGGAGGAAGGATGGTGGGGATACGTGGAGTTGCGGTAGGGTCGGGCCTGCAGCCTCAGTCCGCCTGGGGTCCGGAACTGCTGGCCGGCTCGATCCGGGTTTCGGGTGGGGAGGGGTGTGGGTTCGCCTTAAAGTCCCAGGCAACCAACCTGGAGTCCAAGGAGGAAGGATGGTGGGGATACGTGGAGTTGCGGTAGGGTCGGGCCTGCAGCCTCAGTCCGCCTGGGGTCCGGAACTGCTGGCCGGCTCGATCCGGGTTTCGGGTGGGGAGGGGTGTGGGTTCGCCTTAAAGTCCCAGGCAACCAACCTGGAGTCCAAGGAGGAAGGATGGTGGGGATACGTGGAGTTGCGGTAGGGTCGGGCCTGCAGCCTCAGTCCGCCTGGGGTCCGGAACTGCTGGCCGGCTCGATCCGGGTTTCGGGTGGGGAGGGGTGTGGGTTCGCCTTAAAGTCCCAGGCAACCAACCTGGAGTCCAAGGAGGAAGGATGGTGGGGATACGTGGAGTTGCGGTAGGGTCGGGCCTGCAGCCTCAGTCCGCCTGGGGTCCGGAACTGCTGGCCGGCTCGATCCGGGTTTCGGGTGGGGAGGGGTGTGGGTTCGCCTTAAAGTCCCAGGCAACCAACCTGGAGTCCAAGGAGGAAGGATGGTGGGGATACGTGGAGTTGCGGTAGGGTCGGGCCTGCAGCCTCAGTCCGCCTGGGGTCCGGAACTGCTGGCCGGCTCGATCCGGGTTTCGGGTGGGGAGGGGTGTGGGTTCGCCTTAAAGTCCCAGGCAACCAACCTGGAGTCCAAGGAGGAAGGATGGTGGGGATACGTGGAGTTGCGGTAGGGTCGGGCCTGCAGCCTCAGTCCGCCTGGGGTCCGGAACTGCTGGCCGGCTCGATCCGGGTTTCGGGTGGGGAGGGGTGTGGGTTCGCCTTAAAGTCCCAGGCAACCAACCTGGAGTCCAAGGAGGAAGGATGGTGGGGATACGTGGAGTTGCGGTAGGGTCGGGCCTGCAGCCTCAGTCCGCCTGGGGTCCGGAACTGCTGGCCGGCTCGATCCGGGTTTCGGGTGGGGAGGGGTGTGGGTTCGCCTTAAAGTCCCAGGCAACCAACCTGGAGTCCAAGGAGGAAGGATGGTGGGGATACGTGGAGTTGCGGTAGGGTCGGGCCTGCAGCCTCAGTCCGCCTGGGGTCCGGAACTGCTGGCCGGCTCGATCCGGGTTTCGGGTGGGGAGGGGTGTGGGTTCGCCTTAAAGTCCCAGGCAACCAACCTGGAGTCCAAGGAGGAAGGATGGTGGGGATACGTGGAGTTGCGGTAGGGTCGGGCCTGCAGCCTCAGTCCGCCTGGGGTCCGGAACTGCTGGCCGGCTCGATCCGGGTTTCGGGTGGGGAGGGGTGTGGGTTCGCCTTAAAGTCCCAGGCAACCAACCTGGAGTCCAAGGAGGAAGGATGGTGGGGATACGTGGAGTTGCGGTAGGGTCGGGCCTGCAGCCTCAGTCCGCCTGGGGTCCGGAACTGCTGGCCGGCTCGATCCGGGTTTCGGGTGGGGAGGGGTGTGGGTTCGCCTTAAAGTCCCAGGCAACCAACCTGGAGTCCAAGGAGGAAGGATGGTGGGGATACGTGGAGTTGCGGTAGGGTCGGGCCTGCAGCCTCAGTCCGCCTGGGGTCCGGAACTGCTGGCCGGCTCGATCCGGGTTTCGGGTGGGGAGGGGTGTGGGTTCGCCTTAAAGTCCCAGGCAACCAACCTGGAGTCCAAGGAGGAAGGATGGTGGGGATACGTGGAGTTGCGGTAGGGTCGGGCCTGCAGCCTCAGTCCGCCTGGGGTCCGGAACTGCTGGCCGGCTCGATCCGGGTTTCGGGTGGGGAGGGGTGTGGGTTCGCCTTAAAGTCCCAGGCAACCAACCTGGAGTCCAAGGAGGAAGGATGGTGGGGATACGTGGAGTTGCGGTAGGGTCGGGCCTGCAGCCTCAGTCCGCCTGGGGTCCGGAACTGCTGGCCGGCTCGATCCGGGTTTCGGGTGGGGAGGGGTGTGGGTTCGCCTTAAAGTCCCAGGCAACCAACCTGGAGTCCAAGGAGGAAGGATGGTGGGGATACGTGGAGTTGCGGTAGGGTCGGGCCTGCAGCCTCAGTCCGCCTGGGGTCCGGAACTGCTGGCCGGCTCGATCCGGGTTTCGGGTGGGGAGGGGTGTGGGTTCGCCTTAAAGTCCCAGGCAACCAACCTGGAGTCCAAGGAGGAAGGATGGTGGGGATACGTGGAGTTGCGGTAGGGTCGGGCCTGCAGCCTCAGTCCGCCTGGGGTCCGGAACTGCTGGCCGGCTCGATCCGGGTTTCGGGTGGGGAGGGGTGTGGGTTCGCCTTAAAGTCCCAGGCAACCAACCTGGAGTCCAAGGAGGAAGGATGGTGGGGATACGTGGAGTTGCGGTAGGGTCGGGCCTGCAGCCTCAGTCCGCCTGGGGTCCGGAACTGCTGGCCGGCTCGATCCGGGTTTCGGGTGGGGAGGGGTGTGGGTTCGCCTTAAAGTCCCAGGCAACCAACCTGGAGTCCAAGGAGGAAGGATGGTGGGGATACGTGGAGTTGCGGTAGGGTCGGGCCTGCAGCCTCAGTCCGCCTGGGGTCCGGAACTGCTGGCCGGCTCGATCCGGGTTTCGGGTGGGGAGGGGTGTGGGTTCGCCTTAAAGTCCCAGGCAACCAACCTGGAGTCCAAGGAGGAAGGATGGTGGGGATACGTGGAGTTGCGGTAGGGTCGGGCCTGCAGCCTCAGTCCGCCTGGGGTCCGGAACTGCTGGCCGGCTCGATCCGGGTTTCGGGTGGGGAGGGGTGTGGGTTCGCCTTAAAGTCCCAGGCAACCAACCTGGAGTCCAAGGAGGAAGGATGGTGGGGATACGTGGAGTTGCGGTAGGGTCGGGCCTGCAGCCTCAGTCCGCCTGGGGTCCGGAACTGCTGGCCGGCTCGATCCGGGTTTCGGGTGGGGAGGGGTGTGGGTTCGCCTTAAAGTCCCAGGCAACCAACCTGGAGTCCAAGGAGGAAGGATGGTGGGGATACGTGGAGTTGCGGTAGGGTCGGGCCTGCAGCCTCAGTCCGCCTGGGGTCCGGAACTGCTGGCCGGCTCGATCCGGGTTTCGGGTGGGGAGGGGTGTGGGTTCGCCTTAAAGTCCCAGGCAACCAACCTGGAGTCCAAGGAGGAAGGATGGTGGGGATACGTGGAGTTGCGGTAGGGTCGGGCCTGCAGCCTCAGTCCGCCTGGGGTCCGGAACTGCTGGCCGGCTCGATCCGGGTTTCGGGTGGGGAGGGGTGTGGGTTCGCCTTAAAGTCCCAGGCAACCAACCTGGAGTCCAAGGAGGAAGGATGGTGGGGATACGTGGAGTTGCGGTAGGGTCGGGCCTGCAGCCTCAGTCCGCCTGGGGTCCGGAACTGCTGGCCGGCTCGATCCGGGTTTCGGGTGGGGAGGGGTGTGGGTTCGCCTTAAAGTCCCAGGCAACCAACCTGGAGTCCAAGGAGGAAGGATGGTGGGGATACGTGGAGTTGCGGTAGGGTCGGGCCTGCAGCCTCAGTCCGCCTGGGGTCCGGAACTGCTGGCCGGCTCGATCCGGGTTTCGGGTGGGGAGGGGTGTGGGTTCGCCTTAAAGTCCCAGGCAACCAACCTGGAGTCCAAGGAGGAAGGATGGTGGGGATACGTGGAGTTGCGGTAGGGTCGGGCCTGCAGCCTCAGTCCGCCTGGGGTCCGGAACTGCTGGCCGGCTCGATCCGGGTTTCGGGTGGGGAGGGGTGTGGGTTCGCCTTAAAGTCCCAGGCAACCAACCTGGAGTCCAAGGAGGAAGGATGGTGGGGATACGTGGAGTTGCGGTAGGGTCGGGCCTGCAGCCTCAGTCCGCCTGGGGTCCGGAACTGCTGGCCGGCTCGATCCGGGTTTCGGGTGGGGAGGGGTGTGGGTTCGCCTTAAAGTCCCAGGCAACCAACCTGGAGTCCAAGGAGGAAGGATGGTGGGGATACGTGGAGTTGCGGTAGGGTCGGGCCTGCAGCCTCAGTCCGCCTGGGGTCCGGAACTGCTGGCCGGCTCGATCCGGGTTTCGGGTGGGGAGGGGTGTGGGTTCGCCTTAAAGTCCCAGGCAACCAACCTGGAGTCCAAGGAGGAAGGATGGTGGGGATACGTGGAGTTGCGGTAGGGTCGGGCCTGCAGCCTCAGTCCGCCTGGGGTCCGGAACTGCTGGCCGGCTCGATCCGGGTTTCGGGTGGGGAGGGGTGTGGGTTCGCCTTAAAGTCCCAGGCAACCAACCTGGAGTCCAAGGAGGAAGGATGGTGGGGATACGTGGAGTTGCGGTAGGGTCGGGCCTGCAGCCTCAGTCCGCCTGGGGTCCGGAACTGCTGGCCGGCTCGATCCGGGTTTCGGGTGGGGAGGGGTGTGGGTTCGCCTTAAAGTCCCAGGCAACCAACCTGGAGTCCAAGGAGGAAGGATGGTGGGGATACGTGGAGTTGCGGTAGGGTCGGGCCTGCAGCCTCAGTCCGCCTGGGGTCCGGAACTGCTGGCCGGCTCGATCCGGGTTTCGGGTGGGGAGGGGTGTGGGTTCGCCTTAAAGTCCCAGGCAACCAACCTGGAGTCCAAGGAGGAAGGATGGTGGGGATACGTGGAGTTGCGGTAGGGTCGGGCCTGCAGCCTCAGTCCGCCTGGGGTCCGGAACTGCTGGCCGGCTCGATCCGGGTTTCGGGTGGGGAGGGGTGTGGGTTCGCCTTAAAGTCCCAGGCAACCAACCTGGAGTCCAAGGAGGAAGGATGGTGGGGATACGTGGAGTTGCGGTAGGGTCGGGCCTGCAGCCTCAGTCCGCCTGGGGTCCGGAACTGCTGGCCGGCTCGATCCGGGTTTCGGGTGGGGAGGGGTGTGGGTTCGCTTTAAAGTCCCAGGCAACCAACCTGGAGTCCAAGGAAGAAGGATGGTGGGGATACGTGGAGTTGCGGTAGGGTCGGGCCTGCAGCCTCAGTCCGCCTGGGGTCCGGAACTGCTGGCCGGCTCGATCCGGGTTTCGGGTGGGGAGGGGTGTGGGTTCGCCTTAAAGTCCCAGGCAACCAACCTGGAGTCCAAGGAAGAAGGATGGTGGGGATACGTGGAGTTGCGGTAGGGTCGGGCCTGCAGCCTCAGTCCGCCTGGGGTCCGGAACTGCACTTTTTCCGTTTAAATTCTGAAAGATAATGTTAAACTCTGGACTTGTCCCTATCATTAAGCTGGCCATTTTCTTAGTTGTTTTTGAACTCTTATTTCTGTGTGTCAGACTTTAGTTTTCCTGAGATAGCACTCCTTTCAGAACTTCTTGGAGAACTGGTCTGGTGTCGGTAAATTCTTTCAGGTTTTGTTTATCTGAGAATGTTCTTATCATCTCTTCCCATATGAACCATAATCTTGCTGTATGTAGTATTTTTGGTTGAAATTGTTTTCCACTCAACAGATTGATTTCTAGCTTTCTATCTCTCCATCTCTCTCTGTCTCTCCAGCAAGCACACATAGCCTACAGCAAAATTCTTTTAAAAAACCCCAGAAACTCAGTTTTGGTATTCCAAGTTAGTAATTCTTTCCTCATCTCTATACATGCTGTGATTTGTTTTTCTTATTATTTACAGATATTTTTTAAAAAAAATATCAGATCTCTCTTCTCCACTACTTGCCCCTTTGGGGATTTTGGGTATGCATGCACATATGCCTGCATTTGTTAACCATGATGTCACAGGCTGGCCCTTTCCCTATTAGTTATACCAAATATTTTATTTGTTTTAAAAATTATTTCTTTATTTTTTCAAAGAAGGAAAAAAGAATTAAATAACATCATGACTATATAACATGAAAGAACAATGAGATGTGGAAGTTGAGTTGGTCATCTAATTGCTTTTTATTATTTCCATGAAATCAAGGTATCAGAAACAGATAAACAGCTCCTCAAGTGAAAAAATCTAACTTTTGGATGGATCCAGATTTATGTGTTGGGTACTAACAGAATTATTTTTCAGATTTCAGCTTTCAAGCCTTCACAGAGAGATATTAGGAGGTTTTCAAGTTAGTAAGAGCTTGCAATCTGCAAAATACTACAACAGCCCAAGCTGAGCTATGAGAAGATTTTGAATTAGCAAACAAAGAACTTTCTCAGGGAGGGTGAAATAGTCTTGGAATCCTTATTATTATTTCTATAACTTCAAAATATTCTTCATGTGTCTGGGAATATTTCTATACATATTCATTTTAGTAGGACAAAACATACTGTTCCATTTGTTTCTTCATCTAACCCTCTCCCCCTGTCACTACTACCACCATACACACACACACACACACACACACACACACACACATACACACACACACTTACACATTTCCTAATAAGTTAGTTCTGGACATAACAAGATTCTTGTAGACAGAATAATGGCCCCTCAAAGATGTGCATGCCTTAATCCCCTTGTGAGTATGTTACATAGCTAAATGGATTTTGCAGATACAATTAAATAAGAATTTTAAGAGGGGAGATTATCTTGGATTATATAGGTGAGTCTAATGCAATCATAAGAGTTCTAATAAGGAAAAGAGGGAGATAGGGCAGTTAGTGATAGGATGATAGAAGTAGAGGTCAGAATGACATGGGGTCAGGAGCCATGGGATGTGTCAGACTCTAGAAGTTAGAAAAGGCAAGGAAATGGAGGAAATTGATTCTGTCCTAGCACTTCTAGAAGTAATGCTTCTCTGACAACACCTTGACTTTAGTCCAGTGAGACCCATTTTGGACTTCTAATCTCGAGAACTATAAGATAATAAGTTTGTGTTACTTAGGCCACAGAGTTTGTGGTAATTTATTATAGCAGTAATAGGAAACTAACACTGCCAATTTTTCTATGCCTAAATTTGACATTGATGTGATTTCCTATAATGACCTTTGTCTTAGTCAATCTTGTGCTGTCATAACAGAATACATGAGACTGGGTGACTTATAAAGAACAAAAAATTATTTCTTCCAATTCTGGAAGAGGGAAAATCCAAGGTTGGGTGACCTTTATTTGGCATGAACCTTCCTACTACATGATCCCATGTTGGGCACAAGGGCAAGGGAGCATACACACAAGAGAGAGAAGGGGCCAAACTCATCCTTTAATCAGGAACCCAATCCTTCAAAAATAAATCCACTCCCTCATTAAAGACATTAATCCATTCCTGAGGGCAGAGACCTCATGACCTCAGTACTGTTGCATTGGGGTTAAATGTTCAACACATGAACTTTGGGGGGCACTTTCAAATGATAGTAACCTTTTGAGGGGTGTTCTTATACATCTCAAGTAAACTATCCATGCATTGCAGAGTTTGGGCTTAAGGCCCATTTTTTTTTCTTTTTCTTTTTTTTGTAGAGGTGTTTGCTATAGGGTGCACGTGCTTGCCAGAAAGAGAGAGACAGAAAGAGAGAAATCACCTCCTGGCGGCATGGCCACGCTGCAATCTCTTCTCCTCCACTCTTCTCTCGGGATTTTGGGCACACACACACACATGCGTCCAGTGTGAGTTTAAGCCATGGGGTCTGGGACTCAAACTGCAGTTGACTACATGGGAGTCCAATGACATAGCCATTACACCAACTGCTGGTTCTTATTATTTTTTTATTTCTTTTAAAACACATGAGCAAAATCTAAGTGTGCTATTTCTGGATTCTTTGTTGAGGGTAGAATTCAAAAAGCAGTTCTTTTGACAACAAAACAACAAGGAAAACAAACAAATCATTGAGCTTTTTCTACTTTGAAAATAATTGAGTAAACAAGACCAATAACCTGAAATTAAGCCAGGTGTTTTCCACAGTATAATTATGTTTAATCAGTACTTTTAGACATTGTTTTATATTCAACTCAAATCATGGGAAGAACTTAACTCCTCAACTCAACTGATGGAGATTTGTGAAAAAGAAAGTAAGTCACACACAGCAAGCTGGTCATGTCAGATTGTCACTTGATGGACAAAAATAGTAAGGGTTTTTGAAGAAAAATAGATATCACTTAATTTTATATTTAGTTTTTGGAAGTAAGATACATAGGATATAAATAAATTATGTCACCCAAAATATAACTTAAAACATCATAAATTAATCCATGTTATGGCATAAATTCAATTACTCTAGATCTTCATGAAGCAATAACATAAGTGAAGTTGGATTACAAGTTGGGTCTAAAGTGAGGTATTAACTACACAAACAGAGATAAAAGAAATAATATTTTCCTCTGGACACAGAAATTTAAAATGTAATAAGAGGAACTATCAATAGAAACAAAGTATGCAAAATCATGTTCAAGGATTGTGTAATTTACTATAACTTGATTGAAGATATGTTAAAGAAGAATATGTAGCTTTTAAATGAGATGGGGCAGAAAAGAGAGGTCTACTTTGTGAGCTTGGAGTAAAGAAAAAATATCAAAATAAATGCTCATAGAGTTCAACCAGAAACTGCATGGGATGATGTGTTGCACTCTGAGTCTGACCATTTCTGTATGGCAAAGTGTATGCATCACATGCCATTAAGTATTCAGTTCAATGAAGTTCCATTTCCTTCCTTAAACAGCAGCAAAATAAAACAAACTTCTGAGTTATGATTGGTCTCTCTGCACAGGTATGTCTGTGAACATTCCAGTTCTTAATACAGCTGGATTGTTAAGAATGTACATAAAGAACCTCTACTATATGTATTTGAGGATGACACATACCAGGTATCCTCAGGTGTCAGGTATGCCCTGCTGGGTGCACTGAAGAACTTCTACACCTCTCAAGGAGGTGGGACCAGCAGTTAGCATAATGGCTGTGTCGCTGGACTCCCATGTAGTTGACCATGGTTTGAATCCCAGACCTGGTGGTCACGCCCCTAGAGATGAATGGAAGAAGGGATTGTGGTGTGATCTTCCCCCCGGGGGGTGATTTCTCACTTTCTATTTCTCTGTCTGGTGAGCACACGCGCCCTATGGCAACAAACCTCTCAAAAAAAAAAAAAAAAACAAA
>NW_006159986.1:2691371-2695272 GCF_000334495.1 Tupaia belangeri chinensis | reverse complement strand
TCCTTCCTTTCTTTCTTTCTTTCTTTCTTTCTTTCTTTCTTTCTTTCTTTCTTTCTTTCTTTCTTTCTTTCTTTCTTTCTTTTTCTCCTTTCTTTTTTTTCCTGTAGCAGTGCCTGACATCACATTACCAAATCCTTGAATTTCCTATCATTCATTTTCTTTCTCAGAAGTTCTGATATTCTTCTTTTTAGCACCACTCTCAAGCCGATTATTGTTACTAGAGGTACATACTTTTCTTTTCACATTCTTGCTTAACTTTGAAACTCAGACTTTTATTTTCTTGAATTAATGTATCTTTACTTCCCAACAACTCAGGGAGCTGTTTTTATTTCTTAGGTAATCAAGAGTTATGGAGTCTATACCTACTGCATTGTAACCTTAAGTCTCATGGCTTTTCATCACTTAATTTCCTTAATAATGTTTTGACTTGAAAACAAAGGATCGCTCAAAGTCTGGTTACAAATGAAATTTGGCTTATGTTTCACAGAGTATAACTTCATCTCCTATTGCCATTTGTACAAGTGACCTGAGAATGAGGCCAGACAAGAATTCCATTTCCATGATATCAACAATAAAATATTTATAGATAAGCCTCTCACATCAAAGTGGACAGCAGCAAGAACAAAATAAATTCTCAAAAATGTTAAAGACATTTTAGCAATGGCTGAATGGGAATGGAAATGGTAAAAGATTCACATCTTTTATCAGTTACCAGGGCTCTTAAGATCAGCTATTGGTCTTGAGTTTGGCTACTGGTCACATAGGTACAGGTACAGGGAATGAATTTGGGAAGGTAAATATTAATGGAAAGTGATCTGCAAATATAAAGAGTTGGAGTTTCCATGTCCAGAGAATAATGTAACGTATGCATCTTCCCAGTGCTTGGTCCCCTCTGTCATATCTACTTACAAGAAGATGTGGATGTCATTGCACCAGAGCTGGAATCAGAAAACCTGGGGCCTGGACCTGATTCTGTTTATCCTTAGCTCTGTGATATGATGCAACTCATGTTACTGATCTTGGTTCTGTCCAGGTTTAGGGATACTATGTGACTCAGATGAGATATCACATGTGAAATGCAAAAAAAAAAAAAAATGAACAAACAAAACAACAACAACAAAAAAAAACCATGAAATGAAACAAAATAAAGCAGAATACCAGAGGAAATACAGTGAAAACTTTATTAGGAAACAAATAGGTAATACTTCTTTTAACTAGGAAAATAATGCAAAGTTGTCATGAAAGATTCAGAAAATGATGAGTATATTGAAATGACATGATTGATATTGATCATTGAAAAGATCTAGTAATAGTTATGAGTGTTTCCATTGTTTTAAATTATTTATTGTGAAAAGGCAAATATCACCTTGTCAAGGCTGGTACCATGAATCCAGGTCAAGAACAAAGTTGACCAGCAACCTGTTCATCAAAGAGAGTGAAACAAGTTTCTGAGTAAACTCACAAGTCTCTTAACAAGACAGTGAATGACTGTGTGATGACCGTGTGTGTTATTACTAGAGAAAGGGGGATAAGTTGTTGCAGAAATGAGTATCTGGCAGGTCTGATGATCAAAGTTTTTTCAATTTAGGTAGTGGGTCTATGGTAAGTTGATCAACAACTGCAAGGCTGGCAGCAGCTGGATCCACAGCCCTGGGCTAGGCAACCAGGCAGGCAGACGCACGTGGGAAGGTAGCAGGTTCTACAGCAGTACACAGGTGCAGAGCAAGCTGGCTGGCAGCAAGTAGATCCACAGCAGCTGGGCTGGCAGCAACTGGACCCACAGCAGCTGGGCTGACAGCAGCTAGACCCACCACAGCAGGGCTGGCAGCAGCTGGACCCACAGCAGCTGGGCTGACAGCAGCTAGACCCACCACAACAGGGCTGGCAGCAGCTGGATCCACAGCAACAAGGCTGGTAGCAGGTGGTTCTGCAGCAGGTGGTTCTGCAGCACGTAGGCTGGCAGCAAGGAGAACAGCAGCAGCTGGACATAGTGGAGGTGTGGAGGGGCAATTCCTGTTCACAGGTGAATTTTCTAGAATCTGACATTTCTTTTTCTAATATTCCTTTTATAGGTGGTAGCCCAAACTTTGAACCAATGAGAAGATGAACAGAACTTGCTTTTGTTTTTGTTTATGGCAATTTCTCTAGTTCATTTGCAAATGCCACAAGGAGGAAGTAGTTCCTTAAGTATTATAAATTTTCTAAGGTAATTGATTTGTTTTCCTAATTGATAAATAACCATCAGCACTACTTTCTGGAAATGAGAAATCAGTCATCATACTCGTCATCAGTTAAGCACCAATCCTCATTTTTAAAGCCTCATATGATATTTGGTCACCTATGAGGTCTGACTTAGCTTGGTGAGAGGCCAGATCATTGGCAGTCTCTATGTATTTTCTCTTGTTATTTTAAGAAGCACCTCAGAAAAGGTGTTGATGAGTCATGGTGATGAGTATCAAGTTCACGGGGCTTTGCATACTGTCTCTAATGTAGAAGCTAGCATAAGTTTTATCTATTCTTCTGCAAACAATAATGAGGGGTAGGGGTAATACAGGGGTGGGTAATAGAGCGAGGGAGGGAAGGGAACAAGGGAAAAACAAGACACTTAAATGACACAAAAATGAAAAGTTATTTGCTGACGATAATCTATATGGAAATGTCTTTGTCTTGACTGACATGCTTCATTTTTGTGCTGGAAAAAGCAATGTCGTACACTGTAAAGATATATAATGATTAAATGTAAATTAAGAAAAACATGCAAGAAGGCCAGTGGGTGGTGTGGTGGTTAGAGTGTCTCAATTCCCACATGGCCAATTGTGATTTGAGTACTGGACCTGGTGGCTTGAAAATCATGCCAGGCATGTGTGCCTGTGTGTGCCCCAAATCCCTAACAGAATGGAGGAGAAGAGATTGCAGCCCCTCCTTTCCCTCTGTCTGTCTCTCTGTTTATCTCCGGTGAGTGAGAACACACATCCTATGGCAAAAACCTTTAAAAAAAGTCAAAAAATACTGTGTTCAAGTATTGGACAGCAATCAATTGTAGGCTATGCTTCTTGAAGGAGAGAAACATATGAAACAAAGTCCGATTTATCCAGAAGTTTTCCCTTTATATATTTCAAAATTGCAGTAGGACCCAAATAGAGAGCAGAGAAGACAGAGGCATTGGATAGGTTGTTACAATTCATTCGCTCAACTAGAAATGTGATTTTTGATGACAAAATTCAAATTGAATCTAGTAGAAATTATCAATAATTTATTTTAAAACATTATTTTTGTCTTTCTCAGGAGATAGTTGTCTGTGAGATCCAAAGTTATTTACATAAATTATCTAGTGAGATTTGTAGTATTTCATTTTTGCTTTCCAAGATATTAAAATACCAGGAATCAACTTTTTTTTATTACAATAAGTGATGAGAATCTAAGTTAATCTTTTCCATATGGATTCTTTTCCCAGTTGTGGTTATGGAACATTCTATGCTCTCCTGTTAATGTTAGATTATAAAAAATTTGCTCACTTCCACTGTACCTCTGGAAATGAACCATCAGACAGAAAGCAGCAGCTTCTCAACTGATATGCACTGTATTTATGCTAGGAAAAGCCATGTTGTTTACAATAAAGATGTCTGGTGATTAAATGTTAATAATAATAATGATAATAATAAAATAAGTAAAAAAGCCTTTCTTTTTTTTGAATTAAGCAATACTTTATTATTATTTTTTATTATTATTTTTTATTTCAATTTATTTATTTGCATTCATTCACTGCACATCATTACAGCATACAAAATGAGATTTTCCATCCAGAGTACACTGTATATTGTCTCAATCAAGCACATCAACAAACATGTTATTGTCAGCAAATGATCTTCCATTTCTTGTTTTCTGTATGTTTTGCTTTTTT
>NW_006159986.1:2679328-2690092 GCF_000334495.1 Tupaia belangeri chinensis | reverse complement strand
ATTTTCTCTTCTACATCTGAGATTCTATTTTCTGAATGATCTAGTCTGCTTTTAATACTTTCAAGGGAGATTTTGACTTCTTGTATTATAGACTTCATCTCTAGCAGTTCTGTTTGAGTCTTTTGTAAAGTGTGTAATTCCTCTTTTAAATCTTGCAAGAATTTCCTCATCTCCTGGAACTCATCAACTTCTTTCTCCTTTCTCTTTAGCAGTTCATTATCTCTCTTCTCTTTCATCTCTGTTAGCTTCGACATAATGAATGCTCTAAATTCCTTATCAGACATTTCCATGATTTTCACTGAACTGCTTGTGTATGAAGAAGAGTTACCCTTTTCCCTTGAGGGGGAGGTATTTTCTCGTTTTCCCATATTTCTTGTGATCTGGTGGTGATTTCTTGTCATCTGATGGATGGTGTGTTTCTTTCAAATTCTTGAAGTTCAGCCTGAATGTTTAGGAGCAAGCAGACAGAGGTGATCTAGAATCTCTTTGCCATTCTGTTGTGATTGCTGGTGCAGCAAATTCAGTAGATATTGGGGAATATTTTAACCCTATTAGTATTTGGATGTTTAGCTACAGTGCTCTTAGATCTGTCGCAAGCTCATTTGTTGGAGGCTGAATTATCAGTAGAAAATCTTCATTCCCTGAAAAATCTAGTTCGCTGGAGTCATGTGGAACCTTCTTCTCAAGCATATATCATAGCTCCCGCCAGGACAGCATGCTCACAAGGTGAGTCTCAGGCTCTTCCTGCATAGGATCCTGCTGGTTGCCAAGGTGGGATTTTTTCCAACACCATTTCCTCAGGGCCAAAAATGCCTAACTTTCTAATGAATCTAGGTTTACACTGTACTCCACTCTGAGGAAATTTCTTAAATTTTACATCTCAAACCTTTATACTAATTAGAGAGGTACAGTAGAAAACTATCAGTCTGAGTAATTTTTTTTAAATCATTTTTTGGACTATTCCAATATCCTCATATGAACTGAAAGAAGATACCAACACATGTAAATAGCATAGGTATCTCTGTAAATGATTTATTTAAATATCAGTATTATCAGTTTTTAAATTTTCTGCAAATTTGTAAAGTCCTTAATATCTCAGAAAAAATTCTACACTTTGTTACCTCAGTGAGAACCGTTCTACATTTCATTCTGAGTCTTCTATTTCTTCCATATAAGTAAACTCTAAACATAACTAATTTCTCAATTTCCCATGAACTAATGTGACATTGACAGGACTTTTAATACTGACATTTCTTAAAGGCTCTCTCACACTTCTTAAACTACCAGTGTTATTTCAGGTTTTAGGCTTAGAGAGTGACATTCCGTCTCTCTCTCTATATATTTATTTTAGGCCACAGGGCATGTGCACTTGCCAGAGACAAAGAGAGAGGGAAAGTGATAAATTCTCCCTCCCCAGGGGGTATGGCCATGCCAAAATCCCTTTTCCTCTATTCTCTTTTTGAGATTTTGGATACCCATGCACACATACCTAGTGTGATTTTTCAAGCCACAGGGCCTGGGACTCAAACTGCAGTAGGTCATGTGGGAATCCAGTACCTTAATCGCCATGCCACCCATTAGCCCTGCCTCTTTTAAAAACACATACTTGATAAAATTATTCTGATGCATGTTATAAAGGGGAAATTCTAAGTTTCTCTAGTGGAAAAAGAGGAAGCTTTGCTATATACTTTGGACAGAGGCGAAGAGGATAAAGAACAGTTTCTTGAAAGCATTACCTGGTCTTGTCCATAATAATACTGTATTTTAATAAAGGATTGAATCATATAATTGTCTTCTATGTTTGACTGAAGAGGAAATTATTATATAACATGCAAACATCATCACAACTCATTGAGGAAATCTCAAGAGTAGGTCATGCACAATTTAATGATGTGATATCATGATTTAATGAAAACAAAGAGCCAATGACAGTTTATGGAGACATGTATAAATGAATTTTATGTTTTTATTTGAAACAAAGAGGAAATGGATAAAACTTTGAGTCACAATGCTTTCAGCATGTCACATGGAATTTTGAGTTTTAGATGGTCTGTCAATCTGAAGAGCAAAATTAAGAGTCTTTGAAATTAGATGATACACATAAGAAAGAAGATAAGAAGTGACTTAGGAGGAAAATTTGGATTGGATAAACCATAACACAGAGAATGGAAAAATGTATTCTACATAATTACTATACACATTCTTCCACAATTAACTAGTTTGATAATTACTTATTTCTTAAGAAAAACAACAATAAGGAAATAGCTCTAAACATGGTGACAGTAGCCCTTCAGTTGGGTATAAAAGTGAACATGAATGAGGAGACTCCCACATTTGGGAACTTGTTTTAGAAATCAGCTCACAACTTCCACCCTCAGACACCATGGTCAACTCTTGTGGCTCTGTCTGTTCTGACCAGGGCTGTGGTCAAGGCTTCTGTCAGGAGACTTTTTGTCATCCCAGTTGCTGCCAGACCACCTGCTGCAGGACCACCTGCTGCCACCCCAGCTCCTGCCAGACTAGCTGGTGTCGCCCCAGTTGCTGTATGTCCCGTTGCTGCTGCCCCAGCTGCTGTACATCCAGCTACTGTCCCCCAGTCTGCTGTCAGACCACTTGCCGCCCCAGCTGCTGTGTGTCCAGCTGCTGATGCCCAGTGTGCTGTCAGACCACCTGCTGCCATACAACTTGCTGCCATCCCAGCTGCTGTGGATTGTCTTGTTGACCTAATATCTATCTATCATCCCAAACCTGGCTATTATCATATCAAAGTGAAAGTGTCATTCATATGAACCTTTCCATGTGTTAAATGCTCAGAAGTTTTATTATTTTGTTGTATCACTAAGCAACTGGTGAAAGACCATTCATCTACATTAGATACCATTCATTTATTCTGTGGATCTTTTCCCTACTACATCTGGATTCAGATGCATGATCCAGTTAGACTAAGCCACAGAGTCTGTTTTGTTTGCCTTGATTTTCAAAATTATTGGTTAATTATTCTTCAGTAAATATTTTCTTGGCATCAGAAATGCTTATCTTTTTTCAGTTATTTTTGACAGTTGAATATCAGTTTATCACCTAGCACTATTTTTCTCAAGATGAAGAGAAGTTTGTGTACTTGTAGCCAGGAAAGAAAACTAATTTTATAAATATAATAGAATGTTTATAACATTTTTTCTCTATATATTTTTTATTTTTAACTCTCTCACAGGCATTTTCACATCTTCTCAAGAACCCTCTGAGGTAGGTATTATTACCTAACTAGCAAATGAGATAGTTAGCAACTTATGTGAGGTTGCATTATTAATAACTGGTATAGCCAGAAATCAAGTAAAAGTTTTTATAAGATAATCCACCTCATTTAGCTAACAATAGTTTTCTTATTCAGTCAGTAAAATGATTAAACACCTGACATGTCCGTTGGGGGATTATCTCAAGATTTATGAGGCACACTTGCTTCCTACAAGGAGCTCGCAGTCTAATCTTGGGAATTAAAGGAAGGGCCAGAGTAAGTAGGTAAAGAATATTGGATAGTATTGATCAGAAAGGGAAACTCTGTTTGAGAAGAGTATTTTTTTTTCCTTCAAGACAGACCCTTGCATATTGAAATCCTTATGCCTCAGGCTCCCAGTTGCAACTACTTTTTTTCCTGTTTTTATTTATATATTTTTATTCTTATTCATACATGAAATTGCTATACATCATTTAGATTGTGAAGAGACTTTACCCAACTTGGTATATACCTCAGACCAGCCAAGTTGAGACCACCATACACATCCTCATCAACAGATAATAAACCTTATCTGTGTCCCACAAGTGTCTTACCTCTCCATTCCCCCCCCCCCAAATTTCCTATGCTCTTCCCCTCTCACACTCTCTTTCCACTTTGTCTGTAGACTCTTTCCACTTTGTCTCTAGTGTCCATTACAATTTTTAATATTTTTATGTACTCCAGCAGCTACTTGTAGAAAACATCTTACTGTATTGGTCAGGCCAGCCTCAAGCTCACAATTCTCCTGCCTCAGTCTCCACTGGATTACTGGTGTACAACACCGTGCTCAACCTTACATTGGGCTGGTCATCCAACCAAGTCTCCTTGTGGTTCCAGCCTGGGAAGCATGGTGTATTAACAATGTGCACCACAAAGACTGGGGAAGTGGAAGGTATAATTTTATGAATAGAATGAATTAAGTCAATAAATTTAGGGTAAATGTGCAGGTCACAAACCCATAAGATGAAAAGAAGGAGAAAGAATAGGGAAGTGTTTACATTACTGCCATGACAAGATGAAGATGAGTCAAAAAATCACTTGAGATCAAATGTGACAGAGATATTTCATATAAATGAAATAATACAATATGCACTTTTTTTGTGTGTGTGTGTGGGGCCAGCAGATGACATAACGATTACATTGTTGGACTCCCATGTAGTCAACTGAGGTTCAAGTCCTGGACCCATTGGCTTAAAACTCACTCCAGGTGCATGTGCATGCATGCCAAAAATCCTGAGAGGAGAATGGAGGAGAAGGAATTGTGGCATGGCCATCTTCCCTGGGGGTGATTTCTTGCTTTCTGTCTCTCTCTGTCTTTCTGGCATGCACAAGTGCCCTACCTACAGCAAAAACAAAAAAACAAAACAAAACAAAAAAACTCTCTAGAAAAAGTTTATTTATTTATTTTTGGTAACCAATTCCTTTTACTTATTGTTTTTCAGGTTCATCAGCATTGCATGTAGCAATACTTCAGTCCTCTTATTGATGAATAATATGTAACATCTATTATATGGCTATACCTTGTTTTATTTATTTATTCATCAGTTGATGGGCATTTGGGTTATTTACACTTTCGGGCATTAGATATATACCTTAACTTATTGAAATGTACTTTTCTGACTTAGTTCCAGAGCAATGTAGAAACCTTATTCTTATGTAGCTCAATCGTTTCATTTTTTTGCTATTATTATTATATATATTATGTCTACATATGTTAAAAGCCAATGATACATTTTTATAATTATTACTTTATACATTCTTATGTCTTTTAAATAAGCTGAGTTATGCTAACCTTTTAAAAAAGTTTATTTATTTCTTACATGAGTGAGACAGAGAGAGCACTCACAAAAGGGTCTTGATGCTATGATTCACTTCTAGCCCTTCAGCTAGACCTGGATTATGGGCAAGCATGTGTCCAACATGCTCAGCAAGATCTCCAGATTTGAACCAGGAATCTTCCCAGGTGGTATTGCCTCACAGACCATTGCATTTTACTGCTGTGCCACCATCTGGCTCCCTGTATTAACCTTTTTATTTGACCATTTTAGTTCTCTTCATTTCTTCCTATAAATACAAGTTAACCAGCTGGATGTCATTATACTATTCCAATACGGTTTTTCTCCCACCTGTGGCCTTTGTGCTATTATTGTTAAATGTGTTGTTTCCAGTTGTTATAAGCTCAACACTAATATTTTCATTCTATTTTATGCAATTTTAAAAATTGTATTTTTTACATTTAATCATTGTACAGCCTTACAGCATACATAATGATTTTTCACAACATGAATATATTGCATATTACTCCAGTCCCAGACACATTTTTAAATCTGTGAAGAGAAGAGACATTTGCAAATATACACAATTATATACAGCCTTACCAACCTACAGAGTTCATGATGATTCTAGGAAAGCTCTCTGGTTGCCTCTCCCTCTGGTTGTCTCAAACATTCAGCTTCTCTGCCTGTGTCATGCTTGTATCATGAGCTATAGCCTCTCTCTCCACCAAGATCTCCATTGTTTTTGACAATGGCCTTAGGCATGGAGTTTTCCATGGTCAGTTACAAAGTCAGTCAGTCTCCAATGAAGTGCTTGGTCCTTATAGCCTGCCCTCCACGTTGGACAGCACCCCTGTGCTACTGCTCTGGGTCTAGGACAAGAACCTACCTTATTCTGAGTGAGTGATCCCCTTATTCTATTAGTGAACATCCCGGTAACAGCTCTCACATCCTTCTCAGTTGCCCATCCTGACATAGAATCTCTTCTCTATGAGCAAGATGAGGTGGAAGGGATGAGATTGTGCTTTACAGAAAACATTTAGACTTGATTTAGTGCAATAAAGGTTCATTAATTCTTTAATCAAATGGGAGAGAAGCAGGTATATCCATTAGTGCGCCGCTCTTCAAGGATATTCTAAGCCTGTAAACTCTCCAAGAATAGCAGATAACAGCGAAGGCACTTCTAAGTCTCTAGGTGGTTTATGGAAGTATCCACCTTCTTCCAACAACAAGGTGTCTGATCTTTTACCCACACACACTCCTCTAGAAATACTGATTTCCTCTCAAGTCACTAAATCCTTGGTCTTTTCCACCTTCTGAAGAAAATACGGTTTATTATGCCATACTTTACAGAACTCTCCTCCTATTCGTTTTCTTTTACTTATCCTTTTTTTTAACCACACATTCTTTGTTTTTAGTTTTTACTGTCTGAAGTACACTCAGTATGAGATCTACTCTCAAATATTTATTTTTTACTTTGCTATAGGACATGTACACTCACCAAAGAGGGAATAGAAAAGGATAGAAAGCGAGAAAGTGAAGTTAGAAGAGAAGCTTATGGCACTGAACTCTCTGGGGAACCTTCCCAGAATATCATAGTCAGTTTTTTAAAAAAAATTGTTTATTTATTTCATTTTATCTTATTTATTATTGTTACTATTATTTTTATGTTTGCTATAGGGCATGTGTGCTCACCAGAGAGAGACAGAGAGAGAGAGGAAGAGTGAGAAAGCAAGTCACCAGGTCCAGAACTCAAACTGTGGTTGGTCATATGGGAAGTCCACTACCCTAACCACCATGCCACTTGCTGGCCCCTATAGGTATGCTTTTTTTGTTTTTGATTTTTTTGGGGAGAGGTTTTTGCTATAGGGCACTTGCACTTGCCAGACAGAGAGAGAGAGAGACAGAAAGCGAGAAATCACCCCCCCAGGGGGGATGGCCATGCTGCAATCCCTTCTCCTCCATTCTCCTCTCTGGATTTTGGGCACGCACGCACATGCATCTGGCGTGAGTTTAAGCCACCAGGTCCAGGACTTGAATTGTCAACCACATGAGAGTCCAGTGATCTAATCAGTACAGGACCTTCTGGCCTTGATGTCAGTACTTCTTAAAGGAAATTTTAGGGAAGTCGTAGGTTATGAGTTCTTGAATTTATGAGAAAATCTTATATATATATATATATACCAAATGTCTGCACTCTGTAGAAGAAATGGAAATATTCAAAGATATAATAGTAGGGAGGACAAGTGCAGATAATAGAGACTTAATAGGAGGGGAGTGGATCATAGTGGGTGTGTGGGACACAGGGAGGAAACATTTAACAGACACAAGAATATAAAGTTACTTGCTGAAAAGATCCTTGATTTGACTGTCATGTACTGCATGCATGCTTTAAAAAACCATATTGTGTATTATAGAGATGTACAATGATTAAATGTAAAAAACAAATTATGAAATTAAAAAATTAAAAATAGAACTGCTATATGGTCCAGCAATTTCACTTCTGAGTATCTATCCAAAGTAAATAAAATCATTAGCCTGATGAAACCATGTCAATTGCAATATTATTCACAATAGCCAAGATATGAAAACAACTTAAATGTCCAGTAGATGAATGTGATAGACATACACATGCACAGACACACACACACACACACACACACACAATGGAATATTATTCAGCCTTTAAAAAGAAGGAAATCCTGTAATTGATGATAACATGAATGAATCTAGAGGGTATTATGCCAAACAAAGTTAAAATAATCCAGACACAGAAGTCAAATATTATCCTTCTTGATCTCACTTATATATAGAATCTAAAGTAGTCAAACTCATAGAAGCAGAGAGAGAGCAGAATGGTGGTTGCCTAGGGCTGGAGGAAGAAGGAAATGAGATGTTGATCAAAGGGTATAAAGTTTCATTTATACAAGATGAGTAAGTTCTGGAAATCTAATATGTAGCAATTGTGACTATAGTTAACAATATTGCATTATATTCTTGAAATTTGCTAAAAGAGTAGATAATATGTATTCTCACCACACACACACACACACACACACACACACACACAAGATAACTGTGAAGGAATGGAATATTAATTAAGTTTGCTATTTTATATTGTATACCCATATCAAAACATCACATTGTAGGGAACCAGCAGTTAGCGTAATGGCTATGTCGCTGGACTCCCACGTAGTCGACTGTGGTTCGCGCCCTGGACCCAGTGGCTTAAAACTCACGCCGGGCGCGTGTGCGTGCATGCCCAAGATCCCGAGAGGAGAATGGAGGAGAAGGGATTGCGGCATGACCATCCCCCCTGGGGGGTGATTTCTCGCTTTCTGTCTTTTTGTCTCTCTCTGTCTGTCTGGCGAGCGCACGCGCCCTATAGCGAAAACCTCTCAAAAAAAATCACATTGTATACCTTAAATATATGCAATATTTATTTGTCAATTATACTTCAAAAAAGCCAGTCCCTCTCTCCAAAATACAAAATGCATAAGTAGCATAGTACCACAATATTGGAGAGTGACTTAAGGGAGAAATGGTTTGGGCAGAGAATATTGGAATATATCGGGATAGTTTATTGGAGGAAGTAATAACACCGAAGTCTTAAAGAACAAGTTACATGGAAGTTCATGCAGTGTCTGGAACAGAATATGGAAGGTCTCATTCACCATTTTTTGAATAGATGAGTGAGTGATAATCTACAGCTTTGCAGGTCTTTGTTTTTATTTATTTATTTATTTTTATTTTAACAAACCCAACAAAAACCTTCCAAAAAGAACATTTCTGACAAATGTAAAACTTATCTGCACACATGGTCTGCTATTGTAATCTCAACTGGGGAACACCTGGGAGCTCTTTCAGGTCACAATCCAATCCTTACATGACCCTGTGAATATTTTGAACATTGAAGGCTATGAGATCAGTGATTCATTTTTGCTCTTAGGAAAGTGATTTCATTCTAAAGGTATTATACATTCCTAGGAGTATTGTGTATTAGGGCAGTAATCCATTACTTGGTTGGTATAGTACCTGACATTCTCAGTATTAGATTACCTGATAATCAGGAAAGGATTAGAACAAGGTCTTGAATATCTCTCACACCCTTTAAATCTTTTGCTATGACAATCACACAATAAAATCTCATTAATTTGAACATATTCAATTTAGGACATGTGTAGGCTACTTTTCCCTGGCCTAAATCCATATGAAATTTGGCATCTTCCATAAAATGATTGTTTGTTAGGCGAATTGAGAAGGTAAATATAATTACAGAAGATATATTTAACTCAATGTGGATCTACTAAGTGTAAATTAAAAATGAATCATATCATCCCATACCAAAGCCTTGAACTTCATCATTTAGAAACATTCTTTAGTTATGATTCTTAATTTCACTTTAAATGTATTAGAAAAAAGCTAAACAACATTATTTTTAAAAGTTCTATACAATCAAATTAGTCTAGCTTGACTTCATGTGTTTTGAACTAGTATAATTTCACTGTACTGTTTCTATGGAGATATTTTACAATGTAATATTTTATTCTAAAATTAAAAGGTCTCTAATGGTATTTAAATGTTTACTCAAATTTCAAAAACTTTCCCTGAGTATCACCCGTGTACCAAGGACTTTTCTAGATGCTAGGGAGTAAAAGAATAATGTGGTTGCAGCTCCATGGCTGGAATAGACTGAACCGTGTTGAAATGTTAAGATAATAACATTAAAATTTGCTTGCAGGAACAAGAGATAATTTCTAACAGCATGGCATTTGAGGAAGGTTTTGGTTAGAGAGGAAATAAAGAGTAGGTTTTCCAGAAATGTGGACAGTATTGAGAAGTGCAGGGTGTAGAAGGTACAGCCTAGGATGTAGGGTAATGAGAGAGATGGATGAGTGATTGAAGATAGAGTTGGAAAGATAAATTTGTGAAAGGTGTTGATGACATGCTAAGGAATTTAAGATACATGCTAAGGGTATTAGTGAGTCAATAGCTTTTCATCTTAAGGCTCTATCTTAAACATGGCATTGACAAACACAGTCTGGCAAAAAGATCATAAGAAAATCTTGGCGGTTCACACGATGTCTTTCTTCATTAATATTTTATTATTTTTTAAATATATTTTATTTGAATAGTTCTAAAATGAAGATGAAAGTGTCTCCATTTAAATTATTACATAAAGTAACAAGTAAAATTTTCCTTAATAACTTTCTTCCCATTCCTATATTTATAATGGTAAATATCATTCCTCACTTTTTCTCATGTGTATACAAATATATCTAGGAGTAAATATGTTGACACTTAGATCATACTCCTCCTGCAATGAATGTGTAGTACATTTACTTATTCATTCAACAAATATTTACTAAGTGTGGACTATATACCATGCACAATATGCTAATAAGCATACAATACCCAATAAGAGTCTATATTCTAGAAGGACACCACAGACAATTATGCATGAGAAAGAATAAGATAATTTCAAATCAAGATAAGTGCTAGGAAGACAGTTTAGAAACAATATAATGTAAAGGGTGAGACTGGGGAGTTTCTTGAGTTTGGGGATTTGGAGGTGACTTCTATTGAGAGAATGATTCAAATCTACTTACTTTATTTCCTTTGGGATTTTAGGCGATGTGGTAGTTCTATTTTTAATTTTTTTAGTAATCTCTATACTGTTTTTAAATTTACATTTCAAACAGCAATGCACAATTTCCT
>NW_006159986.1:2675303-2679299 GCF_000334495.1 Tupaia belangeri chinensis | reverse complement strand
ATTTGTTGCCTATGGATAATAGTCATGAGGTAACATAACACCAGAGGCCAGTCAGACGCCAGTCCATTGTTCTTGGAATTTCCAGCCACCAGAATCATGAGCCAGCCATATCATTTTTATTATAAAAACATGAATTCTTAGATATTTTCCATCATTATAACATAAATAGATCAAGATATGGATTTTAGCGTTTTTTTTTTCTATTTCTGTGAAAAATGGCATTGAGATTTTGATAGAGATTGCCTTAAATCTCTACATTTCTGTGGAGAGTATTTTTAAAAATATTAATTATTTCAAGCCATGAACATGGATATCTTTCCATTTATTTGGATTTCTTTCGTTTCTTTCTTTCTTTACATTTAATTATTGTACATCTTTACAGTATACAAAATGGACTTTCTGGACATGAGTATACTATATATTAGTCCAGTCAAAGATATTACCATACACATTATCATCAACAGATAATTTTCCATTTTTGTATCCATTAAATGTGTTGCCCTCCCCCCCTTGCAGTAGTAGAGGACACAAATTACACTGACGTTGAGAGACAGCCAAGTGTTTTCACTTACATCTGTGTTCTATCCAGGAAATATTTCTATTTTACAGCCATGAGATTAAAATAAGAACTTTGTAAAGTGTATTTCTTTCTTTCAGGAGAGGCAAAGACAGAGAAACAGGCACCCAGAACAGGCTCTTCACACCCTCAAGAAGCAGCTGGAGAAGATGAGGCCCTAGAAGCATGGTCCATTTCCTTCTCTTCTCAGTGATGAGCTGGGAACTGACATTAATCCTCTACTCTGCACTAAACTGAGTAGAGGATCCATGACAAATGCCTACTACATTCTCTTTTAGATTTCACTCTTTCAATCTGATGCCTTGCTATTTTTCATCCCAGGAACTTGCAAATGCTAGTTCTCATGTACTCTCAGAGAAAGGAAGGTTAGCTGGAGGCTTGGTTCTGTTTCTGGAGAGAGCCAAGGAGAGGAGCTATGAGAAGTGACCGCTCACCAGCAGTTTAGTCTTTCAGAGAACTAGTTATGGCTTGCCCCATGAGCTTCCCAGATTTAAGCTAACAGCAGTTAAAAAAATTGGGATGTTAGATATGCAGTCAAACCTTTTCCACTAAGAAACCAGGAGTGGGAGAACTAGTAAGTGGCATGGTGGTTTGGGTGCTGGACTGCCACATGGCTGACCGCAGTTTGAATCCTGGACCCGGCAGTTTGCTTTCTCACTTTCTCTCTCTCTCTCTTTCTGTCTCTATCTGGGGAGTGCATGTGCTCTGTAGCAAATTAAAAAATAATGACAATAATAAATAAAATTAAATAAATAATCATTTTAGAAACAAAGAAACTAGGACCAGGCTGTTTTTGCCTTTTTGTTCTATATTGAGCTAGGTAAAAGTCACCAGTAGTACTCCCCTGCCTAGATTAATATACAGTATATTCATGCTAGGAAAGCTCATTTTGTATGCTGTAATGATAAACAGTGATTAAATGTAATAATAAATATATATGTAGCAATAAATAAATAAAACTGCCTCTTTGGTTTCCTTGGTCCTGGGGGTTGGGGTTGTTCACTAATGTCAAACTTCAATGACTTCAAAAGTTAAGTGATATAGAATCCAGTTCCTCTTGTTGGGAGCTCAAAATGTTGGGTCCTTGATGTCTGGACCATCCCCTTCCAGAGAGAAGTAGCAACTGGAGCTTGGTTTTATTGCTGGAGCAAGCCAGGGGGGGAGAGGGCATGGGAAGTGCCAATGTGCCTATTCATGTTCCCTGAGATTTTACTAATTCCCTGACCATCGGTTCCAAGATCAGTTCCATTTCAGCCAGTTCCACATGTGCCTCTGGTTTACTCTTTAAGTTATTCAGTTGCTCCAGGACCATGTCTAACTTTGGCATCTCATTCTGAGGTCTTGAACTCTAGATGCAGATTAGAACTATTTCTGGAGCCAGCAGGTGGCATGCTGGTTAAGGTGCTGGACTCCCACATGGCCTACCACAGTTCAAGTCCTAGAACTGGAGGCTTGCTTTCACATTCTCTCTCTCTTTTTCTCTCTCTCTTTCTCCTCTCTCTCTCATGTGTGCCCTGTAACAAATTTAAAAAAATACTAAGCAAAAGTAAGTAATTCTTTAAAAAAATACAAAAAAGAATTACTTCTGTAATGATGAAGAATAGAGAGGGGACCAGCAGTTAGTGTAATGGCTATGTCACTGGACTCCCACGTAGTCGACTGTGGTTTGTGTCCCGGACCCAGTGGCTTAAAAACTCACGCTGGGTGTGTGTGCGTGCATGCCCAAGATCCCCAGAGGAGAATGGAGGAGAAGGGATTGTGGTGTGGCCAACCCCCCTGGGGGGTGATTTTTCTCTTTCTTTCTCTCTGTCTCTCCCTGTCTGGCGAGCACATGTGCCCTATAGCAAAAACCTCTCCAAAAAAAAAAAAAAAAGAATAGAGAGAGGAACCATAGGCTCTTCTCCAGACAGTCTGTGTTAACCTTAACGCTGTGCTTTCTGCATAAGACTCTGTGGCTTCTTCTTCCAGATTACAGCAAATCACTTCTCTCTTAGTGAAGCATTGCCTGCTTACTAGGCAAATTAAAAGTATACTTTATTTTGTAGGATGATCTCTGGAGAAATGTACCAGTGGACAGCCTTGGGTTTGTTAATTGACATCTTATGCTGGCAGGAAGATTTCATAATATTAAAATATTAGCAGTTCAAAGTCACTGGGTAATCAGTGGACATCAGGTTTAGCCCTAGAGAAGTCTAAAGCCCCCTCTATGGTACTTTGGTTTAATTTTTTCTTGCTGGATCATAGAGATGCCACAATGAGGAGGCCGTGAGAGAGCCCTGGGTAGTGCCTTTACCAACAGAACTTCAATAACTTAACCAATATAGTTGAATTTTTTCTGAACAGAGGCACGGGAGCTGGTGGTCTAATTTGCAATCCAAAGCTGTAATCCTGAGAACCCAATAGGCCACTGTTGTAAATACTGGAGTCTGAAGACTAAAAATCCCTGAGTTTTGAAATCCAAAGCAACAGAAGAAGTCTGTTGTCTCTCAAAAGGGAATCATTCACCTATTGTATTTATTCGTTCTGGGCCCCTTCTAGAGAAGATTGTGCTCATCCACATGCAAGGGGAATGTTCCACATCAAGTCTCACACCCAAAAATTAACCTTTTCTGGAAACAGCCACAAACCAACCTAGAAAAATGCCTTATCATGTTTCCAGATGTTCTTTAGTCCAATCAAATTGACAACCACAACTCACTGTCACACCATTGTTATGTGGAAACAGAGACATACTTAAAATTACACGGTAAGCAGAAAGGATTTGTCAACACTTTCCCTGGGTATCTGAGATGAGCTAGCAACATTCCTCATTTTTTGAAAAGAGAAATTAGCTAGCAAATTGTTTGAACATCTATGCATTATTTAAGATTTTTATTGCATTCTCATTATGAAAAAAGTATAGGCTGATATCCTTTGAACTAGATATCTATTTTCCCCTCTCTCTTTGCCTCTTGTTGTCTTTTGCTTTCAAGTGTTTAAAATAGAGACCCAAATGTAAATGTTACTAACATGAATAATGAAGGCTGGGAGTGTGAGGCATTGTCATGTCCAGCAACTGAACAGAGAAAGCAAATTGTGAAGGTGACAAATAGACCAAGACACAGGGAGACAGAGTCATGTAAGTTGAGTTGGTAAGAAAAACCTGGAGAGAGCAGATATGAATCAATAGCCCTGTTATCCCACACAGGCAGGAAGTCAAAGTCAGGAGGGTAATAAACTCCCAAACCCAGAGAATGCAGGAACTAGGACTAGAGGTATGATGCATTTATTTCTGCATCAAATCTTTCCTAAGAGGCTCTAAAATGGAGATTTGGGTGTTTACTTTTGGATTAAAATATCAAAATGACAAAATTTAGTTTTCCACCATAGAACAGTTTTGCGTTTCCATCAAAACGTCTAGAAAGAGGGTTATGATTCAC
>NW_006159986.1:2674662-2675272 GCF_000334495.1 Tupaia belangeri chinensis | reverse complement strand
GAAAGAGAAATGTCTAATTGTCTTCATTGCCTCATGCCAGTGGTTTCTGGTTGTACATTCAAATCTTCTGTATCCACCTGACTCAAACAAACAAGCCATCGGTCTTTATCATCAATCAACTTTATCTTCCAGGGTACCCACAAAGTCTCTAGGAATATAATAGTCATCATCACCCAGGTATAGACATGATGTCCTAAGGAATATGAGATTGAAGCATGTAGAATCTAAAAGCAAATGTCTTGTAATAGCTCTCATCGAAGAAGCTAAAACAAGACAAGCCCATCAGAGGTGATTCAGGAAGAGCTGATACCATGAATGCTAACACATCAGGAAAAGAAAAGAATGTTTTTCATCCATCTTGAACACCCAACACACTTATCTAATTTGATAATTGCCTACTTATTAGTAGAAAGAGTAATAAAGGGTGCTACATTTGATGACGGCAGCCCACTAGCAGGGTATAAAAGGGAATGTAGGGTCAACAGACCTCCAGACCTTTCTAACCCATCTTCTTGGAAACCTACCCAGAACCTCCACTCTCAGACACCATGGTCAACTCCTGTTGTGGCTCCACCTCCTCTGGCCCGAGGTGTGGCGAGCACTTCTGCCG
>NW_006159986.1:2660279-2674367 GCF_000334495.1 Tupaia belangeri chinensis | reverse complement strand
TGTGGTGGCGGGCCCTGCGGCGGTCGCCCCACCTGCTGCCAGACCACCTGCTGCAGGACCACCTGCTGCCGTCCCTGCTGCCGTCCCTGCTGCTGTGGTTCCAGCTGCTGCAGGCCTAGCTGCTGTGGTTCCTGCTGCTGTCGCCCCACCTGCTGCTGTCGCCCCACCTGCTGCTGTCGTCCCACCTGCTGCCAGACTACCTGTTGCAGGACCACGTGCTGCCGCCCCACCTGCTCTAGTTGTTCTTGCTGCTGAGTGCTCTCCCCTGCACCTGCCTCTTCCTCACTCACCAGCATTTATGATCTAGTTTATCTGAGAGCCTAATCATGGAACGTCCCCCATGAAACCTCAGTTCCAACTGATTAATAGCTTCATCCAGAGCCTCAAATACACCTGCACTCCTCCACCATGTTATCACCAAATGGAAATATTTTCTATCTTCCACATTTATCCATGTGGACATATTCTTGCATTTTAAATAAATCTTGATTTTCCAGGCATACAAATGTAAGGTTATCTTGTGTCTTTATTTTTCCTTGCAAATTGTCACTCTTCTCTCTCATTTTTTTTTTAGTTGTTCTCTGTGCAGATTGAAACCAATGGTAGATGATTTTATGGACTCTACCTCTATTCCCTGAGCACTCCTTCTGCTAATATAGAAGGATGGTTCTTGGTTATTTAGAACAAGGGCCAGGAAACATTTTCCTGGTGACTTTGTCTGAATTAAGTAATATTTTGGGCAGATGAAAAGGGTCTCTATTAACAATCGTAATCCATTATAGTGGATTTGGCGAATAATTGCTTGAGCTATTTCTCCTTCATTAAGGACTGTAGTACTAGTCTTCTAGAGGGCTTCAGGGTTCCTGAACCCTAGTTACTTACAGGAGTGTTCTGATCATTAACTCGCTCTGTACAGGTTTGCCTTTCCTTCCTGCATTATTTTTCAAGTTCATTTCTAGCACTTCTAGAGCACTACTTGCTCTAAATTCAATTTCTTGTTCTTCAAAATACACACATGGTAAGAAAGTAGTGTTCCTAATCTGTTTGTTGGCCCTGAAAACATTTTTTATATCGTGTCAATGATTAAATAAGTTTTTGGTGAACTCTTAAGTAAAATGGTAAATCTCCAGAACATTTAAATGTTTGTTTTGCTAATTTCATTTCTATATAATTTCTTCAATCTTCTTTGCAGCAGTCCATCTGGCAAAATTGCCATGTTGAGAACACTCATTTAAGGTGAGGCCATGTTGTAGAAATACTCGTGTAAGCTTTGTTTCGAAGAAGGCCTCATTCAGGAGGACACTACCCTAGCTATGTTGATGGATGCGGAATCTAGGGATAATCACCCTAAGATGAATGTGCCATGTTGGATTCACTAAAAGGAAAACCCTGAATCACAGGTTCTTACACTGGTGCTTTATAAGGAAGTACTCTCAGGGGAAATATGCAAGAGTCTAGGGAAGCAGATAGCTTGCTAGAGTCAGTGAAGCCAAAATGTGTCTGTACATCACTGCTATCCTTGTCTGACCCTATAGGATGCTAGAGAATGTGAGTGGTACCAAAAATCTCTTTGTCCTAGAAATGAAAGGATTAGATCTTTGTATTCTGATATCAATTAAAACTAGGTGTGGGCCACCAGGGGAATGGGTAAAGGATGCCAAGAGGGCAGAAAACACACAGATGATATGGATCCTTTAAGCTGAGGACAATTACCTGGATAACAGTGCAGGTGAACAGCATGAGCCACTAGCAGTCCACACTAATCCTAACTCCTGATGGGACAGCTTTCTAGTATAAGGGCTCTAGGAAGGGTATTGTATAGTCCACCTTTAATACCACCCAAGACCACCTCACCATTGAGCACAACCCATCGATGGTCACAAATTCCAAGAAACCCACAAGAGAATTAGTGGGTGGGCAGCACTTTTGCTGCTTTTAGGTGATATGCTTACTAGAGAAACCAATGTCCTCAGCAGAGACCACACACTTCCTTGGCTATAGTTTTCTTATCAGGCCATAGGCATTGATCTTCCAAATTTGCAGTTTAGCTGAAACTAGAAATCCCACATTGACCTGGTGGGTTACCAGCTTGCTCCATAAATTACCCTGCCCACATTTATGTAGGAGTAGTTTTACTTCCTCAGGATGAAAGGATCAATTACCAAATGAAGAGTAGCCTAACTTGCCTGCTGATATCCTAGTACTATAATCCCAAAATGACAAAGTGACAGCCAGAGCTAAGCTTCCAATGGAACCTTGCTATGTCTTTTGGAAGTGACTTACCACCACCCCCACCCTGAAATCAACATCTCCAGGGCCATCAGGCCTGAGTTATGTGGGATTATGTGTTTAAAAAAATTGATAAAAAGATGGGATTTCCTACTACCTTCTCTGAGTATCTGTGATCACCAGGTTGTAAACTGACGGGCTGGAGCATCGTAAATTTTTTGAAACAAAGCCAATATTAAATGGCATCTCTGCACTATTTTCACAGTTATCCCATTCTCAGTATGAAAAAGATATAGGCTAAAAAACAAACTAAACATTTAGTAGACACAAAATTGAAAAGTTTTGTGTTAATTATAATGTATGTGGTAAGGTCTTGACTTGATTAATATGCACCTATTCATGCTGGGAAAAACCATGTTGTACACTGTAAAGATAGACAGTGAATAAGTGTAAATAAAATATTAATTAAGACAAAATAAATAAGTAAAATAAAGAAGAAAGAAAACAAGCTAAGTTATATAAGCAGGACTGTGAAAGTCAAGTACTTCATGTCCTCACTCAGTATATGTTGAAAGTCTGCACTGTAGAAATGGCCTTGTCAGACACCAGGCTGCCTGTGGCTGCAGGGCCTAATGGCTAGGACTGAGGCTTATCACCTCCCCTACTCACCTTTGGATTTCAGGTTTGTGTTTTGGGACTTTATAGAAACACAATAAATAGATGTGAATACCAGGTACAGTGTGTGTGGAAGAGTAGTCTAAGGAAGGACATTTCAAAGAAAAATAGAGACAAAGCATTAATGGGACAAAGAAATGTGGTATTATCTATTGAAGATAATTTTATAGTTTTATCAATGGGACTGGGGAGAAATGCTCACATGTTGGAATATTCACTTTGTAAGCTAAATAACGTGATTGAATGTATAAAAGAAAATGGAAAAAAAAAAAAAAAAAGACGAACTTGCGCCCCTTCCAGTCTCATCCAGATCCAGATACTGGTTCAAGCTAACAGCCTTGCCAACCATGCTGGACACCAGGGTACCTGTGTCTTCAGCTAACAGCTAGGCCCCACGGCCCATCCCCTTTCCCACTCGCCTTTGAACTCTCAGTGTTTTGAGATCATGCTGGTATCTTTTTTTCACTCCCGAGGTGAAGCTTAGCAGCTCAGTTTCAGGTGCACCTGTTCTTCAGAAACAGGGAGGACTTTGGGTCACCCAGGACCAGTCACAACAGTGCAGGGTGCTGGTGAGGAACAGGGAGACAGAGCAGAAGACAGATTGCCAATTTTATACTCCTGCACATTTTTGAACACTGAGAGATACCTTGAATAATAATTTAGGAAAGAACGTATAGATCACCATATACTAGGAACACTCGCAGAGACACAAAAATGTGAGCAATCAACAAAATGTCTCTCCCTTAAGGGTAAACATCAATTTCACATCACCTTCAAAACACAATGGAAGTTGTGGATATGTCAGATAAGCAATTCAGAATATTTGTAGTGACCAAACTAAATGAGATGGAAGAGAAAAGAGACAACGAGCTCCAGGAGATGAGGAAGTCCTTTCACAATTTGAAAGAAGAAATAAACATCATAAAAAAGAATCAAATGGAATTGTTAGGGATGAAGAATGTGATACAGGAGATTAAAACCTCCCTTGAAAGTATTAAAAGTAGATTAGATCACACAGATCAAATCTCGAATGTAGAAGACAAAACCCTGACATAGAAAACAGTATCAAAAAGACTCAGAGGGACCAGCAGTTGGCGAAATGGCTATGTCTGTGGACTCCCATGTAGTCAACCATGGTTTGAGTCCTGGACCGGGTTGCTTAAATTCATACCGGGCGTGTGTGTGGGTGTGCCTAAGATCCTGAGAAGAGAATGGAGGAGAAGGGATTGCAGTGTGGCCATCCTCCCTGGAGGATGATTTCTCGCTTTCTGTCTCTCTTTCTCTCTCTGTCTTTCTGGCGAGTGCATGCACCCTATAGCAAAAACCTCTAAAAAAAAAAAAAAAAAGACTGAGAAAACAACCAAGAAAATGAGGATAATATATGAGAAATACTAGATACCATTAAGCACCCCAACATCCAGATAACTGGTATCCCAGACAGGAAGAAAATAATAAGGGCATTGATAATTTATTCCATGAAATCCTGGAAGAAAAATTTCTAAACTTAGGCATTCAAATATCCAGACCCAAGGAATACACAGGACCCGAAAAAGAATCAACCCAAGAAGATCCTCTCTAAGGCACACCATAGCTAGATTGGCCAAAACCACAAAGAAAAGACAGTAAAATTGACAAGAGGGAAACATTAAGTTACTTACAAAGGTTATTCCATCAGGCTAACATCAGACCTTTCATCAGAAACAATGCAGACAAGGAAAGAATGGGGAAATATAGTCAAAGTGCTACATGAAAAACAATTTCAACCAACAATACTATACCTGGAAGATTATCCTTCAAATGGGAAGAAAAGATAAAAATATTCTTGGATACACAAAACTTGAAATTGTTTACCAACTCCAGACTACCTTGATAGGAGGTTCTGAAGGGAATGATCTACCAGGAAAACTAAAAAGTCAGATGGACAGTATAAGAGAATGAAAAACAACAAAGAAAAAGGCTCAATTAATGATAGTAACATGTCCAAAAATATCAATAATAGCTTTGAATGTTAATGGATTAAATTCTCCAATTAAGAGACAAAGACTGGTTGAATGGTTCAAAAGCTATACATAGGAGACCCAATAGTATCCATGAAAAAAATTTCTGGAAGTAATACATGAATATAGTAAAGTTGCAGGATACAAAATCAACATACAAAAATCTATAGCATCTCTATATACAAACAGCAGGCAGATTGAGATAGAACTGAAAAAAGTAATTCCATTTACAATAGCCACTAATAGTATAAGATGCCTAGGAATAAATCTAACCAAAGAAGTTAAAGATCTTCACAAGGAAAATTACAAGAAGCTAAATAAATAAATAAATACATACATACATAAAATGAAAATGACACAAAAAAGTGGAAGGACATCCCATGTTCCTGGATTGGAAGAACTAATATAATCAAAATGGCAATTCTACCCAAATTAATCTATATATTTAATGCAATCCCAATCAAAGTATCAGAGACATTCTTCACAGATCTAGAAAAGACAATCTTAGAATTTGTCTGGAATCATAAAAGACCTTGTATTGCCAAAGCAATCTTGCACAAGAAGAGTAGAGTGGGTGGCAACTCTCTTCCTAACCCCAAAATATATTACAAAGCTATGATAATCAAAACAGCATGATATTGACACAAAAACAGACATGGGGACCAATGGAACAGAGTAGAGACCCCAGAAATAAACCCCCAAACATATAGCCAACTGATCTTTGAAAAGGGTACAAGTAAATTCAGTGGGAAAAGGAAAACCTCATTAGCAAATGGTGCTGGAAAAACTGGATATCCACATGCAGAAAGAAGAATCAGAACACCTACCTCTTACCATTGACAAAAATCAACTCGAAGTGGATCAAAGATATAAACCTAAGACCTCAGACTATAAAACTACTCTTGAAAAACACTGAACACTGGGGAAACTCTGGGAGACATTGGGGTAGGCAAAGACTTCTTAAATAAGACTCCCAAAGCACAGTCAATAATCCCCAAAATAGACAAGTACACTTTAGACTAAGAAGTTTTTGCTTGGCAAAAGAGAGTAATTAGTGTGAATCAACAGCCCTCAGAATGGAAAAATATTTTTGTAAACTATGCATTAGATAACTAGAATACACAAGGAACTGAAGCAGCTATCCTGAAAACAGATGATCAAGCCTATTAAAAGATGGGAGAATGAGTTGAAAAAAAATAAAACACGACTGAATGTATAAAAGACATTGAAATAAAATAATAATAATAATAAAATAAAAATAAAAAAGAAGAGACAAATAAGGGCCTTATATAATAATAAATGGGCTAATTCATCAAGTAGTATCACTTATAAATATCATCACCCAACTCAGGAGCACCTAAATAATCGAAGGAAAGACTGCTGTAGCTAAAAGAAGAGATAGGGTTCAACACTATAGCTGTTGGGATTTCAGCATCCTATTATCTCCTTTCGAGAGATCTTTTAGACAAAAAATAAGCAGAGTGATACAATACCTAAATGATACTATAAATCAAATGGGCTTAACAGAAATCTATAGAACTTTCCACCCTAAGACCACTAAATATACATCTTTCTCACCCTGTCATGGAACCATTTCAAAGATTGACCATATGATATGACACAAATCAAGCCTTTACAGATTCAAAGGCATAGAAACTATATCCAGTATCTTCTCTCGCCATGATAGAATTAAACTCAGTATTAATTTCAAGAAACACCCCTGAAGATACGCAAACACATAGAAAATAAACAATCTATTGTAGAATGACTTCTAACTACTGAAGATATTAAGTATGACATCAAAAAAGTTATGGAAACAAATAATAATGAGTCCAAGAGTTTCCATAATCTATGGGACATGGCAAAAGCAGTCATAAGAGTGAAATTCATAGCAATTAGTGCACATAAGAAAAATATGGAAAGGTGGCGAATAGATAACCGAACATCATGCCTCAGAACTGGGAAAACAACAACAACAACAACAAAAGAATGTCAGGCGAAAAGAAATCATAAAGATTTGAGCAGAAATAAATGAAACAGAAAATAAGTGAACTATACAGAAATAAATCAAAGCAAAAGCTGGTTCTTTGAAAAGATTAACAAGATCGACACACCATTAGCTATAATGATAAAGAAGAAGAAAGAAAAAAAAACATAAATCAGGCAAAATTACAACAGACACAATAGAAATACAGAACATCATTAGAGGATACTATGAGTTACTATATTCCAACAAACAAGAGAACATGAAAGAGATGGACAAATTTCTGGATGCATATAATCTACCAAGACTGAATCAGGAGGACATGGAAAACCTGAATAGAATCATAATAAGCCATGAGATTGAATCAGTAATAAACAATCTCCCAACAATAAAAAGCCCTGGTCCGGATAGTGTCACTTTTGAATTCTACAAAACTTTTAAGAAGAGTTATTCCATAGCCTGCTCAAATTATTTTTAAAGATCCAAAAGGAAGGAAACCTTCCAAGTTCATTTTATGAAGCCTCCCTCATCCTCATTCTCAAAGCAGATAAAGATATGACAAAGAAGGAAAACTACAGACCAATATCTCGGATGAATCTCAACAAGATACTTGCAAATCATATTCAACAACATATAACAAAGATTATTCATCATGACCAGGTAGGCTTTATTCCAGAAATGTAAGGGTGGTTCAACATATGCAAGACCTTAAATATAATACACCGTATTAATAGAAAAAAAGATAAAACCATATGATCATTTCAATTGATGCAGAGAAAAAATACAACATTTGACAAAATACAACATTGCTTTATGGTTAAGACTCTCAGTAAGACTAGTGTAGAAGGATCATTTCTCAACACAATAAAAGCCATATATAAAAAACCTATAGCTAACACTATACTGAAAAGCTATTAGCTTTACTCTAAAACCAGTACTAGACAAGGCTGCCTATTTTCTCCACTACTTTTTAATATAGTGCTGGAAGTCTTAGCCAATGCAGTCAGAAAAGAGTACAATATAAAAGGCATTCAAGTAGGCAAAGAATAGTAAAAATGTCTGTATTTGCAGAGAACTTGCGCCCCTTCCAGTCTCATCCAGATCCAGATACTGGTTCAAGCTAACAGCCTTGCCAACCATGCTGGACACCAGGGTACCTGTGTCTTCAGCTAACAGCTAGGCCCCACGGCCCATCCCCTTTCCCACTCGCCTTTGAACTCTCAGTGTTTTGAGATCATGCTGGTATCTTTTTTTCACTCCCGAGGTGAAGCTTAGCAGCTCAGTTTCAGGTGCACCTGTTCTTCAGAAACAGGGAGGACTTTGGGTCACCCAGGACCAGTCACAACAGTGCAGGGTGCTGGTGAGGAACAGGGAGACAGAGCAGAAGACAGATTGCCAATTTTATACTCCTGCACATTTTTGAACACTGAGAGATACCTTGAATAATAATTTAGGAAAGAACGTATAGATCACCATATACTAGGAACACTCGCAGAGACACAAAAATGTGAGCAATCAACAAAATGTCTCTCCCTTAAGGGTAAACATCAATTTCACATCACCTTCAAAACACAATGGAAGTTGTGGATATGTCAGATAAGCAATTCAGAATATTTGTAGTGACCAAACTAAATGAGATGGAAGAGAAAAGAGACAACGAGCTCCAGGAGATGAGGAAGTCCTTTCACAATTTGAAAGAAGAAATAAACATCATAAAAAAGAATCAAATGGAATTGTTAGGGATGAAGAATGTGATACAGGAGATTAAAACCTCCCTTGAAAGTATTAAAAGTAGATTAGATCACACAGATCAAATCTCGAATGTAGAAGACAAAACCCTGACATAGAAAACAGTATCAAAAAGACTCAGAGGGACCAGCAGTTGGCGAAATGGCTATGTCTGTGGACTCCCATGTAGTCAACCATGGTTTGAGTCCTGGACCGGGTTGCTTAAATTCATACCGGGCGTGTGTGTGGGTGTGCCTAAGATCCTGAGAAGAGAATGGAGGAGAAGGGATTGCAGTGTGGCCATCCTCCCTGGAGGATGATTTCTCGCTTTCTGTCTCTCTTTCTCTCTCTGTCTTTCTGGCGAGTGCATGCACCCTATAGCAAAAACCTCTAAAAAAAAAAAAAAAAAGACTGAGAAAACAACCAAGAAAATGAGGATAATATATGAGAAATACTAGATACCATTAAGCACCCCAACATCCAGATAACTGGTATCCCAGACAGGAAGAAAATAATAAGGGCATTGATAATTTATTCCATGAAATCCTGGAAGAAAAATTTCTAAACTTAGGCATTCAAATATCCAGACCCAAGGAATACACAGGACCCGAAAAAGAATCAACCCAAGAAGATCCTCTCTAAGGCACACCATAGCTAGATTGGCCAAAACCACAAAGAAAAGACAGTAAAATTGACAAGAGGGAAACATTAAGTTACTTACAAAGGTTATTCCATCAGGCTAACATCAGACCTTTCATCAGAAACAATGCAGACAAGGAAAGAATGGGGAAATATAGTCAAAGTGCTACATGAAAAACAATTTCAACCAACAATACTATACCTGGAAGATTATCCTTCAAATGGGAAGAAAAGATAAAAATATTCTTGGATACACAAAACTTGAAATTGTTTACCAACTCCAGACTACCTTGATAGGAGGTTCTGAAGGGAATGATCTACCAGGAAAACTAAAAAGTCAGATGGACAGTATAAGAGAATGAAAAACAACAAAGAAAAAGGCTCAATTAATGATAGTAACATGTCCAAAAATATCAATAATAGCTTTGAATGTTAATGGATTAAATTCTCCAATTAAGAGACAAAGACTGGTTGAATGGTTCAAAAGCTATACATAGGAGACCCAATAGTATCCATGAAAAAAATTTCTGGAAGTAATACATGAATATAGTAAAGTTGCAGGATACAAAATCAACATACAAAAATCTATAGCATCTCTATATACAAACAGCAGGCAGATTGAGATAGAACTGAAAAAAGTAATTCCATTTACAATAGCCACAAATAGTATAAGATACCTAGGAATAAATCTAACCAAAGAAGTTAAAGATCTTCACAAGGAAAATTACAAGAAGCTAAATAAATAAATAAATACATACATACATAAAATGAAAATGACACAAAAAAGTGGAAGGACATCCCATGTTCCTGGATTGGAAGAACTAATATAATCAAAATGGCAATTCTACCCAAATTAATCTATATATTTAATGCAATCCCAATCAAAGTATCAGAGACATTCTTCACAGATCTAGAAAAGACAATCTTAGAATTTGTCTGGAATCATAAAAGACCTTGTATTGCCAAAGCAATCTTGCACAAGAAGAGTAGAGTGGGTGGCAACTCTCTTCCTAACCCCAAAATATATTACAAAGCTATGATAATCAAAACAGCATGATATTGACACAAAAACAGACATGGGGACCAATGGAACAGAGTAGAGACCCCAGAAATAAACCCCCAAACATATAGCCAACTGATCTTTGAAAAGGGTACAAGTAAATTCAGTGGGAAAAGGAAAACCTCATTAGCAAATGGTGCTGGAAAAACTGGATATCCACATGCAGAAAGAAGAATCAGAACACCTACCTCTTACCATTGACAAAAATCAACTCGAAGTGGATCAAAGATATAAACCTAAGACCTCAGACTATAAAACTACTCTTGAAAAACACTGAACACTGGGGAAACTCTGGGAGACATTGGGGTAGGCAAAGACTTCTTAAATAAGACTCCCAAAGCACAGTCAATAATCCCCAAAATAGACAAGTACACTTTAGACTAAGAAGTTTTTGCTTGGCAAAAGAGAGTAATTAGTGTGAATCAACAGCCCTCAGAATGGAAAAATATTTTTGTAAACTATGCATTAGATAACTAGAATACACAAGGAACTGAAGCAGCTATCCTGAAAACAGATGATCAAGCCTATTAAAAGATGGGAGAATGAGTTGAAAAAAAATAAAACACGACTGAATGTATAAAAGACATTGAAATAAAATAATAATAATAATAAAATAAAAATAAAAAAGAAGAGACAAATAAGGGCCTTATATAATAATAAATGGGCTAATTCATCAAGTAGTATCACTTATAAATATCATCACCCAACTCAGGAGCACCTAAATAATCGAAGGAAAGACTGCTGTAGCTAAAAGAAGAGATAGGGTTCAACACTATAGCTGTTGGGATTTCAGCATCCTATTATCTCCTTTCGAGAGATCTTTTAGACAAAAAATAAGCAGAGTGATACAATACCTAAATGATACTATAAATCAAATGGGCTTAACAGAAATCTATAGAACTTTCCACCCTAAGACCACTAAATATACATCTTTCTCACCCTGTCATGGAACCATTTCAAAGATTGACCATATGATATGACACAAATCAAGCCTTTACAGATTCAAAGGCATAGAAACTATATCCAGTATCTTCTCTCGCCATGATAGAATTAAACTCAGTATTAATTTCAAGAAACACCCCTGAAGATACGCAAACACATAGAAAATAAACAATCTATTGTAGAATGACTTCTAACTACTGAAGATATTAAGTATGACATCAAAAAAGTTATGGAAACAAATAATAATGAGTCCAAGAGTTTCCATAATCTATGGGACATGGCAAAAGCAGTCATAAGAGTGAAATTCATAGCAATTAGTGCACATAAGAAAAATATGGAAAGGTGGCGAATAGATAACCGAACATCATGCCTCAGAACTGGGAAAACAACAACAACAACAACAAAAGAATGTCAGGCGAAAAGAAATCATAAAGATTTGAGCAGAAATAAATGAAACAGAAAATAAGTGAACTATACAGAAATAAATCAAAGCAAAAGCTGGTTCTTTGAAAAGATTAACAAGATCGACACACCATTAGCTATAATGATAAAGAAGAAGAAAGAAAAAAAAAACATAAATCAGGCAAAATTACAACAGACACAATAGAAATACAGAACATCATTAGAGGATACTATGAGTTACTATATTCCAACAAACAAGAGAACATGAAAGAGATGGACAAATTTCTGGATGCATATAATCTACCAAGACTGAATCAGGAGGACATGGAAAACCTGAATAGAATCATAATAAGCCATGAGATTGAATCAGTAATAAACAATCTCCCAACAATAAAAAGCCCTGGTCCGGATAGTGTCACTTTTGAATTCTACAAAACTTTTAAGAAGAGTTATTCCATAGCCTGCTCAAATTATTTTTAAAGATCCAAAAGGAAGGAAACCTTCCAAGTTCATTTTATGAAGCCTCCCTCATCCTCATTCTCAAAGCAGATAAAGATATGACAAAGAAGGAAAACTACAGACCAATATCTCGGATGAATCTCAACAAGATACTTGCAAATCATATTCAACAACATATAACAAAGATTATTCATCATGACCAGGTAGGCTTTATTCCAGAAATGTAAGGGTGGTTCAACATATGCAAGACCTTAAATATAATACACCGTATTAATAGAAAAAAAGATAAAACCATATGATCATTTCAATTGATGCAGAGAAAAAATACAACATTTGACAAAATACAACATTGCTTTATGGTTAAGACTCTCAGTAAGACTAGTGTAGAAGGATCATTTCTCAACACAATAAAAGCCATATATAAAAAACCTATAGCTAACACTATACTGAAAAGCTATTAGCTTTACTCTAAAACCAGTACTAGACAAGGCTGCCTATTTTCTCCACTACTTTTTAATATAGTGCTGGAAGTCTTAGCCAATGCAGTCAGAAAAGAGTACAATATAAAAGGCATTCAAGTAGGCAAAGAATAGTAAAAATGTCTGTATTTGCAGATGACATGATGGTATACTTAAGGTTCCCATGAAAAACCTTGTCGAAGTAATAAATGAATACAGTAAAGTGGCAGGCTAAAAAAATCAACATCGAGGGAAACAGCAGTTCGCGGATGTAGTCGACAGCGGTTCGTGTCCCGGACCCAGTGGCTTAAAACTCACGCTGGGTGCGTGTACTTGCATGCCCAAGATCCCTAGAGGGGAATGGAGGAGAAGGGATTGCGGCGTGACCTTCCCCCCTGGGGGGGGCGTGATTTCTCGCTTTCTGTCTCTATGTCTCTCTCTGTCTGTCTGGCAAGCGCATGTGCCCTATAGGGAAAAACCTCTCAAAAAAAAAAAAAAAATCAACATCCAAAAATCTGTAGCATTTCTATATATAGACAACAAGTTTACCAACGTAGAACTGAAGAAAGTAATCCCTTTTACCATAGTCATAACACGTATGAGATACCTAGTGATAAATCTAACTAAAGAAGTCAATGATATTTACAATAATGACACCAGAGAGTGTAAGGCAATTTAATGACCAGCAACTCAACACAGAGGGTAAATTGGAAAGGTGAGAAATAGTATAAGAGGCAAAAAGCCTGAGTCATATAAGTTGAATTGGCAGGAAAACATTCAAAACAACATGAGAAATCACAGTGAGAAAGGGGAAATGTCCTAATTACCTTCACTATCTCATGTCAGTGGTTTCTAGTTTCATATATAAACATTCTTGGCCCACCTGACTCACTGTGAAAGAACCAACATTCCTATTCATGAGTCAGATTTATCCTCCTGGATGCCCGCAAGTATCTGGGAATATAACACTCAGTATCAAGTGTTGACTCCACATCCTGTGGTAAATGAGACAGATGCATACAGTAGCGAATGGCCAGATGTCTTGTGACAGCTGTTGTTAAGGAAGCTAAAGCAAGAAAGGCCCATTAGAGGAGATTCAGGAAGAGCTGTTGGGATAAGTGCTAACACATCAGGAAAAGAGATTGTTTCCCATCCATCCTGAACACTTGAAGCACCTAAACACACTTGCCTAATTTGATAATTGCCTACTTATCAGCACAAAGAGTAAGAAGGATAGGGTGCTGCCTGATGACAGTAGCCTTCTTGCAGGGTATAAAAGGGAGTGTGGGATCAATAAACCTCCAGACCTATCCAACCCACCTTCCTGGAAACCCACCCAGAACCTCTACTCTCTGACACCATGGTCAACTCCTGTTGTGGTTCCACCTGCTCTGGCCAGAGCTGTGGCCAGACCTGTTGCTGCCGGCCCACCTGCTGCCAGACCACCTGCTGTAGAACCACTTGCTGCCGCCCCAGCTGCTGTGTATCTAGCTGCTGCCGCCCCAGCTGCTGCTG
>NW_006159986.1:2652498-2660116 GCF_000334495.1 Tupaia belangeri chinensis | reverse complement strand
CTTGGCGGTGCTTCCAGCTGCTGCAGGCCCAGCTGCTGTGGCTCCTGCTGCTGTCGTCCCACCTGCTGCCAGACTACCTGCTGCAGGACCACGTGCTGCCGCCCCAGCTGCTGTGTTTCCAGCTGCTGCCGCCCCTGCTGCTGCCAGACCACCTGCTGATGCCCTGCCTGCTCTAGTTGTTCTTGTTGCTGAGTGCTCTGCCCTGCACCCACCTCTTCTTTGGAATTCCTGATCTGCTCCATCTGGGAGTTAAGTCATGAGCTATCACTTGTGAAACTTTGGTTCCACCTGATCAGTATATTTTCTCGAACCCTCAGCTACATTCACCCTCCACACCATGTTAACATCTCTATTATAAATAATCACAAGTTTGAATTTCCTCAGTTATACCAAATGGAAGTGTATGCTCTCTGCCATACTTACCATTTGGACATACCTCTCCATTTTAAATAAATCTTGATTTTATAGGCATACAAATATAAGGTCATCATGTGTGTTTTATTTTCTTATTGATTGTGTTCCTTCTCTCATATTTTAGCTGTTCTCTTTGCAGATAGAGACATGTATGGCTGATGATTTTTATGGGTGCTACCTTTATTGCTTGAGCACTTCTCTCTCTAATGCAAGAAGCTGATTGATCACAAAAAGCATCTAGAAACTTCTTCCTGAGGACTTTCCAAGAATTGAACAGCATCCTCTGGACAGATTAAAAAGGTCTCAGGAATAGCCATTAACCAAGGAAGGGGAGTTGGTGAATAATCACTCAAGGTTTTTTCTCCCCTATCGATAATTCTACCAACCCTGTCTCCATCTTCAGGATGCCAACTGCTTTCAGGAGGTTCTGGTCATTTTCTCACTCTTTGTGGGCATCTCTTCCTTTCCTGTAGTATTTCTGTTTCCCGCCGCACCTCTTTGCATTACTTGCCAGTAATTGACTCCCTCCAAACTCAATTACTTTTTTTTGTGTTTAGAGCACACACAATGTCAGACAACAGTGTTTCTAATCTCAATATCATTGTCCCTAAAATATAGAGCTATAGGGAAAAATCACCATATTGAGAAGCCTTATTCAAGGTGAGGCCATGTTGCAGAAATAGTTGTGCAAGCTCTGTGTTGAAGAGGCTTCATTTAGGAGAGTACCACCTTAGCTATGTTGATGGATGCAGAACCTAGTGATACCATCTAAGAGAAATATGTGTGTTGAATTCACTAAAAAGAGAACTCTGAATCATGGGTTTTTGCTATAGGGCATGTGCGCTCGCCAGACAGAGAGAAACAGAGAGATAGAAAGCGAGAAATCACCCCCAGAGGGGATGGCCACGCCGCAATCCCTTCTCCTCCATTCTCCTCTTGGGATCTTGGGCACGCACGCACACGCACCCAGCCTGAGGTTAAGCCACCGGGTCTGGGACTTGAACCACGGTCGACTATGTGGGAGTCCAGCGACATAGCCATTACGCTAACTGCTGGTCCCTACACTGGTGCTTTATAAGGAAGTACTCCCAGGGGGAAATCTATAAGAATCTAGAGAAGAAGGTAGCTTAGTAGAGAAAGCACAGGGAAAATGAAATTTTCTATCACTTCTATCCTTATCTGATCCTGTAGGATGCCTGAGAGTGTGAGTGCTACCAAAAATCTCTGTCCTAGAGACAAGGAGGTTGTACCTTTATATTTATATATAAGTTAAAACTACTTTTGGGCCACCCAGGAGAATGACTAAATGGTCCTTAGTGGGCAGAACCATGCAATGACATGGATCCTGTTGAGGGTAATTACCTACGACCAGTAGAGGTGAACAGCATGAGCCACTGACAGTCTACAGTAACTTGAACTTCTGGGTTGGCGCAACTTTCTGGTATAAGGTACCTGGGTAGAGTATTGTACAGTTGACCGTTGGTACCACTCAGGACCATCTCTCTATCTCCTTGAGCTCAGTCTGCTAATTATTTCCAGAGAAATTCCCAAGAGGAAGATTAATGGACAACACTTCTGCTGGTCTAGATGACTTTCTCGGTAGAGAAACAAATGTCCTCAGCAGATATCTGAGCTTTTGCTTACTATTATCATTGTTACAATTTTTTTCTATTTCCATCTAAAACAAACTAGAAACCCACAATTTACCCATTTGCTTCCCTCCTTTCTCCATATAGTCCTTGTCCTATCCTAAGTAGCATTGGTTCTACTTGCTCACGAACACAAGATGAATTGGAAGCGTGAATAACCCCTGCTTTGCCTGTTAATGAATGATCTGTTTCTAGAAGCTCAAAAATGATAAGGTGATGGTCATAGAATTACGTCCATTGGGACCTTCCCAATGTCCTGTGGAGATAACACCTTCTCACTGAAGCCAGAACCTCTAGACTCTCAAGAATGTTCTGGTCATTATTTCTCTCTCATGAGCTTCCCTTCCTTTCCTGTATTAATATCAAGTTTGCTACAGGACCCATGTTTTGTGGAAGTCAAGAACACAAAACCCACACATGGATCACTTGGAGTGAAAAGGGGAGAAAAGGTTCCTGCTTCATTACCTTTTTTGTCTTTTAATTGTTTGATCTGTTAGAAGCACTGCACATATAAATCATTTGTTTTAAGTAAAGACTGCTTTGTCCTTATAGGGTGTCATCTTCAAGCTAGCAACTCTGCCATAGTATCAGGAGAAGACTACATTAAACTATCAGTTCTAGTATTTCTGGATAGTGCAGTACAAAGTAGGTCCACCCATAGCCCTATGTTGTGATCTGTGAGTGAGATCCTATGGTACAAGGTGAAGTTATGTAGGATTTCATGCTGTTAGACTAAAGATTACTTAGCTAGCATGAGATGATATTGGTTGGGTCACCATTAGATCTTCAGGTCATTAATTCCTTTATATTTCTAAGAGTGGGCCTAACATTTTATATTAGATCTTATGTCCTGTGCAAATTTGTCTGATTTATTAGTAACCTCTATTCTGCTATTTATCTTATTTAATCATTCCTCTCTTCATAATCTTTAAATATTCTGGAAACTTAATGTATGGTAGAGTCACCACAAAGTTGAAGTATATAGAGTTGTCTTCACAGAGGTCAATCTAAGCAGGAATTATTTCCTACAACTATATTTATTGATCAGGGATCTCTAGGAAAAAAAAAAAAACCTATAGGGTATGAACAGATATGTGAGGAGATTTAGTTGATTACTTACCGTGATGACAGCTGTGAAGGTGCACAACATTCTGTCACCATTGTTGAGAGCCTGACTTTCTGGTATCATGATTCAGTCCCAGTTCAAAGCCCTGAGATAGGATAGCCATTGATAAAACTCACAGTATAAAGTTGACTGCCTAAGCACCCAGGAGTATGCTGAGGTAAATCCTGGAGTTAAAAGGCAGACAACCCTGCACTTCTGCTGTCTAAGGCAACAGAAGAAGCCTATCTGTTATATCTGAAGATAGACTCATTCTTCCTTTGTATCATCTCTCAGCCCCTTGTTGAAACGAATGAGCTGGTTCACATTCAAGGGGAATCGTCCACATCTACTCAACTACAATACGTGTTTATCACCTCAAGTGTGTTATCCCATTAAGTGTAGTCCAGATGACACCTAGAATTAACTATCACACAATCTTTACATCATACGTGACACATATTTATAATGACATGGTAGAAAGACAGGATTTCCCACCACCTTCCCTGGGTGGCTGTGATCACCAGTTGTAAATAGATGAACTGGAGCATTTCAAAATTTTGGAAACAGATGTCAACACTGAAGGAACATCTTTCATAATTATTCCATCCTCAGTGTGAAAAAAATATATACTGAAACTTCACCCTCCTGATCCAGGAGCTCTATCCAGGACAGGCCAATCACAAGCCATCTACATATGAGCTCTGATTGGCTCCTTTCAGGGACTAAGACAATTGAAACAGCATGGTACTGGCACAGAAACAGACATGTGGACCAACGAAACAGAATAGACTCCCTAGAAATAATTTCCCAAACATACAGTCAACTGATTTTTGACAAGGGGTACCAGCCAATCCAGTGGGAAAAGGAAAATCTCTTCAGCAAATGCTGCTGGAAAAACTGGATTTCCATCTGCATAAAGATGAACCTGAACCCTTACTTCTCTCCTTTGACAAAAATCAACTCAAGGTAGATCATGTATCTAAACTTAAGACCTCAAATTATAAAACTGCTCCTGGAAAACACTAAGGAAACTCTGAGAGACATTGAGGTAGGCAAAGACTTCTTAAATAAGACGCCCAAAGCACAGTCAATAATCCCCAAAATAGACAAGTGGGATTACATCAGACTAAGAAGTTTCTGCATGGCAAAAGACACAGTAATTAGTGTGAATAGAAAGCCCTCAGAATGGGAAAAGATTTTTGTAAACTATGCGTCAGATAAGGGACTGATAACCAGAATTCAGAAGGAACTTAAGCAGCTGTTTGGAAAAAAGATGATCAATCCTATTAAAAGATGGGAGAATGAGTTGAAAAAACCACTCTCTAAAGATGACATATGAATAGCTAAAAGGCATATGAAAAAATGCTCAACATCCCTTATTGTAAGGGAAATGCAGATAAAAACAACAACGAGATACTACCTAACCCCAGTCAGAATGACTAAGATTAAAAAAACAAAAATGATAAGTGTTGGCGGGGGTGTGGTGAAAGGGGAACTCTCTTACACTGCTGGTGGGAATGTAAATGGTCGAGCCACTGTGGAGAACAATTTGAAGATTGCTCAAAAATTTACAAATAGAACTAGCATATGACCCAGCAATCCCACTCCTTGGTATCTACCCAAAGAACAGAAGAATTTTTCATCGGAAAAGTGCTCCCACATAGATGTTTATTGTGGCACTATTTACAATTGCTAAGACATGGAACCAAACCAAATACCCATGAACAGATGAATGGATTGAAAAACTGTAGCATATATATTCTATGGAATACTATTCACCCATAAAAAAACAACAAAACCCTGGCTTTTGATAGAAAGTGGAAGAATATGGAAGATTTACTTCTGAGTGAAGCAAGCCAGGCTATGAAGGAGAGACATTGTATGTCCCCACTCAATATATATATAAAGGTTATAGAAACACAGTAAATGAATGTGAGTACCAGATACAATGTGTATGAAAGAGTAGAGTCTAAGGAAGGACATTTAGAAGAAAAATACAGAGTCAAAGCATTAATGGGACAAAGAAATGTGGTATTACCTGTTGAAGATAATTTTATAGTTTTATCAACTGGACTAGGGAGAAAAGTTCACATTTTGAAATATTCACTTTGTAAGCTAGATAATGTGACTGAATATATTAAAGAAAATGAAATATAAAATATTTTTAAAATAAAAAAACACAAATGTCCATGAAGAGATGAATGGATTAAAAAAGTGGCATCTTATTCAGTAATAAAAAACAATCAGACTCTGATATTGATAGAAAATGGATGAGGAACATCTATATTGTTCTCTGCAGTGGCTGGACTAAGATCTACAAAAGAATTACCGTATGATACAGCAATTCCACTCATGGGTTACTATCCAAAGGATAGCAGAGCACTCAGTTGAAAGAGTGCTTGCACATCTATGTTTATTGCAACATTATTTACAATTGCTAAGACATGAAACCAACCCAAATGTTCATGATCAGATGAATGGATTTTTAAAATGTGGCACATATACTCTATGGAATACTACTCAGTCATAAATAACAACAAGAGCCTGGCATTTGATAGAAAGTGAATGAATATGGAAGATTTACTGCTGAGTGAAGCAAGCATGGCTATGAGAGACATCATATCTCTCCACTTAACATATACTGTCCTTCTGTACTCTATGATGTAAATAGAAAGATTAGAGGATAAAAAAGCATGGAAAATGGGTATGGGTATTAGAGAATGTGGGAACAGGATGGGAGAAGGGGGGAGAGGCAAGACATTTATAGGACACAGGAATGGATGATTATCTGTTAGTGATAACTTATACAGTATCTTCAACTGGACTGGTGTGAAGTGTATTCATGCTGGGTAAATTGACTTTATAAGATGTGGTGATGTATAGTGATTTAATGTGTAAAAGAAATTAAAATTTTAAAAAAGAAGACACAAAAGGAAACATATCTAGTACTTGTGGTTTGAAAGAACTAATGATGTTAGAATGTTAAAGGAATATACAGATTCAATGCATTCTCTATGCCATTTGTAACACAAATGAGAAAAAAAAAAAAAACCCTGTAATTTGTATGGAAACATAGAAGACTCCAAACAGCCAAAACACTCCAGAGAAAGAAAACAAAGTGAGAGGCATCACACTTCCTGATTTTAAATTATACTACAAAGCAATAGTAGTGAAAACAGTATGGTGCTGGTATAAAAAACAGACTCATTGAACAGTGTAACACAATAGAGAGCCCAGAAATAAATCCAAACATTCACTCAATTAATTTTCATCAAGCCACAATGGAGAAAGAATGGTCTCTTCATTAAATGCTTATAAAAACCCTGGATTTCTACAAGCAAAATAATGAAATTGGGGGGCCAGACAGTGGCAGAGTGGCAAAATATGACTCTCTGTGAGGTTGACCCATATAGAAAAGCTCTGGGTTTGTATCCAGAGACCTCCCTGGTACACTGGGCATATGTATGTCCATGATCTTGGGCTGGCTGAAGTTGCAGGAGATCTGGGTAATAAAGGCTGGGTAATAAGGGTGGGAGGGAGGGGATCAAGGAAAAAACAAACACATTTAAACAGACACAAAAATGGAAAGTTTTCTGTTGATTATAAATATGTGGTGATATCTTTGTCTTGATTAATAATATACACTGTATCTTGATGGAAAAAAGCCTCTTGTGCACTGTAAAGATGTATAGTGATTAAAAGTAAATTAAAAAATTAGACCAATGATCAACATCATAAGGTGGTGTTCTTTTTAAAAACATAAATAGGTTACTTTTTTTTAACTTTAAACAAATTTTTATTACACAAAAGTTGTCACATAATTGGATATTTCTCTACTTTGTACACAATTACTCTTACTCTCCACAGAAAGGCTGCTTCTTAACTTCTCATCTGGTGATGACAAGCACTAAAATCCTGATTTTAACAGAACAGTAGTAAAAATGCCCCAGTGATTTTAATTGAAAGCAGTACACTGGTACATGGCTTTTGCACCCAGTATCAGGAATGTACAAATGTCTTTTTATTCAAAACTACAAAATAAATTATCTGTAGGCATGGACAATGACAGCAGTAAACCATTATATATTGTCAACTGAAACCAGTAACTGATGGTTACAGTGATTTTCTTAAACATCGGCCAGCCTTTACTTCACTTTTTTTTGTTTGTTTGTTTTAAATTCAACTGACTTCTCTGCAGTTATGGGGTGAGGAGTACTGCCTTGGGCTTCCTGTCACAGTTCATGAATAACGGTCAAGCACTATTCTAGAAGTTAGAACATGCCGCCTCCCATACCACCTCCCATTCCACCCATTCCGCCCATTCCAGGCTCCTTTTCTTCTTTAGGGCTTTCTGTGACTACAGTTTCTGCTGTAGTTAACAGAGAGGCCACTCCAGCAGCATCCAGTAAAACAGTTCTTACAGCCTTTCTTGGGTCCATGATTCTTTTTT
>NW_006159986.1:2643975-2652448 GCF_000334495.1 Tupaia belangeri chinensis | reverse complement strand
CATCATAACCAACTTCTGAAGAACTTTGCATGATTTTCTCAACTATCAAAGATCCTTCGACACCTGCACTCTTAGCAATGGTCATTGCAGGAATTTTGAGTGTCCTTTTTATGATTTCTGTACCAATTTTTTGATCTTCATTAGCTGGAGTCAGTGAGTCCAAGGCTGGAATGCACCGAAGCAGGGCACAACCCCCTCCTAAAACAAGGCCTTCTTCAACAGCAGCTCTTGTAGCGTTGAGGGCGTCTGTAACTCTATCTTTCTTTTCATTCACTTTGACGTCACTGGTCCCACCAACCTTCAGCACAGCTACTCTATCTGAAAATTTTGCCAGACGTTCATTCAGTTTTTCCTTTTCATATTCGCTAGTTGTGACATCTAACTGCTCGATGATTTATTGAATACGTTTTTTAATTTGAGCCTTGTCACCTTTTCCTTTCAAGAGCATAGCATCATCTTTGGTCACAATGACCTCTCCAACTTTTCCTAAATCATGAGGCTGAACATCCTCAATATTTAGGGTCAACCCCTCTTCTCCAAACACCGCACCTCCTGTAGCAATAGCCGTGTCTTTTAGCTGGTTCTTTCTATTGTCACCAAAACCTGGAGCTTTTACTGCTACGACCTGAAGACCAACTTTTAGCCTATTCAAAACAAGTGTACTTAGAGCTTCTCCATCAACATCTTCAGCAATTATGACCAAGGGCTTACGGTGAGCATTGGCAATTTTAAGAGCAGGTACAATGGACTGGACACTATAAAAAAATTTTTTTTCACTCAACAGAACATAGGCATCTTGGAATTCACATTTCTGACCTTTTGATGTATTAATGAAGTATGGAGAAGTGTAGCCTCGATCAAACTTTATGCCTTCAATAATTTCTAATTCATCATTCAGTGTTTTTCCATCCTTTACTGTGATGACATCCTTTCTACTGACCTTTTTCAGGCATCAGAAATGTTACCAATTTCTTTGTCTCTACTTGCAGAAATTGTAGCAACCTGAGCAATTTCTTCCAGGGTCGTCAGAGGTTTAGAATGCTTAAATTCAGCAATTACAACATGAACGCTAACATCAGGCCTCTCCTAATTTCCACTGGATTAGCACCTTTACTCATTTTCTCGAAGCCCTCCTTGGCAATAGAGCATGCCAGTATGGTAGCAGTGGTGGTACCATCCCCAGCCTCTTCGTTTGTATTATTGGCAACATCTTGAACAAATTTAGCTCCAATATTTTTATATTTATCCTTTAAGTCCATTGATTTTGCAACAGTCACACCATCTTTTGTTACTTTGGGACTTCCCCAACTTTGTTCAATAATTACTGTTCTTCCCTTCGGCCCCATTGTAATGGCTACAGCATAGGCTAAAAAAAGTAAAACATTACAACATTAAAGGTCTACACCTTGAAGCATTAAGGCTCGGGCATCGGCACCAAATTTAACATCTTTGGCATAAGCCGGAGTGAGATGAGGAGCCAGTGCCCGGGACACAGGCCTCATCTGGTAAAGGACTGTGGGTAACCGAAGAATTTCTGTGGGGCAGCAGCCGGGTGTGCGCGCGGCAAGGCAGCCCATTGGCGGCGAGTGAGGGACAGAGTGCAAGGCGCACAGGGCAATGAGCCCATGTCCCCTCTAGGTTACTATTGTTCATTTGATTATTGCAAACTACATTCATGCTTCCATATCTATATATATACCCCATAAAGATGTACTAAAATTAAATTTAGTATAAGAGATTATAAAATAATATAAAACAGAAAAAAAAGTCAATTAAAAACAAAAAGATACACTCTGGAGTCCTTTGATCCAGAAGCCTATTTTCCATCTTTCTGATTTTCTCTCTCACTCCTTCTATCTCTCTGTTTATCTTTAAAATAGAGACCAAGACAATAGCTATATTATCAACTACAATAATGACATCAGAGTGCATAAGGAAATTTAATGACCAGTGACTCAACACAGAGGGCAGATTGGGAAGGAGAGAAATAATCTAAGAGTCAAAGAGCCTGAGTCATGTAAATTGGATTGGCAGGAAAATCTTCAAGACGACAATAATAAATAATGGTGGGATAGGGGAAATAAAATAATTATTTTCACTATCTCTTGTCAGTAGTTTCCAGTTTCACATATAAACATTCTTTGTCCACTTAACTCACTATGAAAGGACCATCATTCCTAATCATGAGTCAGATTTATCCTCCTGGATGTCCACAAGTATATGGGAATATAACACTCAGTATAAAGTGTAGACTTGACCTCCAATGGTAAATCAGACAGATGCATACAGTAGCGAGTGGCAGATGTCTTGTGACAGTTGTCATTCAGGAAGTCAAAGTAAGAAAAGCCCATTAGAGGTGATTCAGGAAGAGTTGTTGAGATGAGTACTATAACATCAGGAAAAGGAGAGAATGTTTCCCATCCATCCTGGACATCAGAATCACACAAACACATTTGCCTAATTTGATAATTGCCTACTTATCAGCACAAAGAGTAAGAAGGATAGGGTGCTGCATCTGATGACAGTAGCCTCCGAGCATGCTATAAAAAGGGACTTGGGGCCAGGAGACCTCCAGACCTATTCAACCCACCTTCCTGGAAACCCACCCAGAACCTCTACCCTCTGACACCATGGTCAACTCCTGTTGTGGTTCCAACTGTGGCTCTTGCTGCTGCAGGCCCATCTGCTGCCAGACCACCTGCTGCAGGACCACCTGCTGCCGTCCCTGTTGCCGCCCCTGCTGCTGTGGTTCTAGCTGCTGTGATTCCAGTTGCTGCAGGCCCAGCTGCTGTGGCTGTGGCTGTGGTTCCAGCTGCTGCAGGCCCAGCTGCTCGCCTGCTGTTGTCGTCCCACCTGCTGCCAGACTACCTGCTGCAGGACCACGTGCTGCCGTCCCAGCTGCTGTGTGTCCAGCTGCTGCCGCCCCTACTGCTGCCAGACCACCTGCTGATGCCCTGACTGCTCTAGTGGTTCTTAGGGCTGAGCACTCTGCCCTGCACCCACCTCTTCTTTGCTATTCATGACTCGCTCCTTCTGAGATCCAAGTCATGAGTTATCACTTGGGAAACTTCAGTTCCATCTGATCAGTATATTGTCAGACCCTGAACTTCATTCACCCTCCCACAACATGTTACCATATCTCTATCACATATTATCACAAGTTTGAAGTTCTTCAATTAACCAATCACCAAATGGAAGTATTTGCTGTTTGCCATATTTTCCCATTTGGATCCTCCTCTTCATTTAGAATAAATCTTGATTTTCTAGGCATATAAATATAAGGTTGTCAAGTGTCTTTAATTTTTTTCTTGAGTGTGTACTTTCTGATATTTTAGCCATTCTCTCTGCAGATAGAGAGACCTATGATGATGATTTTATGGACTCTGACTCTATTCCCAGAGCACTTCTCCCTCTAATATAGGAAGATGATTGTTCAGAACAAGCACCTGGATCCTTCTTCCTGAGAACATTCCCAGAATTAAGTAACATCCTCTGGACAGATGGAGATGGCCTTACAGAATAGCTATCAAATAAGTAAGATGAGTTAGTGAATAATCACCGAAGTTTATTTCCCCTCGATTTAAGACTGTTGTACCAATCCTCACGAGGTCTTCAGGGGAACAGGACCTTAGTTGCTTCCAGGAGTTTTCTGGTCATCATTGCAGCCTAAATGGGCTTCCCTTTCTTTCTTGTATCATTTTCCAGTATCCTACTGTGCCTCTTGGCAATACCTACCAATAATTGACTTCTCCAACCCAATGGCTTATTCTGTTTCAGAACGCACACACTGTCAGATTGTAGTGTTTTTAATGTCAATACCATTGTCCCTAACACATTGTTTTTTCATAGTATCAATGATTGCATGGGGTTATTTTACTCTGGAGTTTCCTGACAAGTAAACTGGTAAATCTGCACACTTGAAAGTTTTTCTAACTACTATATAGTTGTCCTTACCTAATTCCTTCAGTCTTTTTCACAGCACTCCACCTGAGGAATTGGGCAAAATCAGCATGTTGAGAACACTCATTCAATGTGAGGCCTAGTTGTAGAAATACTCGCATAAACTGTGTGGAAGAGGCTTCATTTAGGAGGGCATCATGCTAGTTGTTTTGAAGGATGCAGAGTCCAAGGATACCACCCTAAACTAAGTGCATATTGGATTTGCTGAAAGGACATCACTGAATTCTGTACTCTTACACTGGTGCTTTATAGGGGAAGTATTCCCAGGGGAAGTCCACAAGAATTTAGAGAAGAAGGTAACTTAGTAGAGAAAGCAGGGTAATAATGAGATTGTGCATCACTGCTGTCCTCATCTGACTCTATAGGAGGCTAAAGAGTGTGACTGGTACCAAAAAATATCTGCCCTAAAGACTAGGTAGTTGTATCTTTGTATTTTTATATCAGATAAAAGTAGGTGTGGGCCACCCAGGAGAATGAGTAAAGGGTGCTTAATAGGCAGAAAGATGCAATGATATAAATCCTATCAGTTCAGGGCAATTACCTGGAGACTAGTACAGGTGAACAACACAAGCCATTAGTACTCCACAATAACTCAAACTTCTGGATGGGGTATCTATCTGGTACAAGGTATTTGAGTAGGGTATTGCATAGCTGATGCTTGTCACCACTCAGAAGCACCTCTTTATCTCATTGAGCTCACTCCACTAATTGGTCAAAAATTTCTAGAGAAATTTTCCAAGAGGAAGTTAGCAGGCAGTACTTCTGCTGGTCTAGGTGACTAGCTTGCTAGAGAAACGAATGTCCTCAGCAGATAACTGAGCTTTTGCTTATAATTCTTGTTACAATTCTGTTCTATTTTTTTGCAAAACGAACTAGAAATTTACAATTTACTCATTGCTTCCCTATTTGCTCCATAGATTCCTTGGCCTATATTACATTGCTTTGGTTCTACTTGTTCATGAAGACAAGATGAATTGGCATTGCGAATGGTTCCTATTTTGCTTGTTGTTACCATAGTACCAGACACCTAAAATGCTAAGGCAATAGCCATAGTAATACTTCCAATGGAACCCTCCTTATGTCCTATGGAGAAGATACATTCTCACCTGAAGCCAGAACATCCAGATGCTCAGGTCTCACAGTATGTGGGAATTAAGCATACGTATCCTACATAGGGATTACTGGGAGTAAACATGAGTGAAGTGGCTCCTGTTTTATCACCTTGTTTATCTTACTAAGTGTTCGATCTGTTAGAAACCCATATACATAATGATCATTTGTTTAAAGTCAATAGTGCATCCTGAAGAATATTGCTTTATCCTCACAGGATGTCATTTCCAAGCTGACAGCTTAGCCATAGTATCAGGATAAGATTTCATCAAACTATTAACTCCAATATTTCTGGCTGGTGCAGTTCAAAGTGGAACCAGTGGGGGACCAGCAGTTAGCGTAATGGCTATGTCACTGGACTTCCATGTAGTCGACCGCGATTAGCGTCCTGGACCCAGTGGCTTAAAACTCATGCTAGGCACGTGTGCATGCGTGCCCAAGATCCCAAGAGGAGAATGGAAGAGAAGGGATTGCGGCATGGCCACCCCCTCTGGGGGGTGATTTCTCGCTTTCTGTCTCTATGTCTCTCTCTGTCTGTCTGGCAAGCGCACGCGCCCTATAGCAAAAACCTCTCCAAAAAAAAAAAGTGAGACCAGTGGATCCCATGGTCACCCACTCACTGCCTCGTTTTCTGCTCTTTGCATGAGGTCCTTTGGTACAAGGCAGAGTTATGTAAGATTCCAAGTTGCTAAAGATTATTTAGCTCACATGAAATTTTACTGGCTGAGACACCATTAGATCTTCAGTTCATTAATTCCTCTATATTTCTAAGAGTGGGCCTAACACTTCATCTTCTTAGATCTATGCACTTGGACAAACTTGCCTCAGTTATTAGTAACCACAGTTCTGATATTTTTCACATTCAATCATTCCTATCTTCTTGGCCTTGTAGTAGTCTGGGGAACTCAATTTATGGAAGAGTAACAACAAAGTTGTCTTCACAGAGACCAATTCAAGACAGGAATTGTTAGCCTAAAACTATATTTGCCAATCAGGGTTCTCTAGGAAAAAAGAACCTGCATGATATTCTAGCTACAAGAGATTTAGTTGGTACTTTATTGCACATAGTGATAACAGCTGTGAAGGTGCACAACATACTGTCACCAATCGTAAGAGCCTGGCTTTCTGGTAGTGCCATCCTGTCCAAGCGCAAGGCATCAGAGGCAGAATAGCCACTGAAATAACTCAGGATAAGGCTGAAAACATGAACACTTGGGAAGTCTCTGGGGTTAATTCTGCATCTAAAGGCAGACAGTCCTTCACTTCTGCTACTAAGACAATGGAAGAGGTCTACCTCTTCTCTTTCTAGAGTGATCCATTCATCCTTTTAATTTATTCTCTGGGACCCTTGCGTTTTTGTCCACATTCAAAGGAATCTTCCACATATAGTCTATTTGACTCACATGTTAATCTCTTCCAGAAATACCCTCACGGATATATTTAGAAGACTGGTTTATTATGTTTCTAGGTATTCTTTGTTCAGATCAGTTGACACCCAGAACTAACCATCATACTATTTTATGTGGAAAGTTAAACATATTTGGAATCACATGATAAAAAGATAGGATTTCATAGGTACTTCCTTAGATATCTGTGATTTCCAGGGTGTCAGCTGATGAGTTGGCACAGTCTCTAGTTTTTGAAACAGATGTCAATGATGATTGGTCATCTTTGCACTATTGATACATTTATTTTACCCTCAATAAGAAAATGATATACATGGGGGTCCTTTGATCTAGATGCCTATTTTCTGTCTTTATTCTTCTGTCATTCATTTTTTGTTTCTCTCTTTCTTTGTTTTTACAATTGAGACCTAGACATTAATGCTAGCATCAACATTTATAATGATGCCAGAGTGTGTAAGGCATCTTTATGCCCAGCAACTCAACAGAGAGAGCAAATTAAAAAAGTGAGAAATATTTTTAGAGGCAAGGAGACTGAGTCATGTAAACTGGCTTGACAAAAAAAAAAAAATCGTGGAGACAGCTTAGATGAATTAATAAACCCAATTTGCTCAGAATGGCAGGAGGTCAAATTCAGGTGTATAATCAGCCTCACACAGCAGAGAGTGGAAGAACCCAAACCTGTAGGTATCATTGATCTCTGCAACAAATTTTTCTTCAAAGACCCTAAAACTGACATTTGTTTTGTTCTGAATTCAGACATTAAAATAACAAAACTTTAAGTGGAGACATACAATGCCTCTCTTTCATAGTCTGACTTGCTTCATAAATGGCAGAGGGTGAGAGGAAGGGAATCAAGGGGAAAAAGAAAGAGGTAAAACTAGTTAAGAAACACAAAATGTAAAAGTATTTGTTGATGATAATATATATAGTAATATCTTAGATTGAGCCAATCTACAGTGTATATTTGAGAAAATTCATTTTGTATGCTGTAATGATATACAGTGAAAAAATGTAAAATAAGAAAAAGAAAGAAAGAAAGTAAAAAATAAAATAAAATAAAATAACAAAACTTAGTTTTTTGCTTTTTTTCTTTTTGCCCTGGAACAGTTCTGTGCTTCTACAGAAACATCTAGAAGGAACATCTTGATTCACAGTGGAAAAAAGGAAATTTTCTAATTGTCTTCCTGGTCTTGTGTCAGTGGTTTCCTATTTCATATGCAAAACTTTTTTGGCCCTCCTGACACATAGTGCCATCTTTCTTCAACATTAGGTAGCATTATACTACTGCATGTCCACTAAGTGTCCAGAAATACAACAATTATTTGATCCACATGTAGACCTCATATCCAATGGAAAATGAGACTGAGGCACATAGTTCCTAGAGGCAGATGTCTTGTGAAAGCTCTCATCAAGGAAGCTAAACAAGAAGGGCTCATCAGAGATGATTCAAGAAGAGCTGATGGGATGAGTACTGACACATCAGGAAAAAGAGAGAATGTTTTTCATTCATCTTGAAAACTTGAGCCTCCAAACACATTCACTTAATTTGATAATTACCCAACTATTAGTACAAAGTAATTAAAAAAGTGTGCTGCATCTGATGTCAGCAGTTCCCTAGCAGGGTATAAAAGGGAATGTGGGGACAGCAGACCTCCAGACCTTTCCAACCAACCTTCCGGGAAACCCACCCAGAACCTCCACCCTCTTATACCATGGTCAACTCCTGTTGTGGCTCCACCTGCTCTGGTCAGAGCTGTGGCCAGACCTGCTGCTGTCGGCCCACCTGTTGCCAGACCACCTGCTGTAGAACCACTTGCTGTCGCCCCAGCTGTTGTGTGTCCAGCTGCTGCAGGCCCAGCTGTTGTGGCTGTGGCTCTGGCTGTGGCTCCTGTTGCTGCAGGCCCAGTTGCTGTGGTTCCTGCTGCTGTCGCCCCACCTGCTGCCAGACCACCTGCTGCAGGCCCAGCTGCCGTCCCCGCTGCCGTCGCTGCTGCCGT
>NW_006159986.1:2631417-2643915 GCF_000334495.1 Tupaia belangeri chinensis | reverse complement strand
AGCTGTGGTGGCTGGGCCTGTGGCTGTGGATCCTGTGGCTGTAGGCCCAGCTGCTGTGGATCCTGCTGCTGTCGCCCCACATGCTGCCAGACCACCTGCTGCAGGACTACTTGCTGCCGCCCCAGCTGCTGTGTGTCCAGCTGCTGCCGCCCCGCCTGCTCTAGTTGTTCTTGCTGCTAAGCACTCTGCCCTGCATCCTTCTCTTCCTCAACCACCAGCGTCTATTGCCTACTCCATCTCAGAACTAAATCATGTAAAGCCACTCATGAAACCTCAGTTTTAATTGATCTGTAGGTTCTGTCACAGCCTCAGATATGTACCCCCAATGATGTAAGAAATCACTGTCACAAATGACCACTGGTTTGATTTGCCACTGAAATCTGTTAAAACCTCATCAACCTGCAGAAAATTTTCTCTTTGTCACCTTGTTCCATATGGGCAATATACTTTCATTTTAAATAAATCTTGATTTTCCAGGCATATAAATATAAGGTCATGGTGTTTCATTATTTTTTTTCCCTCAATTTTGTTTCTTCTCTCTTATATTTTGATTGTTCTTTATGCAGTTTGAGAAGCAGGGAACAAATTATTTTATGGAATCTTTGATGTGCACCCTATATACCTCTGATATATTTAGAACAATGGTTATTTAGAACAAGGGCCTGGTAAAGCCTTCCTGTGGAATTTCTCTTATTAAGTAGCATTCTCTGGGCAGATGGAAATGGCTTCAAGGAACAGCCATTACCCAAGGAAGGGGAGTTAGTGAATAAACACCTGAGTTTATTTCCCCTTCATGGTGGTGGGGGGACCAATTATATCAGTCCACCAGTAGTATTCAGAGGAAATGAACCTCAGTTGCTTACAGGAGTATTCTTCTTCTTCTTCTTTTTTTTTTTTTTTTTTTTTTTTGAGATTTTCACTGTAGGGCGCGTGCGCTTGCCAGACAGACAGAGAGAGACATAGAGACAGAAAGCGAGAAATCACCCCCCAGGGGGGATGGTCACACCGCAATCCCTTCTCCTCCATTCTCCTCTTGGGATCTTGGGCACGCATGCACACACTCCCGGCGTGAGTTTTAAGCCACCAGGTCCGGGACACGAACCGCGGTCGACTACGTGGGAGTCCAGCGACACAGCCATTACGCTAACTGCTGGTTCCCCTCACAGGAGTATTCTTGTCATTAACTCACTGTATATAGATTTCACTTTCATTCCTATATCATCTCTAAGTTCCTTATTGTGCTTCTAGCAATTATACACAAATAAACAGCTTGTTCTCAAACTCAAGATCTTGTTCTAATTCAGAACACCCACATTGTATAATAGCAGTGTTCCTGACTTTAGTATCATTGCCCTCAATACAGTTTTTATACAATATCAATGGTTGCATGAGGTCATGTTGAACTCTCCAGTTGCCTGACAAGTAAAATAGTAAATCTCCAGTACATTTTAATGTTCTTCATTATAATTTTTGCACAGTTGTTTTTACACTAGTGTCATCAATCTTCTCCATGGCATTCCATCTGATCCATAGAAAAAAAAATCATCATGGTAGGAACATCTACTGAGAAGCCATGTGAAGAAACACTTTAGGTACCTGAGTGTTGCAGGTTTTGTTTAAGGTGATACCAGCCTAAGCTGTGTTGATAGATACAGATTCCATGCAAATACCATGTTGGATTCACTAAAGAAAGATCTATGAATCATGGATTCCTACACTAGTGCTCCCAGGGGAAATATGTGAGAATATATTGAAACACGTAGCATTGTAGAGGAAAAGAACCCCCCAAAAGGCTGTACATTGCTGCTGTTCCTGTCTGACCTCATAGGGAGTTAGAAAATATGAATGGTATCAAAAAAACCTCCTTATCCTAGAGAGAAGGTGTTTAGATCTTTATATTTCTATATCAGTTAAAACTAGTTGTGAGTCACCCAGGTAAAAAGGTAAAGTATGCCAAGAGGCCAGAAACATACAAATAATATGGATCCTATAAGTTAAGGACAATTTTCTAGAGAACAGTACAGATGAACAGCATGAGCCACTAGCAGTCCACACTAACCCAAACTTCTGGATGGAGGCATCTTTTTGGTACAAGAAATTTGTGTAGGAAATTGTATAGTCGACCCTTGGCACCAGTCAAGACCATCACTCTGTCTCATTGAACTCACTCCACTGATGCTCACAAATACTTAGAGAAGTTTTCAAGAGGAGAATTAGTGGGCAGCACTTCTGCTGGTCTAGTTGACTTGCTTGGTAGAGAAATGAACAGTCTGAGTAGAGACTAGAGCTCTTATTTATATCCCTTATAAGGTCATAGCCACAGCCCTGTGGCAATTTCAGTTAAAACTGAGACTAGAAACCCACTTGCTCCATATAGTCCTCTGCCCACATTATATAAATTGATTCTACTTGCTCATGAAGACAAGGAAAATTGGCAGTAGAAATCACTCTTACTTTGCCTGTTGATGTGCTAGTTCTAGGAGCCCCAAAAGGTAAGATGATAGCAATGGCATTACTTCCAGTGAAACCTTAACTATGTCCCATGAAAAGATTCCTCAGAAACCAGAACCACCAGATCCTCAGGATATGTGTGGGAATCAAACACACATTTCCCACACATGGATCCCTCAGAGTGAACAGGAGTGGAGTGGCTCCTGTTTCATCACTTTGTTCTATTTTGTGTTTGACCTGTCAGAAGCATTGCACAAATAATGGTTATTGGTTTAAGGTGTATATTGCATCCTGAGGGACAATGCTCCATCTTCATAGGGTGTCATTCCCAACCCACAACTCAGCCATGGTATCAGGAGGTGTTTGCATCACACTATCAGTTTAAACGTTTTTGGATAGTGCATTTCAAATCAGTACCAATGGATCCCATGGTCACCTGGCCACTGCATCAAGTCTTGCTCTATGTATGAAGTCTTTTGGTGCAAGGTGAAGTTATGTAGGATTCCACACACCCAGGCTACATATTCTTCAACTCCTATAAAATCTTCCTGACTGAGGTACCTGTAAATCTTCAAGTCATTAGTTATTTTACAGTTTTAAGTGGTCTTGAGATTTCATCTCCTTAGATCTTGGGTAAGTATCTCTAAATTATTTATCATGATTCTTTCACTCAGTGTATTATGTCATCCAAGTCTTCATGACATCAAAATATTTTCATTAACATATCAGAAAGACTCTCAACAAAGTTGAGTATATATAGCCATCCTCAGAGAGACCAATCTTATACAGGAATTACTACTCTTACACCATCTTTATAGTCAGGGTTCTCTAGGAAGACAGAACCAATAAGCTATATGTACACATATGAGGAGAATTAGTGGGCAACTCACTGCATTTCAATGATGGCAGCTGTGAAAGTGCATGACATGTCACTGGAAACCTTGAATTCCTGACTTTCTGGTAGTATGGTTCACTCCAAGTCTAGAAGCTTTGAGCATAGGAGAGACATTGATATAACTCACAGTCTGAACCTGAAAGCCTTGGAAGTACTGGATAAAACCTGGAGTCTAAAGCCAGAAAATCCTTCGCATCTGAAGTCCAAAATAAATCTGTTATCTCTCAAGAAAGACCCATTTGTCTTTTGTGTTTATGCTCTCTTGGTCCCTTGTAAAGAAAAGTGTGCCTGCTCATTTTAAAAGGAATCTTTCACATCTGGTATATTATGACCCACATGTTAATCTCTTCCACAAATACCCCCATGTATAATCCAGAAGAATGATTCATTTAGTTTATAAATATTCTTTAGTGTAGTCCAATTGACAACCAGAACTACAATCACACAACCCTTATTTGGAGAGTGACACATACTTGGAATAGCATGGTAAAAGGTTAGGATTTCCTACCTCCTTCCCTGGTTGCCTCTGATCACCAGGTTGTCAACTGATGGGCCAGTGCATTATGCACTTTTTGAAATAGAAGTCAACATTGATTGGGCACCTTTGCACTGTTTATGCCTTTATCCCCAGGAGTGGAACTGCTCATAGTTCTACTGGGTCGTTGGGAAAGTCATGATGTATTTTTGCATATAAAAATATAAGAAAATAAGTCATGACTTCCCAATGACCTAACATTTGTAGGTCTTTGAAGAACCTTCATGTTGTTCTCCACAGTGGCTGTATTAATTTACATTCCCACTATCAGTGTAGGAGAGTTCCTTTTTCATCACAGCATGGTACTGGCACAAAAACAGGTGTTTTTTTTTATTAAGATGCCTGTTTTCCATACCTCTGATTTTCTTTCACATTCTTTGTTTCCATTTTCATTACCTTTAACAAAGAGACTTAAGGAAATCATAAACTTGAATAACAGCAACAGAGAGTGTAAGGAACTTTATGCCCAGCAGTACAACACAGAGAGCAAATTAGAAAGGTGAGAAATAGGCTCAGAGGCAAAGAACCTGAGTGATATAAGCTGAGTTGGCAGGAAAATCTTCAAGACAGAGATTATGAATCTATAAGTTCTACTAGCCTAGAAAGGAGGGAATTTAAAATGAAAGGTAATCAACCCAAAAGAGAAGAGAGTGGAAGATACGGTCAAACTCTGCAGCACACTTCTCAGAGGTCCTGCACTGACATTTGGACGTTTTGTTCTGGATCCAAACATCAAAGTGACAAAACCTAGCTTTCCACCCAAGAGTAGTTTTGTGTCTCCCAGAATGTTTAGAAATTGAGTCCCAGGAAAGAAATCAGTGGCTTTCTGCTTCACATACAAGCATGCATTCTTTGCCCACTTGACCCAGAAGGAAAGAGCCATCATTCATCAGGAACCAGATTTATCTTCCTGGGTGCCCACAAAGTAGCACCCATGTGTGGACATGATGCTAAATAGGATAGACGCAAACAGTACCTAGCAGCAGATATCTTGTGACAGTCGTCATAAAGGAAGTCAAAGCAAGAAATGCACATCAGAAGTGATTAAAGAAGAGCCTTTTGGATAAGTGCTAAATCATTAAGAAAAATATTCACATTCATCTTGAGCATTTGATTCACCAAAACACACTTGCCTAATTTGATAATTGCCTATCTATTAGCACAAAGAATAACAAGGAACGAATGCTGTACCTGATGATAGCAGCCCTCTAGCAGGATATTAAAGGGAATATGGGGCCAGGGGACCTCCAGACCTTCCACCTTCCTGGAAACCCACTCAGAACCTCCACCTCTGACATCATGGTCAACTCCTGTTGTGGATTCACTTGCTCTGGCCAGAGTTGTGATCAGACTTGCTGCTGTCGGCCCAGCTGCTGCCAGAATACCTGTTGCAGGAGCTGTGACTGTGGCTATGGCTCCTGCTGCTGTAGGCCCAGCTGCTGTGGTTCCTGCCACTGTTGCCCCATGTGCTGCTAGAGCACCTGCTACAGGACCACCTGCTGCCACCCCAGCTGCTGCCAGGCCACCTGTTGACACCTTGCCTGCTCTAGTGGTTCTTGCTGCCAAGTGCTCTGCCCTGCCCTCACCTCTTTCTGATTTACCAGCATTCAGGTCCAGTTATCTGAGAGCAGAATCATGAACTGTCCCCTGTGAAACCTCAGTTCCAACTTATTTGTAACTTTTGTCAGAACCTCAAATATCACTGGGCTCCCTCACCATATTACCATCTGTCTCCCAAATGATAACAAGTTTGAATTTCCTCTGAAATCTTTCAATGACCTCATCACTCAATGGAAATACTTTCTATCTTTGGTATATTCCCATACGGTCATATTCTTCCACTTAATTAAATTGATTTTTTCAGGCGTAGAAATGTAATGTTATGGTGTGTCTTTCTTCTTGGTTGCCATAAATCTCTCTCATGTTTTCAGCTGTTCCCTATGCAGACTGAGAGGCAGTGGTAGATGATTTTTATGGGCACTTACTTTTCCCTGAGCATTCCTCCCTTTAATTTAGAAAGATGGTTGTTGCCTTCCTGTCAAATTTCTCTGAATTAAGTAGTATTCTCTGAGCAGATGAAAAAGGCCTCAAGGAATAATCATCACCCAAGGAAGAGAAATTGGAAGTTGAACTCCTGAGTTTATTTTCCCTCCATTTTTGGGACTATTATACCAGGCCTCTCCCTTCAGGAGAAATTGATCCTAGCTGCTTACCAGAACAATCATCAACTCATTCAACACCAGACCAGATCTCCAAGAAGTTCTCAAGGGAGTGCTATACCAGGAAAATTAAATACAGACACACAGAAATAAAAGTTCAAAAACTAAGAAAATGGCCAACTTAATTGTGGAGACAAGTCTGGAATTGAATATTATATCCCAGAATTTAATAGGGAAGATCAAACCACAACAGAAGATAGATTAAGTGTATGAGACTGAACTGGTGAAACAGCGTTTTATGACTTTTGACTAAAACATTGCTGATTTTCTTCTAGGCTTTGTTTTCTGATTTTAAGGATTTTTGTCCTGTCTTGAGCTATCGATAGGTTCATGTACCTACTATTTGAACATAATCCTAACCTGTTTCCTGGCTTTAAGTTTTAAGCAAAGTTCCTTAGCATTTCTTTGATTTATTAAAGTTAAAAATGCTTTTCTTGAAATTATCAGCTGAACTTGCTATTGAAGGTCATTAGATTATATAAGAAATTGTGTGATCAATAAAATGTGGGGGAAAAAGAAATGGAAAACAACTATAGATATCAGAGATAGTGTGGGAGGAGGGTAAGAAAGGGCAGAGAGACAGAAATAGGGGAAATATAAATATATATATAACTAGAAATGGAAAATTATTGACAATAACATGCATGATTAAGCCACTGTGCAGTATATTCTGGATGGGAAGTCACATTTTTGTATGCTGTGATGAAACTTAGGGAATGAATGTAAATTAATTCATTTTAAAAATGTTTAAAAAAAAGCTCATAGAAACACATGTAATGATAAAACTGTATGAATTTCAATAAGTTTTTGTACCAAAATTAATTCATAGTTTAATTGTAAAAAAAAAAAAGAAAAGAAAAAAAAAAGAAATGTTCATCCATGGGAGGCTGTGTTGTTCTGTGAGCTTCGTGCTGAAGAAGGCTTTGTTTAGGAGGGTACCACCCTAGTAGTGTTGATGGATGCAGAGTCTATAGGGATATCACCTTGACCTACAGGTGCTATGTTGGAATTCATAAATGGAGATCACTGAACCATGAATTCTTACACTGGTGCTTCACACAGGACAGTAATCTTCAGTAATCTGTAATAAGCAGGATAGCTTGGTAGAGGAAGTAAAGGCAAAATGAGACTGTGCATCAATGCTGTCCTTGTCTGACCTCATAGGATACTAGAGAGTGTGAGTGGTATACAAAACCTCATTGTCCTGGAGACAAGGTGGTTAAATCTTTATATTCCTTGATCCATTAAAAGTAGCTGGGGGCTACCCAGAAGAAGATGCAAAGAATGCCAAGAAGGCAGAAATACACAGATGATATGGATCCCATAAGTTGAGGACAATTACCAGAAGAAAGTATAGGTGAACGGTGTAAACCAGTAGTAGTCCACATTAACCTTGTCTCCTGGATGGGGATAACTTCTTGTACAAGGGGTATAGGTAGGGTACTGTACAGTTGACCCTTGGCATCATGCAAGACCATTACTCTGTCTCATTGAGCTTACTCCACTGATTAGTCAGAAATTTCTAAAGACACTTCAAAAGGAGAATGAGTGGGTAATACTGTTGTCTACATGACCTGCCTGCTAGAGAAACAAATATCCTCAGCACAGATCTGAGCTTTTGTTTATATCTATCCCATTTCCACTTAAAGCTGAAACTTAAAACCCGCAATTGACCCAGCAGAGTAGCCACTCTCTCCATATGTTCCTCTGCCCTCATTATGTAGCATTGGTTCTACTTGCTCCTGGTGACAGGATGAATTGGCAATATGAGTAGCAGCCAACATTGCCTGTTAATGTCTTACTAGAAGCCCCAAATGATAAGGGCATAGCTTTTTTTTCCCCCAATGGACCCTCACTATAGTCTTGGAAGAGATGCCCTTTTTTTGGAAGCCAAAACCTATAGATCCTCAGGGCCTACATTATGTCATTATGTCAGAGTCAGGCACACATTTTTTTTTTAATTTTTAAAATTTTTTTATTATCATCATCATAATCTTCTTTATTTTACATTGGATTACATATAACTTTACAGTGTATTACATTGTTTTTTCAAAAGGGAATGCCATGCATGTCCGTCAGTACAGAGACATTAATCTCCCCACTTCAACATTCAATATCTTTTCTATGTTTTCCTCAATCATTATTTTTATTATTTTAATTATTTTTTAAAACAGTCAATTGCCATTTCTCATTTTGCTTGTAAAAATACTTTGCCCATCATGAAATACTTCTCAGACCAATCCAGTTGAGAATACTATACATGTCATCATCAACAGTTAATAAGCCCTATCTGTTTCTCACTAACGTCCTGCCTCTCTATTGTTCACTTGCTATCTTTCTCTATCCTCTTCTCTTCACTTACCCCATTCCACACTGTCCTATTCTCATTAAGTACCTTCACTGCTTTTATGTCCTCCGATTTTTTGCTCTCTATCATAGAGTGCGGATAGTTGGTATATATTGAGTGGATACATACAATATCTTTCTTTCATAGCCTGGCTTACTTCACTCAGCAATAGATCCTCCATATCTGACCATTTTCTATCAAATTCCAGGGTCTTGTTTCAGGCACACATTTTGACACATGAGGATTACTGGGAGTGGAGAAGTGGTTCCTGTTTCATCAACTTGTTTGTTGTATAAATGTGCATGATCTGTTGGAAGCATTGCACATTTAATGGTCATTGGTTCAAAGTGTATACTGCATCCTGAGGGACATTGCTCTGTCTCAAGCTATATACTCAGCCATGGCACCTGGAGGTGTCTGCATCACAGTATCTGTTCAGATGTTTCTGGATGGTACAGTGCAAAGTGGAACCAGTGGATCCCATGGTCACCTACTCATTGCTCTATGTCTTGCTCTGTGGTACAAGATAAAATTAGAAAGAGCTCATGAAATCTTGCTCTGTGGTACAATATAAAATCAGAAAGAGCTCATGGCAAATGTATATTATGAAAAAAAATTCATTGACTTTAAATTTTTTTATGTCCAAATAAACTTGTATCTTAATTCCATTTTCTCTCTTATATTAAAAAATCACATTGGAGATTTAATATAAATTGTGCTGAATGTATAAATGTATAGATCAAGTTAAAATATTAAATCATATTATTGATGAACATGACAAAAAAATTTTATTTTGTACATTCAGACACTGTAAATCACCACAGCTGGGCAAGCATTTCTAATACTAGGAATCATGATTCTGCTATTCATCATATACAACATTCCCGTCTTCACTGCCTCAAAATATGTTGGGAAACAAATTTATTGAAGAGTCACAAGATTGAAGTAAACATAGTCATCCTCATAGAGAGCGACTAAGACAGAAATTGTTGCCCTAAAACCATATTTAAACAATGTGATCAAATGTATATAAATAAATAAATAAATAATAAATAAATAAATAAATAAAAATATATCTATCAAATGGAGCCAGATTAAAAAAAAAATCAAGGTTCCCTAGTGAGACAGAAACTGTAAATATGCACAGATACATGAGAGGAGATTTATGGGTTGACTCACCTCACACAAAAATGGCAGCTGTGAAGGTGCACAGCATGCTGTCGCCATCCTTGAGAGCCTGAATTTCCAATAGTACAGTTTAGTCCAAATTCAAAGGCTTCAAAGGCCTCAATGTCAGAAGAGCAGTAAATATAACTCACTGTCTGAGGTCTAAATCCTGAATACCTGGGAGGTCATTGGAATTAACCCCGAAGTCCAAAGGCAGATGATCCTTCACTTCTGATGTCCAAGGCAACAGAAGATGTCTACCTGTTCTTTGTTGAAAGTGAACCATTCATCTTTCTCTTTTTTTAAAAATTTATTTTATACATTCAATCACTATACATCACTTAGCTTGTAAAGTGAGTTCACCCAACATGAATACACATCATACTAGTACAATTAAGGATACTATACACATTATCATCAACAGGTAATCAATTTCTGTGTCCATAAATGTCCTGTCTCTCTATTTTCCTCCTTAATTTCTTTCCTTGCACTCTCCCTCTTCTTTCCTCCTTCTCTTGCCCTTTTCCCACACTGTCTCCAGTAACCATAACCATTTCCCATACTTCTATATTCTCTAAGTATCTCTTGTATTTATTATTTCTCAGTTCTTTGTCAAGGAGAACATACTTGCCCATATCCCATTGGAATTTCCTATACCTAGTCTACCGCGACCTCCAGGTTAATCTCTTCCAGAAACACCACCACAAATACACCCAGAAGAATGCTTTATCAGGTGCCTAGGTATTCTTTTGTTCAGTTCAGTTGACACTCAGAACTATCACATAATCCTTACAGGGACAATAAAACATGTTTGGAATAACATGGCAAAAATGATTTCCCTGAGTGTCTGTGAACATCAGGTTATCAACTGATGGGCTGGTGGATTCTCCATTTAGTTGATGATGATTGCGCATCTTTATTTATGTATTCATTCCATCCTCAGAATGAAAAAGATGTAGGCTAAGTGAATACGCTGACTAAGAAAGCCACATACTTTATCTCTTCATTTAATATATGTCAAATGTCTGCATGTTATGGAAAAAATGGAAGGATTCAAGGACATAGAAGTAGAGAGGATAGCTGTAGGTGCCAGAGATTGCACAGGAGATTGGTGATTGGCAGGGAATAAGATAGGATCAGGAGAAGGTATTTAATAAGCAGAGGAATACAGGTAGATGGGGTAAATGGGTTGTGACATGGCATACCACAACTGGGTGATAAAAAGAAAAATGGACATTGTAAGTCTTATAAAATTAATGATATACATCAAAATATGCATGGTGGGAACCAGCAGTTAGTGTAATGGCTATGTCGCTGGACTCCCACATAGTCAACCACAGTTCGTGTCCCGGATCCGGTGGCTTAGAACTCATGCCGGGCACGTGTGCGTGCGTGCCCAAGATCCCAAGAGGAGAATGGAGAAGGGATTGCAGCGTGACCATCCCTCCTGGGGGGTGATTTCTCGCTTTCTGTCTCTATGTCTCTCTCTGTCTGTCTGGCAAGCGCATGTGCCCTATAGCAAAAACATCTCCAAAAAATAAATAAATAAATAAATAATAAAATAAAAAAATAAAAATATGCATGGTTTGTTGAACACAATGAATATGGTACTGCACATTACATGTATGCTTTGAAAATCCATATTATACCCCACAAAGATATCAAACAATTACGTGAAATATAAATAAGAAATTATAAAATAGAAGAAAAGAATTTAAATTTTTAAATAAAAGATATATACTGGTATCTTTTGCTCTAAGTCTTCTTTCTACTTCTCTGCCCCCTCTCATGCTTTTTGTTTCTCTCTTTATCTTTAAAATCAAGACATGGACATAATTTTACCATCAGCTTGAATAAGGCCACTGGAGAGTGTAAGGCACCTTCATGTCCAGCAACCCGATGGAGGGAGCAATTGGAAAGATAAAAAGTAGTCCAAGAGGCAAAAAAACCTGTGTCGTGTAAGTTGCATTGGCAAGAAAATTTCGAGAACAGAGATGAAACTAGAAGCCCTGTTAGCTCTGAAAGATAGTAAGTAAAAATAAGAAGGATAATTTACCCCATGCACGAGAAAGTGGAGGAAAATAGTAGGTGTAACTAATCTCTGAAGCAACTTTCTCCTCAGAGGCCCTAAATCTGACATTTGGAGGTTTGGTTCCTGATTCAAACTCACAATAACAAATCTTAGTTTTCCAGTTGAGACTAGTTCTGTTTTTCCATCAAAACTTCTGGGGGGGGGCATGATTCACAGTGAGAAAAGGGAAATGTCATAATTATCTTCACTGTCTCAAGTCTGTAACTGTTTCACTTTCAAACCTTTGCCCACCTGAACCACTTAAGAAACCATCAGTCTTCAACATCAGCCAATTTATCTTCCTTGGTGCACACTAAGTGGCTGGAAATGTAACAGTCCGTACCACCCAGGTGCAGACTTGATATCCTATGGTAAATAGGATACAGTATTTAGTGGCAGATGTCTGGTGACAGCTGCCATTGAGGAAGCCAAGGAAAGAAAGTCTCATCACAGATGATTCAGAAAGAGCTTTTGGGATGAATGTTAACACATCAGGAAAAAAAGAGAATGTTTTCCATCCTTCTTAAACATTTGATCCACCAAACCACACTTACCTAAATTGATAATTGCCTACTTATTAACACAGGGAGTAACAAGGAAAGGGTGCTGCATCTGATGACAGCAGCCCCCTAGCAGGGTATAAAAGGGAACACTGGGCCAGGAGATCTCCAGACTTTCCAATCAACCTTCTTGGAAACCCACCCAGAACCTCCACCTTCTGACACCATGGTCAACTCTTGTTGTGGCTCCACCTGCTCTGGCCAGAGCTGTGGCCCGACCTGCTGGTCCCGCCCCCCCCTCTGGCACCCCACC
>NW_006159986.1:2624823-2631319 GCF_000334495.1 Tupaia belangeri chinensis | reverse complement strand
CTGCGCGACGACCTGATGCCTCCCCAGCTGCTGTGGCTGTGGCTTTGGCTGTGGCTCTGGCTGTGGTTCTGGCTGTGGCTCTTGTTGCTGTCGCCCCGCCTGCTGCCAGACCACCTGCTGCCAGACCACCTGCTGCCGTCCCAGCTGCTGTGGCTGTGGCTCTGGTGGTGGTTCTGGCTGTGGCTCCTGCTGCTGCCGCCCCACCTGCTGCCAGACCCCCTGCTGCCGTCCCAGCTGCTGTGGCTGTGGCTCTGGTGGTGGTTCTGGCTGTGGCTCCTGCTGCTGCCGCCCCACCTGCTGCCAGACCCCCTGCTGCCGTCCCAGCTGCTGTGGCTGTGGCTCTGGTGGTGGTTCTGGCTGTGGCTCCTGCTGCTGCCGCCCCCCCTGCTGCCAGACCACCTGCTGATACCCTGCCTCTTCTAGTGGCTCTTGCTGCTGAGCACTCTGCCCTGCACCCACCTCTTCCTCATATACCAGCATTTGTGATAGTCTGTCTGGGAGTCCAATCATAGAAAGTCCCTTGTGAAACCTCATTTTGAATTGATCTCTCAGTTCTGTCTGACCCTCACATACACCCGCCCTAACCCCATCATGTTACCATCTCTCTCCCAAATGATCATAAGCATGAATTTACTCAGAAATTCTAAACTGCCCTGTTATCCAATGGAAATTCCAATGAAAATATTTCCTGTGTCCCATTTTCCCATGTAAACACTTTCCTCAATTTTAATAAATATTTATTTCAAGCACCCAGATACAAGGTCATCATGTGTCTTTATTTTTCCTTCTCTCTCTCTCTTCTTTCTCTCTCTCTTTCTCTTTGTTGTTTTTTTTGTTTTCCTATTTTCTCTTTGTAGATGGACAGCCTGATGGTAAATGATTTCATGGGCTATGTCTTTCCTGAGATGGTTGTTTAGAACAAGGGCTTGGAAACTTCCTGCTTTTAAGTTTTTCTGAACTAAGTAGCATTCTCACTGCAGACGAAAAAGATCTTAAGGAAGAGACATCGCTCCAGAAAGAGGAATTAGTGAATAAAGAGCTGAGTGTATTTCCCCTCCATTTGGGGACAGTTGTTCCAGTCCTCAAGAGGTATTCAGTGAAACTGAACTCCAGTTACTTACAGGAGTATTGTGGTCATTAACTCACTCTACATGGGCTTTTCTTCCTATATCATTTTAGAGTTTATTGCAGCATTTCTTCATATTATCTGCAGTTAACATCAAACTCAATGTTGTTGTTGTTGTTGTTGTTGTTTTTTTTTTTTGCTTTAGCACACACACATATTATAGGCAACAGTATTCCTAATCGCAGTGTCACTTCCCTGTAATCTTTTTCATACAGTAGCAATGACTGCATGAGGTCATGTCAAACTCTTGAATGACTGTGAAGCACAATGGTAAATCTTCAGAATATATGATTATTTTGCTTTTTAATTTTTTCAGTTGTTTTTACACACTTTCTTTAAACTTCTCCTTCTTTGTGGCATTCTATCAGAGTTATAGGGCAAAACACCATGGTAGGAATGCTCACACCGTGTAGAAGAAATACTTGTTCAAGCTTTGTGTTGAAGAAGGTTTCACTAGGAGGGCATCACCTTAGCTGTGTTGGTGGATGCAAAGTCTATAGGGATACTACACTAAGCTGCCTGTGTAATGTTGGATTCTATAAATGGAGATCTCTGAACCATGTATCCTTACACTGGTGCTTCACACAGGACAAATCTGCAAGCATCTATAAGAAACAGGTAGCTGTTTGAATGGAAGGAATTGAAAGTGGAATGAACTTGTGCATCACTGCTGTCCTTATCCGACCCCATAGGATGCTAGAGAATGTGAATGGCACTAAAAACCTTCTTGTCTTGGAGACATGGTGGTTAAATCTTTCAAAAAAAAAAAATTGCCATGGGCCACCAAAGGGAAGGTGCAAAGGATACTGAGAAAGCAAAAACACACAGATGATGTGGATCTTGTAAGCTGAGAACAATTATCTGGAGAACAGTACAGGTGAACAGTGTGAGCACTTGTAGCCCACATTAACTCTATCATCTAGATGAAGACGACTTTCTGTACAAGGGATCTAGATAAGGCAATGCTTAGTTGACCTGTGGCAATGTGCAAGATCAGCACTCTGTCATTGAGCTTACTCCACTGATTGGTCAGAAATGTCTAGAGAAACATTCAGGAGGTGGATTAGTGGGCTGCATATATTTTTCCTGGTCTAGGTGACTTGCTTGCTTGAGAAACAAATGTCCTTAGCAAGATTGAAGCCCCTTGTCTATAGTGTCATTATGGGCCACAGTCATGTTCGTATCCTATTTTCAGTTAAAACTGAAACGAGAAATCCCATGATTGACCCAGCACATTAACTGTTTGCTCCATGTAGTCTTCTGCCCACATTATGTAACATTGGTTCTACTTGCTGCTGAAGACAAGGCAAACTGGCAGTGTGAATAGCTCTTACTCTGCCTGTTGATGTCCTGGTTCTAGGAACCCATAAGGGTAAAAAAATAGCCATAGCATTACTTTCAAAGGGACCCTAACAATGTTCTCTGGGAGAGATTTCTCCCCATTTGAAACCAGAGTTTCCAGGTCCACAGGTCCCACATAATGTGGAAGTTAAGCAAATATTTCTCACACATGGATCCCTCAGAATTAACAGGAGTGAAGTAGCTCATGTTTCATCACTTTGTTTGTCTTATTAATGTGCTTGATCTGTTGGAAGCATTGCACATACAGTGGTCATTGGTTTAAGGTGTATACTGCATCTTGAACAGTGCTCCATCCTCACAGGATTTCCTCTCCAAGTTAGCAACTCAGCCATGGTATCAGGTGTGTTTAAATAACATTATCTGTTCAGATGTTGCTGAGTGATGAAGTGTAAAGTGGATCCAGTGCATCCCATGTTCACACACCACCTAAACTGTGTTCTGCTATACAGTCCTTTGTTACAAGATGAAGTTATATAGGACCTCAAGTTGCTACACTAAATGTTCTTCAATTCCCTTATAAAGATATTGGCTGAGGCATCATTAGGTCTTCAGGTCATTAGTTCTTTTGCATTTCTAAGAGTGGGCCTGTGATTTCATCTTTCTTTCTCCTTTCTTTCTTTCTCCTTCCTTCCTTCCTTCCTTCCTTCCTTCCTTCCTTCCTTCCTTCCTTTCTTTCTTTCTTTTTTTTTCTTCTTTATTTTTACATTCGATTACTGTGTAACATCTTAATTCTGCTCTCTTGGGCAAGCATCTCTAAATTATTAGGAGCTATAATTCTTCCATTCAGTATATGAAATGATTCCTTTCTTATGGAAAGGGAAATATTTTGATGAACATATTTTATTAAAGACTCTCAAAAAGATTTATTTGTTTTACATTTTACTTTATGATTTCTTATCTATGTTTAATCATTGTACAATTTTATAGCATACACTATGATTTTTTCTTTTTTTTTTTCCTTCTTGATTCCCTCTATTACAACTCCCCTACTTCCCATCTCTCTCCCACACTGTCTCTAGTATTCATGTTTTATATCTTCCCATCTTTTAGTTTCTACCATAGAATGCAAACATTTGGTATGTATTAAGTGGGAACATACAATATCGCCCTTTCATAGTCTGGCTTGTTTTGCTTAGTATTAAATTCTTCCATATTTGTCCACTTTATATCAAATGCCAGGGCCTCATTGTTTTTTTTATGGCTGAGTAGTATTCCATAGTGTAAATGTGTCACAATTTTTCAATCCATTCATCTATGCTTGGTCATTTGTTTTAATTCCATATCTTAGCAATTGTGAATAATGCTCCAATAAACATGGATATGCAAATTTTTTTTGACTGAGTGCATGCCTATCCTTTGGGTAGATATCCAGGAGTGGAATTGCTGAATTGTAAGGTGGTTCTATTTGTAAGTTTTGAAGAATCTCTATATTGATCTCCACAGTGGCTGTACTAAGACCAATCTAAGACAGCAATTGTTACCCTAATACCACCTTTAATGTCAGGTTTCCTAGGAAGACTAAAGACAATAAGATATGTGTAAATATATGACAAGATTTAGCGGACAACTCACTGCATGCAATGATGGCAGCTGTAAGGTGTACAATATGCCACCTGCAATCTTGAATTCCTAACTTTCTGGTAGCATGGTATAGACAAGTCCAAAGACATTGAAGTTAGGAGAACTGTGATATAATTCATAGCCTGAGCCTGAAAGCCTGAGCACCTAGGAAATCATTAGGTAAAACCTAGAGTCTAAAGTCAAAAATTCATTCACAGCTGTCATCCAAAAGAAGTCTATCTGTTCTCTCTCAAGAATGACCTATTCATCTTTTATATTTAATATCTCTTGTCCCCTTGATGAGCAGAGTATGCCTGCCCATATTCAAGGAGAATCTTCCTTACCTAGAGAGTCTACTACAACCTACAAGTTAATCTCATCTAGAAACTCCCCTACAAATACACACAGAAGAATGAATCATTAGGTTTCTATTGTGGGTATTCTTTAGCACAATCCAGTGACTACCAGAACTACACACAATCTTTACATGGAATGTGATGCGTATTTGGAATAACATGATAAACAATATAACCCACAGGTTTCCTGTCACTTTCCTTGGGTGTTTGTGATTGCCAGATTTTCCATGTGATAAGCCTATTGCATTCCACACTTTTTGAGAGAGAATTCAATGTTCATTGGGTATCTTTGCACTGTTTATGCATTTACTCCAACCTCAGTACGGAAAAAAGCCAGATGAAGAGAGCCAGACACTGCATGTCTTTGCTAGATATATATTGAATATCTGTACTATATGTCAGAAATGGAAAGATTTGAAGATACGGAAGTAGACAAGATAACTATAGGTACCAGAGACTGCACATGGATTGTATGTGTGTGTGTGGGGGGTTCAGGTGAGTTAGGAAGAGATCAAGAAAAAGGAACTTAACAGAAATAGGAATACAGGAAGATGGTGCAAATTGACTGTGAAAGAGCATACCACAACTGGGTGAAATAAAACAATGGTAATTGCCAATCTAATAAAATTAATGGTATAGATCAGAATGTGGTATTCTTTGTTTTCAAACAATGAACATGGCATTATCCGGAATTTCCTTATTGAAAGCAGTGCATGCATGTTTTGAAAATCCATATTATAACCCCAGAGATGTGCAACATTTAAAAGTAAATAAATTATAAAATAAAATAGAAAAATCAATTTTTTTTTACAAAAGACAGGTGTCCTTTGATCTAGGTGCCTATTTTCCGACTCTGCCTCTCTCTCATTTATTTTTTCTTTCTTTAATTTAAAAATAGAGACTTAGACATTAATGTCAACTTGAATAATCACTCTGGAGAGCACAATCCATCTTCATATCCAGCAACTAACTGGACACACCATTCCTATCAGAAAACAGCATTACCAGCATCCCTTCCCATATCCAGCAACTAAACACAGAGAGCAAAGTGGAAAGATGAGCAATCATCTATGAGGAAAAGAGTGAGTCATGTAAATTGGGTTGGCAAGAAGCCTTGGAGACAGTGGAATACAAGAATAAGCCCTGTTAGCTCAGACGGGCAGGAAGTCCAATTCAGAAGGGTAATCAGTTCTGTACAGCAAACCTGTAGGTATAATTAATCTCTACAGCAGATTTCTCCTTCAGAAAATCGAAAATTGAATTTAGATGTTTGTTTCTTGACTCAAACATGAAAATGGTAGACATTACATTTCTACCCCAGAGCAGTTCTGTTTTTCCATCAAAACATCTACAAAATGGGTCTTCTTTCACAGTGAGGAAGGGCAAATGTTCTAATTGCCTTCCCTGTCTCTTGCCAGCGGAATGCTGTTCCACATTCAGATCGTCTTTACCCATGTGACCCACAGGGAAGCAGCCATCAATCCTCATCATCAGCCAGCTTTATTCTTCTGAGTGTCCACAAAGTATCTAGAAATATAACAATCAACATCACCCAGTGTTGATATGATATGTCATGGAAAATGAGACTAAAGCATATAGCTCATAGCAGCAGATGTCTTGTGACAGTTGTCATTAAGGAAGCTAGAGCAAAAAAAGGCCCATCAGAGGTGATTCAGAAAGAGCTGATGGAATGACTGTGAACACACCAGGAAAAGAAAAGAATGTTTTCCATCCATCTTGAACCAGTAAAGGATACTCTCTTATTATGATAATTGTCTACTTATTGGCATTAAGAGTAACAAGGAGAGGGTTCTGCATCTGTTGACAGCAGCCCCCTAGTGGGGTATAAAAAGGAACATGGGACAAGGAGACCTTCAGACCTTTCCAACCAACCTTCTTGGAAACCCATCCAGAACCTCCGCCCTCTGACACCATGGTCAACTCCTGTTGTGGTTCCACCTGCTCTGGCCAGGGCTGTGGTCAGACCTGCTGCTGTCGCCCCACCTGCTGCCAGACAACCTGCTGCAGGACCACCTGCTGCCGCCCCAGCTGCTGTGGCTGCGGCTCTTGCTGTCGCTGCTGCTGTTGCAGG
>NW_006159986.1:2617816-2624569 GCF_000334495.1 Tupaia belangeri chinensis | reverse complement strand
TTGCGCGGGCCGCGGCGGCTGTGGCTCCAGCTGCTGTCGCCCCACCTGCTGCCAGACCACCTGCTGCAGGACCACGTGCTGCCGCCCCAGCTGCTGTGTGTCCAGCTGCTGCCGCCCCTGCTGCTGCCAGACCACCTGCTGATGCCCTGCCTGCTCTAGTGGTTTTTGCTGCTGAGCGCTCTGCCCTGCACCCACCTCTTCCTCATATACCAGCATCTGTGATAGTCTGTCTGGGAGTCCAATCATAGGAAGTCCCTTGTGAAACCTCATTTTGAATTGATCTCTCAGTTCTGTCCTACCCTCACATACACCCGCCCTAAACCCACCATGTTACCATCTCTCCCCCAAATGATCACAAGTGTGATTTTCCTCTGAAATCTCTAAACTACCTTGTTATCCAATGGAAATATTTCCTGTGTCTCATTTACCCATATAAACATTTTCCTCCATATAAATAAATCTTGATTTCAAGCATACCGATATATGGTCATCATGCGTCATTATTTTTCCTTCTCAAATTTCATCCTTCTCTCTAATTTTTAATTTTGCTCTCTGCATATTTAAGAACCTGTGGTAGATTATTTTATGAGTACTATCTCTCCCATGAGCACTTTCCTTTATTTATTTATTTATATTTTATACACTCACCCACTGTCTATCCTTACAACTTATAAAATGAATTTTCCAAGTCTTCCCTTTAAAATGGAAAGATCATCATTTAAAGGCAGCACCTGTTTCTTGCTGTGGACTTTGTCTGAATTAAGCAACACTTTCTGGGCAGATTGAAAAAGGCTTCAAGGAAGGAGAGGTGATTAATAAATGCCCTACATATTTCTCCTCCATGGGGGAATTATAGCAGTCTTCTAGATGTCATCTGGGGAACTGAACCCCAACGACTTCAGGAGTATACAGTTCATTAATTCCCTGTATATGGTCTTTCTGTCTCTCCATGAATCATTTCTAGAGTTCCTTCACCACTTCTATGTTACCTTCCAAGTAAACTACTTGCTCTCAAACCCAGTGATTGGGTCTGCCCCACAGCACTTACTTTCTGAGACAGCAGTGTTCCTGATCTCAGTATCATCTTTCAAAACAGTTTTGATGCAATACAAATGTTTGCATTGGGTCATGCAAACTCTTGAGTTGCCTGTCAAGTAAAATGGTACATCTTCAGAACATTTGCCTGTTTCTTCTCATTTTTTCACAGTCATTTTCACACTAGTTTCTTCAATTTGTTTTACTGCTTTCTTTCTGAGAAATATGGCAAAATTGCTATGCTAGTAATGCTCATCCTACTGAGGGTCTGTGTATAAGAAATATCTTCCTGAGTTGTGTGAAGAAGGTGGCTTTGTTTAAGGAGGTAACACTCTTAGTTGTGGTTATTGATGCAGTGTTTATAGGAATGTGACTCTAACTATGAGTACTTTTTATTTTCTACCTAAATATATATCTGAATCATGGATTCTTGCACAGGTGCTTATTAGAAAATTCTGTCAGGAGAAATGTGCAAGGAATGATGGGAAACAAGACAGAGTAGTAGAGTAAGGAAGCCCATCTGTGGGCTTCCCTAAATGCTAACCTTATGTGATCCCATAGGCTACTAGAGAGTGTCAACATTTCTACAAAACTCTTTGTAATATAGTAAGCAAGGTACTTAGATTTTTACTCCTCATGACACATTTTTGCATAGAAAAACACATCATGACTTTCCCAATAACCTAATAGTTAACACTATCTGTTGACCATCCAAAGGAAGGGATACGAGGTGCCCAGAGGGCAGAAAACTCCAGATGACTGAATCTTGTAAACTGAGGACAGTTACCTGTTGAACAGTGCAGAAGAATAGTAGGAGCTACTAGGAGTCTGTACTCATCCTGGTTTCTGGGTGGGAGTTCCTTTCAGATACAAAGGAATTGTGTTTGTTCATATAGCTCAACCTTGGCACCACTCAGGACCTCTTCTCTATCTCACTGAGCTCACTCCACTGATCAGTCACAGGTGCCTAGAGAAACTTACAAAAGGAGGTTGTAGCACTTCTGTACCAGTCTTCCAGATGTCTTCAGAGGAACTGGATCCCAGGCACCTACAGAATTATTCTGATCATTAATTCCCTATATATGGATGTCCCTTCCCTCCCTAGATCATTTCCAATTTTCTCTCAGCACTTCTATGAATTACCTTCCAAGCCCAATGATTGGATCTGCTCCCAGGACCTTTTCTAAGACAGCAATGTTTCCAATGTGTTTTAAATAAGTTGCCTACTAGAAGAATGTAGGTCTTTACCAAGAAAATCTGCCTTCAGTTACTGTCTCTTTAATAAAGTTACAGTCATTGTACTTTCCCATTTGCAGTTAAAACTGGAGCTAGATGGGATCAGCAGTTGGCGTAATGACTATGTCGCTGGACTCCCATGTAGTCGACTGCAATTCAAGTCCTGGACCTGGTGGCTTAAACTCATGCCAGGCCAATATGCATGTGTGCCCAAAATTCCGAGAGGAGAATGGAGGAGAAGGGATTGCAGTGTGGCCATCCCCTGCCGGGGGCTTATTTCTCACTTTCTGTCTCTCTCTCTCTCTGTCTTTCTGGTGAGCACATGCACCCTCTAGCAAAAACCTCTCCAAAAAGAAAAAAGAACTGAATCTTGTAAACTGAGGACAGTTACCTGTTGAACAGTGCAGAAGAATAGTAGGAGCTACTAGGAGTCTGTACTCATCCTGGTTTCTGGGTGGGAGTTCCTTTCAGATACAAAGGAATTGTGTTTGTTCATATAGCTCAACCTTGGCACCACTCAGGACCTCTTCTCTATCTCACTGAGCTCACTCCACTGATCAGTCACAGGTGCCTAGAGAAACTTACAAAAGGAGGTTGTAGCACTTCTGTACCAGTCTTCCAGATGTCTTCAGAGGAACTGGATCCCAGGCACCTACAGAATTATTCTGATCATTAATTCCCTATATATGGATGTCCCTTCCCTCCCTAGATCATTTCCAATTTTCTCTCAGCACTTCTATGAATTACCTTCCAAGCCCAATGATTGGATCTGCTCCCAGGACCTTTTCTAAGACAGCAATGTTTCCAATGTGTTTTAAATAAGTTGCCTACTAGAAGAATGTAGGTCTTTACCAAGAAAATCTGCCTTCAGTTACTGTCTCTTTAATAAAGTTACAGTCATTGTACTTTCCCATTTGCAGTTAAAACTGGAGCTAGATGGGATCAGCAGTTGGCGTAATGACTATGTCGCTGGACTCCCATGTAGTCGACTGCAATTCAAGTCCTGGACCTGGTGGCTTAAACTCATGCCAGGCCAATATGCATGTGTGCCCAAAATTCCGAGAGGAGAATGGAGGAGAAGGGATTGCAGTGTGGCCATCCCCTGCCGGGGGCTTATTTCTCACTTTCTGTCTCTCTCTCTCTCTGTCTTTCTGGTGAGCACATGCACCCTCTAGCAAAAACCTCTCCAAAAAGAAAAAAGAAAAAAAAAAACACAAAAAAACTGGAGCTAGAAACCCCTTGAGTGCCCCGCTGGAGTACCTACTTATTCCATATTTTTCTTTGCCCAAATTATATGCCAGTGGTCCTACTACCTCTTGATGACAAAGTCAGTGCCAGTGTGAAAACATTTTCTTCTATCTGCTGATAACTCAGAACTAGCAGTCCAAAAGGAAAAGGTAAAGTCATAGCTTCAATTCAGATAGAACCCTTACTATGTCCCTGGTGGAGACTTCTCTCTTGAGCTCAGGGCCTCAAGGCCCACAGGTCCTGAGCTTATGTGAAAGGGAAACAATTTTCCTCCACAGGGATCATAAAGAGTAAACAGGAGTGAAGTAGCTCCTCTTTTAACTCCTTGGATTTTTCTGTGTTAATGTGTGTGACCTGTTGGAAGTACTATGCATATAATGGTCATTGGATTAAGGTCTACACTGCACCCTGAAGGACAGTGTTCTTTCTATATCCATAGGGAATCAAGGCACTTCTGTCTTGGCATCTGGAAGTGGTTGCATCACATTATGAGTTCAACTATTTCTGGACATGCAGTTCAGTAGGACATGTAGATCACATGGTCACCTATCTACTGTTTATGACCTGTACTCTATACAGGATCCTTTCAGATGAGGTGGAGTTTTGTAGGATTTGATGGTGCTGGAGTAAAAACTCTGTAGCCCCTATATAATGGTGTGGCACAAGGCACTTTTAGATCTTTAGATCATTTGTTCTTTTACATTCATAAGAGTGAGCTCAACGTTTTATCTTCTTAAACCTGGTGTCTTAGACAAATATGCCTAAATTATTAGGAACCATGATTCTGCCATTCAGCATATACAGTCATTCCTGTATTCATGAATTCTAACTAATTTGATGAACCTATTTTTTTTGAAAACTTTCAACCAAGTTGAGAAATACATACCTGTCCTCAGAAAAAATAATCTAAGACAGGAATTGTTGCCCTAACACCATTTCTATTAGCCAGGCTTCTCTAGAGAGACAGACCAAATAAGATATGTATAGATCTGTAAGATGGTATTTACTGAGCAAATGAGCTCATGCAATGATGACAGCTATGAAGTTCCACAACAGTCTGACTGCAAGCTGATATTCTGGTAGTGTGGTTCAGTCCAAGTCCAAAGGCCTTAGAGGCAAGAGAGCTGATGATATAACTCTCAGTCTGAGACTGAAATTCTGTGAATCAGGGTGAGGTACGGAGGGTGGCTGGTGTAAATCTTATAGTCTGAAAGCAGGGAACCCTTCACTTTGGATGTACAAGGCAATAGAAGACGTCTGTCTGTCCTCTCTCATCTTGTGTGTTTTTCCTCTTGGCGTCCCTGTTTGAGGAGATCATGCCTACACAGCTTAATGAGGGTTTTCCACACTGACTACACTCAGACTCCCATGTTAATTCACCCAGAAACAATCCCAAGCACACAGAATAATACTTTATCAGGTTTCTAGGTATTCATTTGTACAGTAAAGTCCACACCAGAAATAACCATCACACCAGTATTATGGGGAAAGTGACACATTTGTTGCTTTTATATAGCATGGTTAAAAAAAAAAAAGTGTTTCCCTCTACCATCCCTGGTTTCCATGACAGCCAGGGTGTCAACGGATGGACTGGAAGCATTGCTCAGTTTCATAAATACAAGTTAGTTGGTAAATCGGTTAAGTGTCTTTGCACCATTCAAGCTTTTTATCCCATCCTCATTATAATAGATTATAGGCTCATGTCCTTTGATCTAGATGTCTGTTTTTTATATCTGTGCCTCTCATTATTTGTCTCTTTATTTCTTTGTATTTAAAATAGAGACCTGGAGATAAAGTTGATCATAAAATTGAAGAATGAAGCCAGAGAGTGTAAAGCATCTTCATGCTCAGCAACTCAACAGAGAGAACATGATGAGATGGGAAGATGAGAAATAGACTAAGAGCAAGGAGACTGGAAAACCTAACAAGGGTTGCTAAGAAAATCTGGGGGAGAATGGAAAAATCAATAAGCCCTGTTAACCCAGAAAGGCATATGTCAAAGACAGAAGAATAATCAGACTCAGAACCAGAGAGCTGAGGAGCATGAACCTTTAGGGATAGCTAGTCTCTGTGGCCAACTTTGTTTCAGAGGAGGTTTGTTTCTTGATTCAGACATCAACATTTCAAATCTTAGATTTCCACCCTAGAAAAGTTCTGTGTTTCTCATCAATAAGCATAGAAACTAGGTTATGATTCACAGTGAGGAAGGGAAAATGTCCTAATTGTATTCATTGCCTCATGCCAGAGGTTAGCTTCAGGTTGAAAACTTCTTTAGCCATCTGACCCAAGTGAATGAACCATTAGTCTTCATCATCAGCCACTTTTATCTTCCTGGGTGCCCATAAAGTATACAGAAATATAACACTTAATAATATCACCCAGGTGTAGACATGGTGTCCTGTGGAAAATGAGATTGATCTAGAGGTAGATGTCTTATGACAGTTGTCTTCGAGTTAGCTAAAGCAAAATAGGCCCATCAGAGGTGATTCAGGAAGAGTTTTGGGGATGAGTACTAACAGATCAGGGAAGGAAAAAATGTTTTCCATCCATCTTGATTTTTAAAATTTAATTTAATTTTAGTTTCTTTTATACATTCAATCACATATGTCACTTAATTTGTAGAGTGAATGTTCCAACACAAATACATTTCTCACCAGTCCAGTTGGGGATACTATACACATTATCATCAACAGATAATAACCCATTTCTTTGTCTCATAAATGTCTTGCCTCTCTATTTTTGTCCTTAATGTCTTTCCTCAGACTCTCCTCCTTTTTTTGAGAGATTTTTGCTGTAGGGCATATGTACTCACTGGAGAAACAGAGAGAGAGAGAAAGTGAAAAGTCACTCCCCAGGGGAGATGGCTATGCCTCAATCCCTTCTTCCCCCTTCTCCTCATGAGATTTGGGGCATGCACATACATGTTTCAAGTTTCCAGGTCTGGGACTCGAACTGGGATTGACCATGTGGTAATACAGCACCCTAACCACTACACCACCTATTGGTCTCTCATCTTGAATTTTGAACCAGCAAAACACACTTACCTAATTTGATAATTGCCTACTTATTAACACAAAAAGAAAAGGGTGCTGCATCTGATGACTGCGTCCTCCTAGCAGGGTATAAAAGGGAATGTAGGGTCAACAGACCTCCAGACCTTTCCAACCCATATTCTTGGAAACCTACCCAGCACCTCCACTCTCAGACACCATGGTCAACTCCTGTTGTGGCTCC
>NW_006159986.1:2611251-2617430 GCF_000334495.1 Tupaia belangeri chinensis | reverse complement strand
CCCCCACCTGCTCTGGCCAGAGCTGTGGCGACCCCTGCTGCTGTCGCCCCACCTGCTGCCAGACCACCTGCTGCAGGACCACGTGCTACCGTCCCAGCTGCTGTGTGTCCAGCTGCTGCCGCCCCTGCTGCTGCCAGACCACCTGCTGATGCCCTGCCTGCTCTAGTGGTTTTTGCTGCTGAGTGTTCTTGACTGCACTTGCCTCTTCTTTGTCGACCAGTATTCATGGTCTAGTCCCTCTGTGAGCTGAATCATGGGATGCCATTTGTGAAACCTCAGTTTTAACTGATCTGTAAGTTATGTCAGACTTTCAAGTTCACCACCCGTAACCCCACTACATTACCATCTGTCCCCCAAAATGATCGGAATTTGAACTTCCTCTGAAGTATGTCAACTCTCCTGTCACTCCAATGGAAATATTTGCTTTCTGCCATATTTTCCCATGTAGACACATTCTCCACTTTAAATAAATCTTGGTTGTCCAAGCACACAGATATAAAGTCATTGTGTTTCATTATTTTTTCTTCTGAATCTTCCTTCTTCTCTGTCAACTTTTTAGCTGTTCTCTCTGCAGAAAAAGAAGCCTATGATTGATAATTTCTTTGGCTCCACCTCTATTCTAGAGACACTCCTGCCTCTAATATAGAAATATACTGGTTTAGAAGAAACACCTGGGAAAATCTTCCTAAGGACTTTCCCTGAATTAAGTAACGTAATAAAGACAGAGGACAAAGGCCTCTAGAAGTAGCTATCCCACTGGAAGAGAAGATGGTGAATAAATGGCCTAGCTTTTTTCTCCTATACTGGAAGCCTGTTGTAGCAGTACTCCAGAGGTCTTAGGTCAATCGAACTCCAGGTGTCTACCGGAGTATTCTGGTCATTAGCTCATTCTATATGGGCTTCCTTTCATCCCTAGATCATTTCCAATATCCCTATAGCCCTTCTAGTCATTACCTGCCAAATAAACTACTAGCTCTCAAAGCCAACTTTTGGGTCTGTTTTAGAGCACACTGTTCTAGAGATTGCAGTGCTTTAATCTCAGTATCATTGCCCTTCAAAACAGTTTTGATGCAATATAAATGTTTGCATGAGGTCATATGAGCTCTTGAGTTGCCTGTCAAATAAAATGGTAGACGTTCTGAACATTTTCCTGTTTCTTCTTTTCAACTTTTGCTTAGTTTCTTCAGTCTTCTTCTTCACAGCATTTCATTTGAGTTGTAGTGCAAAATCACCATTTTATTGACAATCATTGTAATAGAGGGTGTGTTCAAGGGAGTACCATCCTTATCTCTTTGTTATAGGGACCGTTGTTTTTTGATAGTGCTGTGTTTCGAAACACAAAATCAGTTTTCATCTGTGATATCTGTTCTTTCAAATTCATGATTGCTTCCTCTATTATATTGATGCCACCACTTTTCAATGATCTTAGCTACATCTGTAACCTTTAATACTACACAAATGCATATAATTATAGCCCATTTAAGAAAGTGGATTTTGAGGTTGTCCACCCTTTGGGATTGCCTAAGGTGCTTTAAAATGATGTGATGTCCCTGTCTTTACTCACACTAATGAAATCATGATGTTTTGGGGTAGCAGCTAGGCATCTGTAGTTTTGAACACTCCCCATATATCAGTATTCAGTCAACTTTGAGAACCACCATTTAAGGGCTGTGTTTCTTTATGTATTTCACTGTAATGAGAATGTAATCTTCTTTTGCACTTGAGGGGAAAGTTTTTGTGCTTATTTTTGTTTCCTTAAATTTATACAGAAAACTCTTCTCTAATATCCAAAAACTCTTTATTTTCTATATTTTTCGTTAGTCTCTGATACAGAGTAAATCAAGTGAAAATCTTCCCTCTCAGTATACCATGTTGTCTCACAATAATTGATGTTCTCCAGCTTTTAAAACATACGTCTATGAAATAAAAATGTGAAAACCAGGAGTTTGTTAAGCAAGTTAATGTGATAAAATGCTGCAAGGGGTTCGTTATTTAAATAGTCTTAATTATGACATTTTAAAATGTGATTATATAGTGACCAACTTTTCTTTGCCTGGATTTTCCTGGTTTTGGTAATTAAAGTTCTGGGTTCAGAAAATCCCCTTCATCCTGGAAAAACAGGGTCAGTCTCTCTAACAACAAAATTGGCTGGCAATAATTAAAATGAAGCCTCAGAATGCATTCATATATCTCGGAAAAAACTCATGATACGTGCGTCAACATCAGCGACTCCCAAAAGCATATGTCAAACTAAAAAATGCCAGACCGGAAAGTAATTAGAGTACTTATCACTTGTTTAAAGTTATAGATCAAAACTGATTTATGATGAAAAAATATTAGAATAGTGGCTGTCTTGATGGTGGTTAAAAGTTCACCGAAGTGACATTGGGGAACATTTTGGTATAGAGATAGGTCTGGGGATTATCTAAATATATTCCTTTATTAAATTTTATCAAGTAGTACACACAGTATGCATGCATTTCAATGAATGCAAGTTTTTCTAAATTAAAAAAGTGAATAAAAACTAAGTAGAAAGGGAACCAGCAGTTAGCGTAATGGCTATGTCGCTGGACTCCCACGTAGTCGACCGTGGTTCGTGTCCCGGACCCGGTGGCTTAAAACTCACGCTGGGCGCGTGTGCGTGCGTGCCCAAGATCCCGAGAGGAGAATGGAGGAGAAGGGATTGCGGCGTGACCATCCCTCCTGGGGGGTGATTTCTCGCTTTCTGTCTCTATGTCTCTCTCTGTCTGTCTGGCGAGCGCACGCGCCCTACAGTGAAAATCTCTCTCAAAAAAAAAAAAAAAAAAAGCTAAGTAGAAATAGTAATATATGAATAAATATACCACATTGTCATGCTAGCTAATTTGCTCTATACACAATTCTCTTTTGGTAAAACACATTAATATGAACTCCTTTAGTGTTGCTTCACCATATTATATTACAACTCTGTGTGTGTGTGTGTGTGTGTGTGTGTGTGTGTGTGTCTGGTCCTCCCAGTGAACTTTTAATTTTTTTTGAGGAAATTTTAAAGAATACTGATAACCTAACGGTTGATTACATGTGGCTCTAAGATTATCTAGTCAAAATATTTGCTTTACTAATAGGGCAGGAACTTGATTTAGATGCTTCTGGAAAAATCTGGATGAACATTACATGCAAGGGTGGTCTAAGCATCCACATCTGGGCACTTGGTAGAAATACAAAACCTAGGGCTCCATCTGCAATCAGAAGCTCTGGGAATATGGCCAGCACTGTGTGTTTCAGCAAGCCTTCCAGATGAATCTGAGGCATACTCAATGTGGATTGACACAAAATAGAGGAAAAACAAAAAATAATAATTTAACAAAATAGAATTTACTAAAGACAGATTTTTAACTGGAGATTTCCCAGCTCTCGTAGTAAATTCTGAAGGAGAGGCACATTCTGATTATTTAACATTTTTTTGTACTCCACTGGGGGGAAAAATATTGTTAATTAGGAATGAGATAAGGAATAAAAATGAGCCTATGTCTTCCAGTCTAAGAGACCAGCTGAAGTGACAGGATATAAACTTATAAGACAGCGGAGAAGCAACTTTAAAAACTATGTAGCATTGCAATAGCATTCACTATACAGATAAATGGCCTGCCAGGGTTTGAAGATACAGAACATGATCCAAAGTTTGAAACTTCCAGGGAAACCCATTCCAGAGGCATAGATTCACCAACATAAACAGATGTAGAATTGTCTCCTTCCTCATTGCTCAAAAATAACTCTTAGTACAGGCCCTTTTCCTCTTGTCCCAAGCCAAATGCCATATTATGCAGATAGGCTTTCCTCTCCATTGGTCATTAGAAGAAATGTGTAACAGGAAATATGACTAACAAATTCGTCATGATAGGAGATATAAAAAGAGAGAGTGAGATAGACAATTCCAAATTCAGGTGTCACATGAGACCCTTCTTGGGGAGGATGAAAAGATTGTGGTCTTCTAACAAGTTTAAACCATTAAGTGAGCCACCATTACTCTGCAATCTGATAATTACTTAGTTATTACATGAACAAAACAACAAAAATATGTTAAGAGTACCTGATGGGACAGTATATAAGCAGCTGTGGCACATAGGGATTTTCATTACCAGAACATCACTCTCCTGAAAACCCACCCAGAACCTCCACTCTCTGACACCATGGTCAACTCCTGTTGTGGCTCCACCTGCTCTAGCCAGGGCTGTGGCCAGGAGACCTGCTGTTGTCGGCCCAGCTGCTGCCAGACCACCTGCTGCAGGACCACCTGCTGCCGCCCCAGCTGCTGTGTGTCCAGCTGTTGTAGGCCCAGCTGCTGTGGCTCCAGCAGTTGTGGGTCGAGCTGTTGTCGTCCCAGCTGCTGCCAGACCACCTGCTGCAGGACCACCTGCTGCCACCCCAGCTGCTGTGTGTCCAGCTGTTGTAGGCCCTGCTGTTCTGGTTCTAGCTGTTGTGGATCCAGCTGTTTCCGTCCCAGCTGCTGTCAGACCACCTGCTACCAGCCTACCTGCTGTGTATCCAGCTGCTGCAGGCCCAGCTGTTGTCGTCCCAGCTGCTGTGTGTCCAGCTGTTGCCGCCCCTCATGTTGCCAGACCACCTGCTGTAGAACAACTTGCTGTCGCCCCAGCTGCTGTGGCGGTTCTTGCTGAGTTTCCTGTTCTGGATCCATGAACATTTTTGTCCCTATCCTTTAGTCCAAGCGGAAAGCATCTGTTCAACAAAACATGTGGACTTCCTGAGATCATAAACTCACAAACAAGCCCATGGACTAATGTGGAGAACTCTGGTCCCTATATTACTTATTCTCTTTTGTAGAAGCATTTTATAACTAGTGAGTAAGAATTTACAGTCAGATTCTGCATCAACGGTTTCCAGATCTTAATTCTGACTCAAAATATGGGACTCTTCAAATTTCCCCCTTCTGTATTTTTTTGATAATGTTTTTGTGGACCCCATTTGCATGTGGAATTGTTTGATTTTCCTCAATAAAACTTTCTAGCCTTCAAAAGAATCAAAATTGTTCATTATTCTTACTAATGGTATCTAGGCATATTTCTGCCTCTTTTTTCTGCACAACACAGTAGTACTTGTTATCTGGAGACCTTTTAATTAAGACACTAAGTTGGCATTCATCAACATGAGTTTCATTCAAGCCAGAACTCAGTCTCACAGCAGAAATAGCAAAAGATTTAAAGGAAGTTATCTTTGAACTTAACACATGTAACATGACAGCAGCTATGGATTGCACCTGCCACAAAAAAAAAAAAAAAAGAAAGAAAAAAGAAAAAAGCTATCGATAAACTACATTCTATTAATTTATTTGAACAGATTTAAACAGAGAAAGTTCAGTATATAGGATAGCCCATGTAGTCAGGAATTTGAAAGAGTAGGCACTGAATTTTGACTGTACTGTATGCCAATCATGATATTAGGCATATTACTTAAATTTCTCAAGCTAGAACTGATTTTCTCTAAAAAAGGGATCAGAATACCTATTAAAGATGTCATAAATGTTCATTGAGATAAAAGTGCCTGGTAAGCAAATAAAAGCATGTCCCCTTTCCCCCAAAATTAGCTCAATTTTTTTAGTTAGATTATTATTAAAATTTCTGATTTATATGATCATTATCATCTTTGTAAGGCATACTATGGATTGTTTTTCAATGCATATATACAGTGTATAGTAATAAATCAAGAATAAAAGAATATTCACCATACTCACCATTTAGTATATTATGTACATTTAAAATATTCTCTGCTTTTTTTTTGAAGTATTAATATTATTAGGCTAATATTAAATTGTTGATGACTTTATTTTCACTGGTATGCAGCCCCAGAACATATTCCACTTATTTACATGTACTTTTGTGACTATTAACCAATTCCTCCAGATCCCTGTCATCCACCCCTCAAATAGCTTCTAGTATCTATCATTATTCTGTGTGTACGCTACCAAGTCATTTACATTCTGGTAGTGAGTTAGTACACTTGGTGTTTGTTAAGTGGACACATATAGTATTTATCTTACAAAACCTGACTTAGCATTTTATCTTTAGGTTTATCCAGTTTATCTCAATTGCCAGAAATTCATTTTGTTTTCTACAACTAATATTCTAGTGTGTGTATGTGTGTGTTTGTGTGTGTGTGTGTGTGTATATATATATATATATATA
>NW_006159986.1:2586016-2611117 GCF_000334495.1 Tupaia belangeri chinensis | reverse complement strand
TCAATCAAATTATCAAGGACATTCTTTAAAGATTTAGAAAAAAAATCATAGAATTTGTCTGGAATCATAAAAGACCATGTATTACCTAAGCAAAACTGGACAAGCATTATGGAATAGAAGGCATTTCACTCCCTAACCTCATAATATGTTACAAAACTGGGATAATCAAAGCAGGATGGTATTGGCACAAAAACAGGCAGTTAGACCAATGGAACAGAATAGAAACACCAGAAATAAACCCCAAAACATATAGCCAACTGATTTTTGACAAAGAGCACCAGATAATCCAGTGGGGAAAAGAAAATCTCTTCAGCAAATGATGCCAGGAAAATTGGGTATCTACCTATCATCTCAAATAGTGAGAGATGAAAGTGGACCTCCATCTCTCACTCTTAATAAAGATCAACTCCAAATGGACCAAAGGTCTAAACCTAAAACCACAAACTATAAAAATATTTGTGAAAAACACAGGAGAAACTCTTGGAGACATTGGAATAGATAGGACTTCTTAAAGAAGATCTCCAAAGCATAGCATTAATCCCAAAAATAGACAAGTGGGATCACATCAGATAAAAAAAAAAAACAGCTTTTGCTTAGCAAAAGAAACAATAATTAGAGTGAATCGACAACACTTGGAATGGGAGAATATATTTGCAAGTTATGTCTCAGATAAGGGACTGGTAAACAGAGTATACTGGGACCTCAGGCAGCTCACCCCCCATGGATACACTACCATTTGACATGTTCAACCATTCAACTCTTGAAGAGCTCTTGGATGCTTTAAGTTTAGATTTATTTATTTAGAAAAGATGTTTTGAGACTTCCTTCTTTCAGGTGTAATTTGTCACTTTTCAGTTGCAAGACATGCTGTATAATTGCAATATTCTTGGCTTTAACAAATTTGTCTTTTTTTCTTTTATCTTCTGGTCCTTAAGACCTTTTTAAAAAGAATCATTTATTTAATCTTATTATTATTATTTAATTTGCTATAGGACAACAGGCCTGTTGGTTCCAGCACTGGACATGGCCAACCACAATTCAAATCGCAGATCTGGAGGCTTCCTTTCTTACTTGCCTTCTCTCTTTTTCTTTCCCTCTGTAGTGAACACACATGACCTATAGCACACACGCACACACACAAGACAAGTAATGACATCCACAGTGTGGATTTTATATTTATTTAGAAAAAATGTTTTGAGACTTCCTTCTTTCTTAAGACTTTTAAGATGTTCATAATACATGTAACTAACTCTGATGCTAACAATGTGTATGCTGCAATCTCACCTGCTACTTGGGCTCCAGATGTGGCCACCTCTGCTGCTTCCCCTACCTAGTCTGTGTCCAAATCTCATGATACACCAACCTGTCTGCAGTGGTATGATGTGCTGTGCCTCTGTCTTCCTCCCGAATCTCTGCCTATGATCTTCATCACTCTGTGGACGTCGTTACTTGTCATGGAAAATGTATCATAAGCAGACTAGAAAACAGTCTACCTGCCAATCCCTCCCCTGACGTGGCATTCAGTTCTTCCAGAAATAAAGATGGAAACAAATTAATCCAGGCCCAATGCATCTATTTTTGGATGAAGAATGTCTTCATTCTAAGCACATATGAATTGGAATGATTTCATATAACATGGTTTCCATGCATTTTTAATAAACAGCCATTTCCCTGATAGTTAAATCTGGTTGTTAATGATTGTGCGTGTGTGTGTGTGTGTGTGTGAGATCCTGTCATGTCACAACAGGGTCATCTTTCTTTAATGGCAGGTAAACATATTTAAGAACATGACCTGGGAAAGGCGACAAACAGTGTATTCATGCTGAAAACATTAATTTTGTATGCTGTAAAGATATACAGTGATAGAATGTAAAAAATAAGAAAAAATATAATATAAAAAATAAATAAAAACAACATGCTCAGTCATTTTTAAAAAAAGAATATGGACTCTTAATTCAAAAGTGTTGGAATCAAGACTTCACAAGGCATTTGTTGTGTGATACTGGGAAAATTATTTAACTTCTTCAAGCCTTGGTTTTCTATTTCAGTGAAATAGGAAAAATATTTTATATTCTTTAAAGGTTCAAAGTCATAATTCACACAATATATTTGTCACAAGTCCTGGCGCATAATCTAGACTTTCAATAAATGTAAGTTTTATTGTTTTTGAAATATTACCCTGGACTAGACTAATATATTAGCACAGTGTTCTCTTTGACATAATGGCAGAAAATTTATAAAATTATTTCACAGTTGTGTTCAACTAAAATTTTAGTTTTGATATGTGCCTCAGATGTCCCTTAAAAACTCCAGTGAGCAGAGCATCATGAAGTTAATTTAATTTCACCTGACTACATTTCTTTTTCCATTATCTTCCACCACCGGTTGTTTAAATTTTGAATAGTCTATTCAAAATAGCTCGGATGTTTTTCTTCCTCTCTCTCTCTCTCTCTCTCTCTCTCTCTCTCTCGTTGAAGCCTTCTTCCTTCCTTCTGTTATAAAACAAAATTTAGACAAGCCAACATTTTAACAGAGTTTATTTGAATGAAGAGTGGGTGATTCAAATCGGACAGTTTCTCAGAAAATGTCTTCTGAGCAACTCCGGGTAGCTGTGTGGTCACCGGTTATTGAAGTCTGTGGAAAGAAAAAGCAACGTGTACAGGAAAGAGAAAGAGACATGTAACAACGGAAGTGAGGGAATGAGGTATAAAAATAATTGGATTGGTTATAGCTGGACGCAGGCTGCAGGAACCGCCTAAAAGGCAGGCTTTCTGTGACTGACCGAAGTGTGGCTAGTGTGCTTGGCTGTAACTTAGCAACCAGCTCAGGAAAGCAGCCTACCATGTATGATTTTGGTTTATTCTTAGGAATCCAAGTGTAAGAGTACAGTGGCTGTTTTAGGTCAAAATAGTTGTTTAACACTTCTTGGTTTCTAAACATAAAACTCTTTTAGAATACAAAACATACCTTCCAAATCTAGACTTGTAGACATTTATGAAGTCCACATTAACTTTTCCATAAAAATTCATTAATGCTCAAAATTTAGTACATCCTGACTAAATGTCTCCATAATTTTAGACTTTCATATTGCTGAGGTTTTCCCATTATTTTCTTTTTTCCTTTTTAAAAATAAAACTGACATTTTATTGGTGGGTTATTTGAAATGTAAACTAAATTATGTAACTTAAAAATTACATTTTTGCTGTGCAGAAGCTTTTTAATCCGATGTAACCCCATTTGTCTATTTTTGGGATTATTGCCTCTGTTGGGGGGGGTCTTATTTAAGAAGTCTTTTTTCTTTGACTGGACTAACATAAAGGGTATTCATGCTGGAAAAATTTCCTTTTCAATGTTGTAAGGATAGATAGTGGTTGAATGTAAAAAAAAAGAAAAAAGAACATATCTAAAAAAAAACCCAACCTAGAGTTAAAATTTAGATTCTTTCTTTCAAAAACCTATTGAACACTGGTGTTATTCATTCACAATATTCTTAAATGTATTATTGAGTTGTACACAAGATTGGCAGTGAATAAATTAAAATGATTGTTTCTATAAGACTGTTTTGTTTCAATTACTAGAAATTAAACCAAAATTCTTAGTGTTTTTACTTCCGTATGTGGAGCTTTTATCACCTTTCCTGGTATTAGTTAAGAGAACATAAACAGAATATTTATTTAAGACTCAGTTTTCTGAGTAAGGATCGGTAAGTATGACCCTCCTTAGCCATGAAACTATGTTACAATTCATGCAATAGTATTGTTGATCTAAAAGAAATGTTAAGACAAATTTTACAAAGAAATTGGGCCAAGGTTGAGGCTTACGCAATGGTCTGAGTAAAGTGACCAGGGAGCAGTATGCATGCAGACCTTCTTAAGATTAGCACATATAGGCACTCAAAGTACAGTAATAATCTTCAGAAAGGGTTATGGTACTCCAAAAAAAAATCCAAAAGTGATCCTGAATATGTGTACTTAGGTTTTACAGATTACAGCAAATGGGGAAGGGGATCATATCATTGTTTGTCAAAGCTTTTCACTGCTGGCAAGGGATCTTGAACCTTGGTGATTGGCTAAATATCACAATTGGCTAAATATCACATACTCATCCAGAAATAGAAAGTGAAGACAATGGGTCTGACTTGTAACTGTAAACATCTTGAAGCTTACAGGTAGTATAGGTGACTAGAGTCTCCTTGCCCATGTCCCTGGGCCTGATACATTTTAGTATGCTTCACATTCCTTGGCATTGAATTGCCTTTCTTTCTTTCTCAATATCCCGTTGATATAAAAATAAGGGTTTATAAGTTTTCATTCATAATACAAAGTACATGAAAAACATTTAAAATTCTTAAGAACGAAAAATTATTGTGTATGATAATACCTTTGACTTGCTTGATATGCAATACATTTATGCTCTGAGAACCCATATCATATGCTGCAAAGATGTACAATGATTAAAGGTTTAAAAAAATTTAATATTTCTAATTCAAAATTTTCATGCACCTGAGTGTTGTATTAGCTATGCTACATTTCTAAACAAATGTAACTAAGACACGATTCCTATTTCTAAAGTAAGAAAGTTTGAAGCCAGACCCATGACCCAGCGGTAGGGGAGCTGTATCCCACATGGCTGACTGCAGATTCAAATCTCCTCTCAGTGACCTGAAAAACACACAGGATGCATGGCTAGGTATGCCCTAAATCCCAACAGGGTAGATAAGGAGGAGAAGGTACTGAGGCCTGACCACATACCCATGAGGTAGGGGGGTGCTTACACCATCTCACTCCCTGTTTCTCTTTCTCTGATGACTACATACACCTATGTGGGGAAAAGTTTTAAGGTGTCAAGAGAAAAAATTTGATAGAACTGGACATAAAGCGGGCTACATCTCTATGGGGGATAGATGTTGTATTCTTAACATATTAAAGGAATGTCATGCAGACATTTTCAGCTTCACCCTTTTCATCTTACTTCTAATTGTTCTACAGAGTATGGACCTGTCTTTTTATATATTAAAATTAACAGACCTTTCACCCTCCCATATGTTCTTCTTTGACCCTGCTGATTATAGGATGCAGACTCTGTCTTTAACAGTATGCTTTATTAGCTACAGAAAAATCAAAGAGCAGAAGTTTTTATGTGGTCATCTCAGTATTAAAGTATGTACAACTTATAATTTCCTAGTTTTATAAGAACTGGGCCACAATGGGAATGAGATGGCACACTGAATGGAGTAATAATAATTAAAAAAAAAAACTATTTGGGACGGAGAGATGGATTATTATCTGTTTAGGATGATGTGTATAGTATTCCCAATAATTGAGACTATTGTACACATCCTTGTCAACAGATTAAAAAAAAACCTTAACTGTGTCCCCAGAGTGTCTTACCTCTCCATTTCCCCCCTCAATTTCCTTTCCTATGCTCTTCCCCTCCCACATTCTCTTTCTACTTTGTCTCTAGGGTCCATTACAATTATTAATGCTTTTATGTTCTCCAGTCTTTTAGTCTCTACCGTAGAGTGTGGATGGTCAGTATATGTTAAGTAGAGTCATACAATGTCTCTCTTTCTTAGTGTGACTTGCTTCACTCAGCAACAAATCTTCCATATTTGCCCACTTTCTATCAAATTCCACAGCCTTGCCCCCTTTTTTTAAATTATCACCCCCTTTTTTTTTTTTTTTTTTTTTTTTTTTTTTTTTTTTTTTATGGTTGAATAGTATTCCATATGTGCCATAATTTTTCAATCCATTCATTTGTTTGTGGGCATTTGGGTTGGTTCCATGTCTTAGGAATGGTGAGTAATGCTGCAATGAAAATACTTGTGCAAGTGCTTTCATGACTGAGTGCTCTCCTGTCCTTTGGGTACATATCCAGGAGTGGAAATGCTGGATCATATGGTATTTCTATTTGAAGAACCTCCATATTATTCTCCACAGTGGCTGGACCAATTTACATTCCCACCAACAGTGTAGGAGTGACCCCTTCACCACATCCTCTCCAGCACTTTTCATTATTTGTTTTATTAATTTTTGCCTTTCTGATTGGAGTTAGGTGCTATCTCATTGTGGTTTTGATCTGCATCTCCCCTACAATGAGGGATGTTGAGCATCTTTTCATATGCTTGTTGGCTATTTATATGTCTTCCTTAGACAGTAATTTATTAAGCTCATTTTCCTATCTTTTAACTGTATTAATCATTTTCTTCCAGGTAAGCTGCATGAGTTCCCTGTGTATTCTGGTTATCAGTCCCTTATCTGAGGCACAGTTAACAAAAATTCTCTCCCATTCCGAGGGTTGCTGATTCACACTAATTATGGTGTCCTTTCTGAGCACAAACTCCTTAATCTGATGTAATCCCACCTGTCTATTTGGGGGATTATTGCCTGTGCTTTGGAGGTCTTGCTTAAGAAGTTTTTGTCTACTCCAATGTCTCCCTGAGTTTCCTCAGTGTTTTCCACCAGTCTTTTTGTGTGTGCACTCACCAGAAAGACAGAGAGAGGCAGAGAGACAGAAAGTGAGAAATCACCCCCCAGGGGGGATGGTCACGCCACAGTCCCTTCTCCTCCATTCTCCTCTCTGGATCTTGGGCATGCATGCACACGCGGTGTGAGTTTAAGCCACCGGGTCTGGGATTCAAACTGCGGTCAGCCACATGGGAGTCCAGCGACATAGCCATTATGCTAACTGCTGGTTTCCCACCAGTAGTTTTATAGTTTGTGGTCTTAGGTTTAGGTCTTCGGTCCACTTTGAGTTGATTTTTGTTAATGGTGACAGATAGGGGTTCAGATTCATTTTTCTACAGGTGGATACCAGTTTTTCCAAAACCATTTGCTAAAGAGGTTTCTCTTTTCCCACTGGATTGACTGGTACCCTTTGTCAAGGATTAGTTCGCTGTTTGTTTTGGGGTTTATTTCTGGAATCTCTACTCTGTTCCATTGGTCCTCATGTCTGTTTTTGTGCCAATACCATGTTGTTTTGATTATCGCAGCTTTGTAATATATTTTGGGGTCAGGAAGTGAGATGCCACCTACTCCAGTCTTCTTGTGCAGGATGGCTTTAGCAAAATGGGGTCTTTTATAGTTCCAGACAAATTCTATGATTGTCTTTTCTAGATCTGTGAAGAATGTCTCTTGTAATTTTATAGAAATTACACTAAACATGTAGATTAATTGGGGTAGAATTGCCATTTTTATTATATTGATTCTGCCAATCTAGAAACATGGGATGTCCTTTCTCTTATTAGTGTCCTTTTCAATTTCCTTTTAAGAGTTTTCATAGTTTTCCTTGTAGAGGTCTTTGACTTCGTTGGTTAGTTTTATTCCTAAGTATCTTAGGCTTCTTGTGGCTATGGTAAATGGAATTACTTTCTTTTTTTTTAATTTCATTTTCTTTTATACATTCAATCACATTATTATTTGGCTTACAAAATAGATATTTCAACAGGTGAACATTTCTCCCTAGTACAGTTGATAAAACTATAAAAGATCTTTGACAGATAATACCACATTTCTTTCTGCCATTAATGCTTTGCCAACCTATTTTTCTTCTAAATGTCCTTCCTCAGACCCTCCTCATTCACACACACTATATCTGGTATTTATGTCTATATACTGTGTTTCTATATCCTTTAATTTAGTATATCAATATTTTCAGTCATAGAGTGTGGACACTCGGTATATATTAAATGGGGACATACAATGCCTCTCCTTCATAGCCTGAAATGCTTCACTTAGCAGTAATTCCTCCATATTCACCCACTTTTTGTCAAAAGTCAGGGCTTTTTTAATGGCTGTATAGTATTCCACAGAGTATATATGCCACAGTTTTTATATCCATTCATCTGTTCATGGGCATTTGGGTTGTTTCCATGACTTAGCAATTGTGAATCGTGCCACAATAAACATTGATGTACAAGCACTTTTCTGATTAAGTATTCTTCTGTCCTTTGGGTAGATCCCAAGGAGTGGGATTGCTGGATCATATAGTCGTTCTGTTTGTAGATTTTTGAGGAAGCTCTAAATTGTTCTCCACAGTGGCTGGACCAGTTTACATTCCCACCAGCAGTTTAAGAGAGTTTCCCTTTCACCACACCCTGCCAGCAGTTATTGTTTTGTTTGTTTGTTTGTTTGTTTTACCTTAGTCATTCTGACTGGGGTTAGGTGGTATCTCATTGTTGTTTTGATCTGCATTTTCCTTACAATGAGGGATGTTGAGCATTTTTTCATATGCTTTTTAGCTATTCCTATATCATCTTTAGAGAGTGTTTTTTTCTAACTCATTCTCCCATCTTTTAATAGGATTGATCATCTTTTTTCAGAACAACTTCTTGAGTTCCTTGTGAATTCTGGTGATTAGTCCCTTATCTTATGCATAATTTACAAAAATATTTTCCCATTCTGAGGGTTGTCTATTCACACTAATTACTGTGTCTTTTGCCATGTAGAAACTTCTTAGTCTGATGTAATCCCACTTGTCTATTTTGGGGATTATCAACTGTTCTTTGGGGTCTTATTTAAGAAGTCTTTGCCTACACCAATGTCTCACAGAGTTTCCACAGTATTTTCCAGGAGTAGTTTTATAGTTTGAGGTCTTATACTTAGATCTTTGATCTACCCTGGCTTGATTTTTGTCAGAGGCGAGAAGTAGGGATTCAGATTCATCTTTGTGCAGGTGGAAATCCAGTTTTTCCTGCAACATTTGCTGAATAGGTTTTCCTTTTCCCACTGGATTGATAGGTACCCCTTGTCAAAAATCAGTTGACTGCATGTTTGGGAATTCATTTCTGAGAACTCTATTCTGTTCTATTGGTCCACATGTCTGTTTCTGTGCCAGTACCATGCTGTTTTTATTACCACAGCTTTGTAGTGTATTTTTGGGTCTTGGAGTGAGATGCCACCCACAGCACTTTTCTTGTGCAGAATTGCTTTGGCAATACGTGGTCTTTTATGACTCCAGACAAAATTTATGATTTTCTTTCCTGGATCTGTGAAGAATGTGTCTGGTACTTTGATTGGCATTGCATTAAATATATAGATTAATTTAGGTAGAATTACCATTTTGATTATATTAATTCTTCCAATCCAGGAACATGGGATATCCTTTCACTTTTTTGTACCATTTTCAATTTCTGGAGGGATTACTTTCTTCAGTTCTGTCTCTGCTTGTTGTTTGTATATAAAAATGGTATAAATGTTTTAGTTTAATTTGGTATTCTGCACTTTACTATACAAATTTATTATTTCAAGGAAGTTTTTTCGTGGATACTATTGGGTCTTCTATGCATACAATCATGTAATCTGCAAGCAGAGATAGTTTTAGCTCTTCCTTCCCTATTGGAATGCCTTTTATTTCCTTCTCTTGTCTGATTACATTGGCTACAGCTTCCAGTACTATATTGAATTGGAGCGGAGATAGTGGGCAGCCTTGTCTTGTACCCGATTTTAGTGGAAAGGATTTCAGCTATTCCCCATTCAGTATAATGTTAGCTGTAGGTTTTTCATAAATGGCTTTTATTATGCTGAGAAATGGTCCTTCTATGCCACTTTTACTGAGAGTCTTGATCATAAAGGCATGCTGCATTTTGTCGAATGCTTTTTCTGCATCAATTGAAATGATCATATGGTTTTTACCTTTCTTTCTGTTAATATGGTGTATAACATTTATGGTTTTGCATATGTTGAACCACTCTTGCATCCCTAGAATAAAGCCTACCTGATGAATAACCGTCATGATGAATAACTGTTTTTATATGCTGTTGAAAATGCCTAGCAAATACCTTGTTGAAAATTTTTGCATCTATATTCATCAGGGATATAGGTCTGTAGTTTTCTTTTTTTGTTGTATCCTTATCCATTTTGGGAATAAGGGTTATGGAGGCTTCATAGAATGAATTTAGTAGGGTTCCTTCCTTTTGGATCTCTAGAAACAATGTGAGTAGAATGGAGGTTACCTCTTTAAGAGTTTTGTAAAATTTGGCAGTGAAGTCATTGGGATCTGGACTTTTCTTTGTTGAGAGATTATTTATTACTTATTCAATCTCATTGCTTGTTATGTCAATCTTGGTAGATTATATGTGTCCAGGAATTTGTACATCTCATCCAGGTTTTCTTCTTTGTTGTCATAGTCACTGATAGTATCCTCTAATGATGTTTTATATTTCTATTATGTTTGTTGTAATGTTGCTTGATTCATAGCAAATTTGACTTATCTGGTTCCTTTCTGTCTTCATCATAATCAGTCTGGCTAATGGTGTGTCAATCTTGTTTATCATTTCAAAGAACCAGCTTTTGTTTTCATTTATTTTCTGTGTAGTTTGCTTATTTTTATTTCATTTTTTTCTGCTCAAATTTTTATTATTTCTTTTCTCCTGGAGCTTTTTAGATTTTTTTTGCTGTTGTTACTCCAATTTTCTGAGGCATGATGTTAGGTGATCCATTTACCTTCTTTTCATCTTCTTCTTATGTGTACTAATTGCTATGAACTTTCCTCTTATGACTGCTTTTGCAGTGTCCCAAAGATAATGGAAACTTGTGTCCTCATTGACATTGGTTTCCACGAATCTTTATATTTTAGTCTTAATTTCTTCAGTAGTTGCATAGTCATTCAGGAGTAGTATATTTAGTTTCCATATATTTGTGTATTTTTGAGGATTTCTCTTGAAATTAAAATCAAGTTTAATTCTATCAGGTTAAAGAAAATGCTGGATATAGTTTCTATGCCTTTGAATTGGTAGAGGCTTGCTTTGTGCCCTATGATGTGGTCAGTCTTTGAAAAGGTTCCATGTGGGAGTGAGAAACAAGTATATCTATCTAGTAGTTTTCAGGTGGAAAGTTCTACAGATATCTGTTAAGTCCATTTGATTTATGTATCATTTAGATCCTTTACCTCTTTACTTATTTTTTGTCCAGATGATATGTCCAGAGGAGATAGTGGGGTATTGAGGTCTCCAACAATTATTGTGTTACAGTCTATCTCCCCTTTAGATCTAATGGTCTTTCCTTCACATATTTGGTGCTCCTGTATTAGGTGCATAGATATATATTAGTGTTATATCTTCGTGATGGATTAACCCTTTTACTACAATATAGTGCCCTTCTTCATCTCTTCAAACAGTTTTTGTTTTAAAGCCTATCTTGTCAGAAATTAGTATCACTACTCCAGCTTTTTTTTGTGTGTGTGGTTCCCATTTGCATGAAATACCTTTTTCCAACCCTTCACTTTTAGTTTATGTGTGTCTTTATCCATGAGATGCATTTCTTGTAGGCAACAGATAGAAGGTTTCTGGTTTTTTTAGCCATTCAGCCAGTCTGTGTTTCTTGATAGGAGAATTTAATCCATTATCATTCAATGTTATTATAGATATTTCCAGACTTGCCCTTACCTTTAAGTTGGCCATTGTCTTGGTTTTTCATTTCCTTATTTCTGGCCATTCATTCTTAGTTCTCCTGGAACAGGACTCTCTTCAGAGTTTCTTGAAGTGCTGGTCTGGTGTTGGCAAATTCTTTCAGGTTTTGTTTGTCTGAGAAGATTTTAATCTTTTTTTTCCATATGAAGGATAATCTTGCTGGATATAATAAACTTGGTTGAAACTGTTTCTCTCTTAACACTTTCAATATGTCTTCCCATTCTTTCCTTGCTTGTTGTTTCTGTCGAAAGGTCTGGAGTTAGCCTTATGGGATGACCTTTGTAAGTCAATTCTGGTTTCCCTCTTGCCAATTTTAGTAGCTTGTCTTTATCTGTGGGCTTGGCCAGTCTGGCTAAGTTGTGCTTTAGTGAATACATCTTGATAGAGACATATACTTTTATTTCTCTCAATAAGTTCTTCACAGTGGATTGGTTATGTCATATGGTAGGTGTATCTTTAACTCTTTAAGAAACTGCTGAACTGTTATACAAAGCATTGTGCCATTTTCTATTCCTTTTTTGTATGAGATTTCCAACAACATCACTGATGCTTGGAAGGTCAATCTTGTCAGTTTTAACCATTCTTGAGGGCATATAAAGTTATTGCAATATAGTCATACTTTGCATTTTTCTAATTGTTAATAATGTTTAACATCTTTTCTTGCCATCTGTATATTTTATCTTTTAAGGCCATCTATGCATTTTATCTGGTGAGGCCATTTGTATATTTTATCTGTTTATTTTATTTTTCCCAACCCTTCTTTTTATTTTATTTTATCTGTTTATTTTATTTTTTGCTAGACTGTTGTCTTTGTACAGAGTGGTAAGAGTTCTTCATATGTACAATTTACAGTGCAAGTCCTTTATTGGATATATGTTATTATTGTCCATAAATGTAGAGCTTACTTTATATTTCATCAATAGCATAGTTTGAAGAGTAAAACATTTTCATCTTGATAGGGTCCAATTAATTGATTGATTCCGTGATAAAATACACACATACAGTTTGGTTACTTCTAGGCTTTTTTTAAAATTTTGTTTTATTGTGGAACTCATCATGAAATTTATTCTTTTAACCAATTTTAAGTATGTGTAGGTACAATGTCATAGGGCAGATCACTCAAGCTTATTAATCTTATTTAACTGAAACTTTATTCCTGTGGATTAATAAACTTGCTTTTAAACTTTGTAAGGCAAGATCAAAGTGATCTTTATTCTAGGGAAAAATTTCTCCTATTATAAGTCCAATAATCTTCCTCATATTCTAACCAATGACCCAAATATTACAAAGTTTTTTTTTTCCCTAGCATGTAGGAATATGTACTATTTCAGGCCCCATGTTAGTTTTAAGAATCATTCTCCCTGACTTTTACGGGAATGAGAGAATGAGATCTTTCCTTGCCCTTGGATAATTTCTTTTTTTTCTTTTTTATTGGTTTTCTTTTTTTTTATTATCATCATAATCTTCTTTATAGTACATTGGATTACATATAACTTTACAGTGTATTACATTGCTTTTTCAAAAGGGAATGCCATGCATGTCAGTCAATACAGAGACATTAATATCCCTGCTTCAACATTCAATATCTTTTCTATGTTTTCCCCAATCATCATTATTATTATTCTAATTATTTTTTAAAACAGTCAATTGCTATTTCTCATTTTGCTTGTAAAAAGACTTTGCCCATCATGAAATACTTCTCAGACCAATCCAGTTGCGAATACTATACATGTCATCATCAACAGTTAATAAGCCATATCTGTTTCTCACTAACGTCCTGCCTCTCTATTGTTCTCTTGGTATCTTTCTATATCCTCTTCTCTTCACCTCCCCCATTCCACACTGGCCCTTGGATAATTTCTTCACAGACATGCACTGAGGAGTACCAAGCTGAAAGCTCTAGATAGACTGTCTGCAGCTCTCTGGAGCTCTCTGCAACTCTCCCCTCTCTAGCTGCTTTGGTCTCCCCCATTCCAGCTCCATCTCCTCAAGTCAGAATGATTACCGGACTCTACCTGATTCTCCTTCCCAAAACCTTATAAATTCTCTTCAAGAAATAAACTCAGGCAATCCTAGGGATCACCTTTTTTGTTTCCTCTCTCTGGTACCAATATCCTGTCCTGCCTGACTGCCAATGTCTAAAAGCCATTGTTTCATTTATTTTGTTTGTTTTTTTAGTGTTTCAGAAAGAAAGGTAAATTCAGCTAATCATGGCTGGAAGTAGAAGCCTTTTCTATTTTCTTATTTCCTTTTTCTCTATTATACCATAATTCGTTCATATATGTTGTTTATTTGTATGGGAGTTTTAGACTTATTGTAGGACAAGACACACAATTTTCTTCACTTAACTTGAAGTCTTTTAACAAGCAAAATGAGAAATAGTGATTGACTGTTTTAAAAAATTATAATAATAATAATTATTGGGAAATGCATGGAAAAGACATTGAATGATAAAGCGGGGAGATTGATGTCTCTGTATTGACTGACATGCATGGCATTCCCTTTTGAAAAAGCAATGTAATACACTGTAAAGTTATATGTAATCCAATGTAATATAAAGAAGATTATGATGATAATATAAAAAAAAAAAAACCTAGGGCTGGCAGGTGGTGGGGTGAAGGGCGCTGGACTCCCACCTGACTGACCAGAATCGAGTCCCTGACCTGGCAGCTTGCTTTATCACTTTCTCTCTCTTTCTCTCTGTCTCTCTCTGGGAAAATTAAAATAAATAAATTTAAATAAAATAATCCTTTAAAAAAACAATGTAGAGATGTAGAGATTACTTTATAGTAGCATATAGAGATACCTTTTATTCCTTTTTGCAGCTAAATGTTACTCTGTTATGAAAATGTTCTATGGTTTATTGACTAGTACTCTATGGAAGGACACCAGGTGGTATCTGATTTTATTGTTATTTTGTTTTGTTTTAAATTACAGCTACTATGAATAATCTTTTGCTGCATCTTTTTATATGTTTTATCTAAGTGTCTGTGGTATAATTGATATAATTATGATGGCTGAGTCAAATAATAAAATGTTGCTACTTCTTGTCATAGGAAAACTATGAGCATACCTATTTCCAAATTATCTCACTATGAGAAAATGTCAGGTTTTGAATTATTGGAAGTCTAGCATGTGAAAAGTGGTATCTCATATACTTTTATTTTTCTTATTATGTAGGAGATTGGGTATCTTTATATGGTAAAGAAATATCTGCATTTTATTTTCTCATAGGTTATTGGTCTTTTGTAATCTATTTTAAAAAATTACTTAGGTACTATTAGCTCATTGATATAAATTATATTTTTTTCATTTTAGTCATTTATGTTTCACTCTATTTGGGATTTTTTAAAAAAAATTATCATGCATTTTTAAATTATAAATGTTTGTCTTTTAACCATTGAGAGAAATTTTCTTGCCCAATGTATGTGTACAAAATTTAAAACTGTTAAATTGAGAATCCTCCTTCCTATTACCCCTATTGTGCATTTTGTAAATGCTTCTGGTTGACTTCTTTTTTGAAATGTCTGTTGCACCAGCATTTTCCTTTTTACACTCATTTACCACCCTAGACAGGCATTCACCTTCCTTCCATATACTACAAGCACCATCTAAATGTTCTTCCTGATTCTCATCCATCCCCAGCCTTTAGCCAAATAAGATTTGCAAAGCCTAGATGTTTGTTTACACCCACTAAGTGATAATGTGATAGTCACTTTATAGAAAATTTTAAATATCCTTAAATTCTCCTCATTCTATCAGTTATTATCTTTCTCCACTCTCTTGTGGAAACAGATCATATACCTTATCAAAAATCCAAAAGCAGGACGAGCAGATGGTGTAATGCTTATGTCACTGGACTCCCATGTAGTCAACTGCTGTTCGTGTCCTGGACCCAGTGGCTTAAAACTCATTTTGGGTGCATGTGAGTGTATGCCTAAAATCCCAAAAGGAAACTGGAGGAGAAGGAATTGCAGCATGGCCATCCTTCCTGCAGAGTGATTTCTCATTTTCTGTCTTTTTGTCTCTTTATTTCTCTCTCTAGAAAGCACATGTACCCTAGAGCACAAATCTCTCTCTAAAAAACAAAACCAAAAAAACCCAAAGTATTTCATTCCCACTAGTCCCCACTCAGTGGTGGACCTGTTGTTCAAGTCTCTTTCTTCTTCTCCTTCCATCTAGATTATCTATAGTTTCTTAAAGGTAAGTAAGTGTGCTTTCAGTAAATACCATAGTCACTCAACTAACCTTCACTCAGGGTATTTTTTTAGATGCTATAATATTAATATGACTAAGACCATAGTTTTTGGCATTGTAGAGTTCATAAAAAGATTGGAAAAAAGACATATAAACAATTATCATAAAATATGATTCTCCAGATCAGAAGCATATCTTGGCATGAAAGGGAGGGAATGATTTGTTTCAAATGTAGTAAATGTCAAGAAAAATATTAGAAATGAGTTGGTAGCTGGACTAAATATGTAAGTATAAGCAAGAGTTTTCTGAGTTGGAAAGGAGAGCATAATATTCTAAACAAATGAAGCAACATCTGAAATAGCATGAGAGTATTATCCTTCACACCTTTCTTGAATATTCTAGGACAGAATCACCTTCCCCATTGACTAAGTAACTTCAGTATACTCGGTTTCAATTTTGTCATGTGTAAAGAATTAAGAAAATTTGTGTGTACCTCATAGAGTCTTTATGAATTGTAAACAAATAAGACAATAATTATGTAAGACTCAGAAAATTCCTGATACACAGTAGATGCTCAACAAATTTTAACCATTGGTATTACCTCATCTTTCACTGAAAGTGTACAGATTTAAACACATAATTGTTATTTGTTCACTAATCACATAATATTCTACATGCCAAACTCTTTTCTATATGTCTTGTATAAGTGTCTACAGGGATTAAAGCCTAACTTTTTATTTCTCCTTTGTATCAAGCAAAGTGTCTACAACATATGATATTGAGAGAAAGTAGCCCAGAATATGAGAACATTTACTTTCAATAACAGTCCATTTACACACATTCACTGGATATGTTGCCTTAGCAAAACATAAGTCAAAAATGCTCCCTCATGATACTCTATCTCTGAGAAACATACCAACAATAATTTTTAAAAATATTAAAGGACAATTCAGTCTAATGTGTTTTTACTATTTAATAGTAGTGAATTATTGGATATAACTGTTTCAAATGAAATAGATTCAATAAGACAGATAGAAAATCCACTGGATTCTTTATATATCACTGACCATCCTAAAAATTAAAAAAAATGTCAAATAATGGTTCTATTTTAGAAATCACATTAAAGAAAGAAAGATGAATGTGTGCTGATTCATTGGATTAACTAAATTTTCTAGATCATAAACAACAGGAAAAGGAAATAGTGTCTTTCTATATATAGAAATATACAGCAAATAAACATAATTATCTAACTTACTAGAATTAACTGATTAGTATAAACAACAAGATTCTTCACATGGTTATAATAGCTCTCAGCAGGGTATAAAAATCAAGCAAGAGCAGGGAGAAATCAAACTCTGAAAATTCACTCTCTTGAAACTCACCCAGAACTTCCACCCTCTGACACCATGGTCAACTCCTGTTGTGGTTCCAGCTGTGGCTCCTGCTGCTGCAGGCCCACCTGCTGCCAGACCACCTGCTGCAGGACCACCTGCTGCCGTCCCTGCTGCTCCCCCTGCTGCTGTGGCTCCAGCTGCTGTAGGCCCAGTTGTGGTTCCTGCTGTTGTCGCCCTAGCTGCTGCATCTCCAGCTGCTGCCGCCCTTCCTGCTGTGGTTGTGGAGGCTGTGGCTCCAGTGGTTGTGGCTCCTGCTGCTGTCGCCCCTCCTGCTGCATCTCCAGCTGCTGCCGTCTTCGTGCTGTGGTTGTAGGGGCTGTGGCTCCAGTGGTTGTGGCTCCAACTGCTGCTGCCCTGGCTGCTGCCTGCGTCCAGTCTGTGGCAAAGTGTGCTGCCAAACCTCTTGCTATCGCCCAACCTGTGTCATCTCCACCTGCCCTCGTCCCATGTGCTGTGCCATCCCTTGCTGCTGAAGCTCTGCCTGATCACACTACCTCCTCATCACCTCTTTTGCTAGAGACGAAGACTCTCCTCTTTCAAAAATGTGGAATGTGGAAGAGAATTGATCCCCTGACTCCCATAAATAATCCTTATTCCTATAAATTGTGTCCACATTATAACCCCTGTCCAAACTCCCTCTCTTCCAAATGAATTCATTAAGAATCTACTGATAAAATTAACAGATTGCTCCCATAAGTCATCTTTTTGTGTTTAGAACATCTAGTCATCATGTTTAAAGAATTTAAAGACTGCCTTTATCACTTGGAGGTCCTCAGATTTTAACCTTTCTGATAATGATGACCACTAAAGTCTCCTCATCAACCTTCACAAAGATTTTCTTATACCTTGTTATTTTCGTGTACCAAAAATAAAACTATCCTATTGGAACTGAAAATTAAATACAATTGTTAATCTCTTTTTTAAAAAAGGTTTTGTATTTGGGTCCTGGGAATTGTATCTGCCCACCCCTGTAGGGCAGACAGAATGCGTTAATCTTCCAACAGAAGTCAAATTGATCACTGCCTAGTTTTCTCTAGAAAGTCTTTTTATTCAGGCAAATCAAGAAGAATGAAAATAAAATCATGAAGCAGCCTTGAACATAATGGGAAAAGGTTTAGAAAAAAACACAATTCATAATCTATTCAAATTCTATCTTTTAGATTTTTATTTTTTCCAATATAAGTAACATATAGTTTAGAAAACTGCACTTTCTACTCAGAGTCATGTGCAAGTAATCTTTTCTCCTCATATATATGGGGTCTAGTTCATTTTGTCAGTGTGCCGGTGGGAGGAGTTCATCCTACCTTATAGAAAGAACTACCTTCAGGGTTAGGCTGTTAATATAAAGGAAGGAAGCAGGCCTTGTGAAAGCTGCCAGGTATTCCTGGGGACTGTGATTTTTGTTTTCTTATCCAAGGTCATGTCTTCTTTCTGGTACAGAACTATAAAGACCCACATTTCTCTTTCCAACTAGGCATATTTATTTAATATACTCCTAGTTAATACATTCCTCTCCCCAACTAGAAATTCCCAGCTGGATAAAGTCATCCCACCTTCGGAAGTCCTTGTACTGTCAGCTGAAACTTCCACTAAGACCACCTCCCACCCACTTGGATTTCTCTCAGTGTTTCTGCCTTGATTCTTTCTCTTCCTTCCACAATTCTGGGATTAACCTTGCTTTAGTAAAGGCTTGCAAGTTGCATTAGGATGACCTCCTAAATGCTCATCTCCATCTCAAGGATTCCCACCTGTTCCAAAAGCAAATTCAAATTTCATGATGGCTAATTCAAGAGCTAAATAATTGCCTGAAATCTTTTGGTGCATGATAGAAATAGAAGCACAATTATAGTATTCAAAAACATTTCATCAAATCTACAAAGAAAATAATAAATTTCATATTCATCACATTTATTTTTTTCCTAAATATATTTATATCATTTGTACATAAACACATACTGTTTAAAATTTAAGCAACATATCGAGGTTGGCAGGTGGTATAGTGGTTAAGAGTGCTGGACTCCCACATGGCTAACTATGGTTCAAGTCCCAGACCTGGTGGTTTGCTTTCTCACTTTCTCTCTCTCTATTTTTCTCTGGTCAAATTAAAATAAATAAATGGATAAATAAAAGTTAAATAAAATAATTCTAAAAAAGTTAAATAATTCTCAAAAAAAAAAAGGCAACACAAAAGAATCTGGAATTTGACTTCATTAATATTTGCCAATCACACTCAAGACCTTAGATCACAAATAGAAAAATAGCCTCATTAAATGCTTTTCTACCAAGTGTTTGTTCTCACAGACCTGGCTTTAACTGTACACTTCCTGTTCTGACGTTTATTCAGAGAACATTGTAGATCCTCCAGGAAATGTTAATACTTTACAGCATACAAGCCAAGCATTTTGGCAGATTTATTTACATAGTTTAATATTTACTGCTGAGGATTGTCAGTACATTTTTTTCATTAATTTATTCCCAATACTTAGGAAAAATTCTCAGAAAAGTGAAAACATAATTATAAACAACCATATGTATGCATACATATATAAAATTATAATAGCAATTTAAAACTTATAAACTGCTAATTTTTAAACAGAGATAGTTCTAGCTTCTGTTCCCTTTGACAAGTGTCCAATCAGAGAATGTTCCCTGCATAGACATTAATTCTCCTGTCTCAGAGCACCCCTGATAGAACAACTCACTATACACTGCCACAAATGGTTGAGATGATGGGTATACGGATTAGTCTTATTTAATCATCCTATACTGTACTCATGCACTGAAACATCACAATGTAATCATTGTTAATTTAAAAATATCAAACCCCACTGATTAATGTGTAGGGCCAACAGATGGCATGGAGTTCAAGTCACTGGAACCCAACTAGCCAACTATACCATCTGAGCCCTAAATCCTGTGGCTTGAAAAATCACACTGTGTGTGAGTGTGTGTGTGTGTGTGTGTGTGTGTGTGTGCGTGCGTGTGTGTGTGTATGTGCCCAAATCCCAAGAGAAGAGTGGAGGAGAAGGGACTGTGGCATGGCTATCTCCCCTGGGAAGTGATTTCTCAGTTTCCTTCTCTCTGGCTCTCTGTTTCTTACTGGAGAACATACTCAACAGCAACAAAACAAAACAAAACAAAGTATATAAGACAGTGAGCTTTCACATTGAATTCTTTTATAAACATATTAAATGGGACAATATACATTTTTTAAAAGGTCTCAGTTTTTCTCAGTTAAGGCTTGCAAGTTATATTCTTTACCCTTTTCTTGGCTGCTCTAAGCCATATTAAGCTTCTGTCTCATCTCAGATAAGGTGTTTGTTTGTTTTAAGCTATCTTTGATTCTTATTTTTAAAAAGTTTATTTCTCTAATGGGCAGCAGAGATGAAAAGAGACAAAGAGAACCCCAGCAGGATCCTGCTGCCATGAACCACTTCCACCTTCTGCCAGCCCCAGATCATGAGCACATACTTATCCAGGTACTACAGATGTGGCCTCCAGATGTGAACCAGGAACTCTCCCATGTGGGCCAACCTTGCAGAGTATCACATATTAAAACGCTGTGCCACCATTTGGCCCCTCTCTGTACTTCTTTTGACTCCTCCACTAATGGAATAATTAAAATATATATTACTTGGGCGACCCCATGGCCTGGTGGTTATAGAAGTTAGATACTTCAGCCACATGAATGACTATGCAGTTTGAGTTCCAAGCCCAGAGGCATGGAAAACATGCTGGATATGGGTGTGTATGTGCCCCAAATCCAAACAAAGTGGAGAGATGGATGAGAAAGGAGTGCAGCATGACCAATCCCAACGGGGTTCTCTCTCTCTCTCTCTCTCTCTTTCTCTCTCTCTCTCGTGAGCACACACTTCTGTCATTCCCTAGGCTGCAATGCAAATACTCTGAAGTCATAGGTATTTATTTATATTACCATGGAGCTCAGCTCAGTGTGGGGACAGAGAACTAGTAAGAATTAAAAAAAAAAAAAAAAGAAAGAAAGAAATACACTACTTCATAAGGTTGCCTTGACTAAAACCAAAATAAATATAAAATATTCAGCAAAAAGATTGATTATAGTGAACACTTCTCAAATGATACACATATTTTTTTTTAACAATTTTGTATACAAAAACCTTTGTAGAAAAGCTTGTGTGGGGAAGTCACAGCTGAAGAGAACTAGGTATGTCATTTTTCCCTGGGGGAACACTGAATCAACTGTGTGTCGCACACATACTTTTTGGCTGTGACCCATCACATAAGGTCAGGTGTGGGATTTTCCAGTTGTTTTGTCAGGTAGGTGATCAAGAAATTTCAAATTTGGAGCATTGTAGAATTATAATTTTAATGTTAGAGATTCTCAGCCTATAGTAATTTTAATTTATGCCTAACTCTGGTTCTTACAAGTGTCTTATTCAAGTATCCACAGGAAAGGGATAAGAGTTTTTCTGTTCTACCTCAAAGTACACAACAAGATGACTTGAATACATGTTTATTGAAAGCTGGGTAATTCTAACTACTATTTATGTAAAATCAATGCTTCTGTAGCTGAAAAACCCATTATGCAGACCCTGCCGCAGGGTTTCATTGGCTGTGAGATACGGGACCCACATTGGAAGGCCTCAAGTTAGAATGATGTATTGGTCCAAACACTCCAGGTTAGCTGGAAGGCTGAGGGGGTCTTATGGCATAGTGAGACACCATGGGGGGCTCTCTTGAGCTCTTTCGTGAAAAATGAGTAACTAAAATCTCTGCAGTACAACTTTGGCACTCAAATGAACAGTTAAGGGCGAACCCTGTTACACAGTGGTCAAGGGAGTCTATTGTTACATCACCCAGCCACAGTTTAAATTTCAGTTGGGTGGCTTGAAAAAATACCAGGTACAGATGTGTACATATTCGAAGATGTTCAGCATGGGAGAACTGAGGGGAAGGCAATGCAGTGTAACCATACTTCATTAGAGATGCTTGGTCTCTCTCTCTCACTCTCTCTCCCAAACCTCCATTTCCCATGTCTTTCTGATAAGCATACACATCTTCTGACAAAACAAACAAACAAACAAAAAACCAAAAACACTTCAAAACTTCCCACTATCCACTTTAATGCCTACCCTGGAATATATACATTAAAAAGTGTTTTCACTATCAGAAAGCAATGAGTCATTGCTAAGTGCTTCAGCTTCAGATTGTGATATAAGATCTAACACAGAGCTCAGAAATTTTTTTGTAGTCTGGCAGTCTCCATATTAGGGTTAGGGTTAGGGTTAGGGTTAGGGTTAGGGTATTTCCAGATGTCCACACAAGAATCACAGTCATCCTCATTATACGAGAGACATTTTTGCCTCACTTCTGTCTTTTGTTCTCATTCTTCTCCAACATTTCATCTCATCAAACGTTTTACAAAAGATACATTAACATTGTGAAAATCATTCTTTATAATTTGTAGAGAGCAATGTGCAGATGGTAGAAAATGTCACAAAGTCAAATCTCAGAGTGAAATCATGAGACTTTTAAAATATACCACATAGGAGGGAACCAGCAGTTAGTGTAATGGCTATGTCGCTGGACTCCCACTTAGTCGACAGCGGTTCGCGTCCTGGACCCAGTGGCTTAAAACTCACGCCAGGCGCGTGTGCGTGCGTGCCCAAGATCCCAAGAGGAGAATGGAGGAGAAGGGATTGCGGTGTGACCATCCCCCCTAGGGGGCGATTTCTCGCTTTCTGTCTCTATGTCTCTCTCTGTCTGTCTGGCGAGCACACATGCCCAATAGTGGAAAAAAAAAAAACAAACAACTCTCCAAAATAAATAAATAAATAAATAAATAAATAAATAAATAAATAAATAAATAAATAAATAAATAAATAAATAAATAAATAAATAAATAAATAAATAAATAAATAAATAAATAAATAAATAAATAAATAAATAAAAAAAAAAAAAAAAGAAAGAAAGAAATACACTACTTCATAAGGTTGCCTTGACTAAAACCAAAATAAATATAAAATATTCAGCAAAAAGATTGATTATAGTGAACACTTCTCAAATGATACACATATTTTTTTTTAACAATTTTGTATACAAAAACCTTTGTAGAAAAGCTTGTGTGGGGAAGTCACAGCTGAAGAGAACTAGGTATGTCATTTTTCCCTGGGGGAACACTGAATCAACTGTGTGTCGCACACATACTTTTTGGCTGTGACCCATCACATAAGGTCAGGTGTGGGATTTTCCAGTTGTTTTGTCAGGTAGGTGATCAAGAAATTTCAAATTTGGAGCATTGTAGAATTATAATTTTAATGTTAGAGATTCTCAGCCTATAGTAATTTTAATTTATGCCTAACTCTGGTTCTTACAAGTGTCTTATTCAAGTATCCACAGGAAAGGGATAAGAGTTTTTCTGTTCTACCTCAAAGTACACAACAAGATGACTTGAATACATGTTTATTGAAAGCTGGGTAATTCTAACTACTATTTATGTAAAATCAATGCTTCTGTAGCTGAAAAACCCATTATGCAGACCCTGCCGCAGGGTTTCATTGGCTGTGAGATACGGGACCCACATTGGAAGGCCTCAAGTTAGAATGATGTATTGGTCCAAACACTCCAGGTTAGCTGGAAGGCTGAGGGGGTCTTATGGCATAGTGAGACACCATGGGGGGCTCTCTTGAGCTCTTTCGTGAAAAATGAGTAACTAAAATCTCTGCAGTACAACTTTGGCACTCAAATGAACAGTTAAGGGCGAACCCTGTTACACAGTGGTCAAGGGAGTCTATTGTTACATCACCCAGCCACAGTTTAAATTTCAGTTGGGTGGCTTGAAAAAATACCAGGTACAGATGTGTACATATTCGAAGATGTTCAGCATGGGAGAACTGAGGGGAAGGCAATGCAGTGTAACCATACTTCATTAGAGATGCTTGGTCTCTCTCTCTCACTCTCTCTCCCAAACCTCCATTTCCCATGTCTTTCTGATAAGCATACACATCTTCTGACAAAACAAACAAACAAACAAAAAACCAAAAACACTTCAAAACTTCCCACTATCCACTTTAATGCCTACCCTGGAATATATACATTAAAAAGTGTTTTCACTATCAGAAAGCAATGAGTCATTGCTAAGTGCTTCAGCTTCAGATTGTGATATAAGATCTAACACAGAGCTCAGAAATTTTTTTGTAGTCTGGCAGTCTCCATATTAGGGTTAGGGTTAGGGTTAGGGTTAGGGTTAGGGTATTTCCAGATGTCCACACAAGAATCACAGTCATCCTCATTATACGAGAGACATTTTTGCCTCACTTCTGTCTTTTGTTCTCATTCTTCTCCAACATTTCATCTCATCAAACGTTTTACAAAAGATACATTAACATTGTGAAAATCATTCTTTATAATTTGTAGAGAGCAATGTGCAGATGGTAGAAAATGTCACAAAGTCAAATCTCAGAGTGAAATCATGAGACTTTTAAAATATACCACATAGGAGGGAACCAGCAGTTAGTGTAATGGCTATGTCGCTGGACTCCCACTTAGTCGACAGCGGTTCGCGTCCTGGACCCACTGGCTTAAAACTCACGCCAGGCGCGTGTGCGTGCGTGCCCAAGATCCCAAGAGGAGAATGGAGGAGAAGGGATTGCGGTGTGACCATCCCCCCTAGGGGGCGATTTCTCGCTTTCTGTCTCTATGTCTCTCTCTGTCTGTCTGGCGAGCACACATGCCCAATAGTGGAAAAAAAAAAAACAAACAACTCTCCAAAATAAATAAATAAATAAATAAATAAATAAATAAATATACCACATAGGACAAGGACAAAAGTGACACTAAAGACAGGTACAAGCATTTTCTTTGGAACATAGAAGCACACCAAGAAAAGGAAATGTGATATTTCCTCTATTTTGGAGTATTTAATTAGAAAAACACAATTATGTAATTAAATGATTATGTTTTCTGGTGGGGTAAATAACAACAAGGAAAGAATAATGTGACAACAGCAGTCCTTCCTCAGGGTATAAAAGGAGGACATGAGCCAGGAAGCTTCCAAACCAACAACTTCACTCTCTTGGAAACACACCCAGAACCTTAACCTCCTGACACCATGGTCAATTCCTG
>NW_006159986.1:2579613-2585574 GCF_000334495.1 Tupaia belangeri chinensis | reverse complement strand
CCCCGGCGGCTGCCGCCCCTCCTGCTGTGGTTGCGGAGGTTGTGGCTCCAGCTGCTGCTGACCTAGCTGCTGCCTGCGTCCAGTCTGTGGCTAAGTGTGCTGCCACACCACTGGCTGTTGCCCAACCTGTGTCATCTCCACCTGCCTTCGTCCCATGTGCAATGCCACCCACTGCTGCTGAAGCTCTCCTCTGAGCACACTACAAATGTATTACCTCCTTCTCTAGAAAAGAAGATTCTCCTTTCAAAAAATGTGTATTCATGAAGGGAAAATTCATTTGGTATGTTGTAATAATATATACTGATTGAATGTAAATAAATAAATAAATAAAGTGGAGTGTGCAAGGGAATTGATCTCCTGACTCTCATAAGTAATCCTCACTCTCATTAATCTTCTCCAAATTTTACCTTCTATAACACCCTTTCTTCAAATTAACCTACCCTGAAGTTCCTGGTAAATTACCACTTTGCTTCTAACACACCTCCCTTTGTTTTCAGGACATCAGTCAGCATAATAAAGGAACTTAAATATTGCCTCCATCACATGGAGGGCCACAGATTCTAACCCTTCTGATACTTACACCCAGTGAAATCTCCCCAAGTCAGTCCTTTAGAAGATTTTCTTTACCTTGGTATCTCCATGAATTAAAATAAAACTTGATTCTATTGTCAATAAAAGTTGAATATGATTTTCATTCTTTTTTTCATAAAACTTTTTGTTTGAGTCCTGGGTAATTATCTTTTGCCTACATCTATCAGACAGACACTAAACATCAATCATTTTCCAACAGAAGTCAAATGACATTAAGCACTGCCTAGTTTTCTTCAGAAAATTGTTTCAGTCTTATGCAAATCAACTAATCATTTTGTCAACTACAGTTCAAAAAAAAAAAAAAAAATGACAATGAAGTCCAGGAGGACTCTTGAATGTAATAGCAGAAAAAAATGTTGCATTCGAAGTGGATGAATCTAGAAGATTTAATATTAAGTTAGGTAGACTATGAAAGACACACACTGGGTATTCCCATTCGATATGTACTGAATGACTGTACTCTATGAAGAAATTGAAGATCCAAAAATATGATAGTAGAGAGAATAAATGTAGATATCGCTACATGGAGTGGTTGGTAGAGAGTGAGCGGTAGAAAATGGGAGATAAAGAGTGCATGGGGGTGGCAAAGAGAAGAAATGTTTTACAAAGAATCTAAAGTTCTCTGCTGAAAAAACTTCTGTAACTCTTGCTTTAGAAAAAATTTTAAATATATATAAAAAGAAAGAGGGAAATGGTGTGGAAAGTATAAACACAACATATGTTTTGTTTGGTTTTGTTTTTGCCCTAAGATGTGTGGGCTCCCTAGAGAGAGACAGAGAGTGGAAAAAGAAATCACCTCTCCAAGGGAAATGGTCACACCACAACCCCTTCTCCTCCACAAGCTTCTTGGGATTTTAGGCGCCCACACATGCTTCTGGCATGATTCTCAAGCAGCTGGGTCTAGGACTCAAACCATGTTTGGCCATGTGAGGAATCCATCAATTTAACCATCATGCCACCTATTGGCCCTCACAGCTGAATAATCTTTTAAAATACCAGCATTCAGAAATTTTGACCAATACAGCATGCTATAGATGTTTAGTGAACTGAATTTTCCACTTAAGTCATGTGCGTCTATCTTTTCTCACATAGATAGTAGATACGCTTTATTCTGTCTGGCAGTGCTTCCATGGGGTCCTTACATAGAGCCAGGCAGGGAAATAAATGGAGACTGGGAGTTATTTATTTATTTATTTATTTATTTATATTATCATCATAATCTTCTTTATATTACATTGGATTACATATAACTTTACAGTGTATTACATTGCTTTTTTCAAAAGGGAATGCCATGCATGTCAGTCAATACAGAGACATTAATCTCCTCACTTCATCATTCAATATCTTTTCTATGTTTTTCACAATCGTTATTATTATTTTAATTATTTTTTAAATAGTCAATCATTATTTCTCATTTTGCTTGTAAAAAGACTTTGCCCACCATGAAATACTTCTCAGACCAATCCAGTGGAGAATACTATACATGTCACCATCAACAGGTAATAAGCCATATCTGTTTCCCACTAACATCCTGCCTCTCTATTTGTTCTCTTGCTATCTTTCTCTATCCTCTTCTCTTCACACCCCTCCCCTCATTCCACACTGTCTTATTCTCGTTAAGTACTTTCACTGCTTTTATGTTCTTCAATATTTCGCTCTCTACCTTAGAGTGCGGATAGTTGGTATATATTAAATGGATACATATAATATCTTTCTTTCATAGCCTGGCTTATTTCACTCAGCAATAAGACTGGGAGTTTTTTTTAACCCAAGATCACATCTTCTTCCTGAGGCAAAACACAAAAGAGTCATAATCCTCTCCCTAACTGGGGATGCTTCCCTGGAATAAGTAGTCCTACCTTCAGGATGCCCTGTTTGGTCAGCTGAGACTCCTATTCAGACTTCCTCCCAGGTTGTTATCTCCAAGTAGAATCTAATTCTGCTTTCTTCCTGTACCTTCCACAAGTCTTAGTCCTCAAGTACATCTCAATAAATCTTCTGCATGCTCATCTCCATTACAGGATCCTCTTCTGTCCCACAATTGAAAATTCATGATAGCTAATCTGAGAGCTGGAAATATTGTCTGAAATCTTTCAATGCATTGTAGAAACAGTGTGAAGAAAGATATTTAAAAAAAAAAAAGTGAGTCCCTGCTTTCAGTTTTTAAATTTTTTTTATTTAACTTTATTTATTTGTTTATTTTTTAATTTGACCTGAGAGGGATGAAGTGGGGTGAGGGGAGGAGCGAGAAAGCAAGTCCCCAGTTCTGGGACTCGAACTGTGGTTGGCCATGTAGGAGTCCAATGCCCTTAACCACTACACCACCTACTGGCCCCGAAGAAAGATATTAAGGAGAATAATAGAGTGGCAAGAATGTTATGGGACACAGAAATGATTATTATCTGATGATGATAACATGTATAGTTTCCCCAACTAGACTGGAGTGAAATGCATTCATGTTGGAAAATTCAATTAACAAGCTAAGTGATGTCTAGTGATTGACTGTATAAAAAAAATTGAAGTAAAATTTAAAAACCCAGAAATATAAACATAGTAGTAGAAAAACTATTGGGCAAAATCTAAAGGGAAAATCAATTCAATAAGTATCTCATTTATTTTATGTAAGAATGTCTTTATCACTTGTACAGAAATGCTTACACTTAATTTAAAAGGATTATTTATTTACATGAAATGAGTAGTACTTTATTTCAGAAAAAAATTGCTCTAGGGCATGTATGTTCAACAAAGAGAAGGGAAGGAAGAGAAAGCAAGCTGCCAGGGGACGAGCAGTTAGCATAATGGCTATGTTGCTGGACTCCCATGTAGTTGACCGCAGTTCGCATCCCGGACCCGGTGGCTTAAAACTCACACCAGGCACATGTGTGTGCGTGCCCAAGATCCCAGGAGAAGAATGAAGGAGAAGGGATTGCGGCGTGGCCATCCTCCCCGGGTGGGGGGGTCAGTATTTCTTACTTTCTGTCTCTCTGTCTCTGTCTGTCTGGCGAGCACATGCACCCTATAGCAAAAACCTCTCTCAAAAAAAAACAAAAAACATACATACATACATACATACATAAATAAATAAATAAAAAGAAAGCAAGCTGCCAGGTCTGGGACCCAAATGTAGTGGGCCATGTGAGAATTCAGTGCCTTAACCACAACACCACCTGCTGGCTTTTAAAAATTTACGTAACAAAAATGAATGAGAAGATTCCCTTCATCAGCATTTCCCAATCACGTTCAAGATCCATGATTATGACTTGAGATATATACTTTTAAATGAAGTTTTGTAATGTATATGTATTTTCTCCCTCATGCATTTAGATTTAAGTACATACAGGAAAATGATGAGACTTTCTATATGCTATTCTAGGGAACCAAAAGTGGGTCTTATGTCCATTTTACTGAAAGCTTAGTTATCTTAAAGTTCTTTGCACATAACAAATTTTTACAAAACATACCTCATATCTACATTTAGTTTTTGTACATCCAATTCAATTAACAAGCTAAGTGATATATAGTGATTGATTGTGTAAAAAAATTGAAGTAAAATTAAAAAACAGAAATATAAACATAGTAGAAGGAAAACTATTGGATGAAATCTGAAGGGAAAATCAATTTAATAAGTATCACATTTATTTTATGTAAGAAAATCTTTACCACTTGTACAGAAATGCATACACTTAATTTAAAAGGATTATTTTTTTACATGAAATGATTATTACTTTATTTCAGAAAAAATAATTTCACATACAATATAGTTTTCTCATACAATATGGTTATGTCAAAGAATGCAGGCACTGTGTGAAAATCAAATCAAGACCATTACCATTTAAGTACATACAGGAAAATGATGAGACTTTCTATATGCTATTCTAGGGAACCAAAAGTGGGTCTTATGTCCATTTTACTGAAAGCTTAGTTATCTTAAAGTTCTTTGCACATAACAAATTTTTACAAAACATACCTCATATCTACATTTAGTTTTTGTACATCCAATTCAATTAACAAGCTAAGTGATATATAGTGATTGATTGTGTAAAAAAATTGAAGTAAAATTAAAAAACAGAAATATAAACATAGTAGAAGGAAAACTATTGGATGAAATCTGAAGGGAAAATCAATTTAATAAGTATCACATTTATTTTACGTAAGAAAATCTTTACCACTTGTACAGAAATGCATACACTTAATTTAAAAGGATTATTTTTTTACATGAAATGATTATTACTTTATTTCAGAAAAAATAATTTCACATACAATATAGTTTTCTCATACAATATGGTTATGTCAAAGAATGCAGGCACTGTGTGAAAATCAAATCAAGACCATTACCATACAGATGACTTTCACCTTTACATTGTTGAATCTCTAAAATGCATTTTTCTTGAATTGCTCAAACTACTCAGGAATATCCATGCACTTCCTTTCTGATCTGACTCTACACTTGTCCTCTTTGCGTCTTTGAGTCTTACCATGTCTGTCATAGAGTGCACATATTTGGTATATATAGAGCAGGGACATACAGTGTTCATCCTTCTCAGTCAGGCTTGTTTCACCTAGGAAATACATCTGCACGTGAAAGTGCATTGTGCAGGCCTAGCCACAGAGTACACGTGACTCTGATACTGAAGCCACCTAGGCAGGTCCCAGTTTCAAATCCTAAATTAGCCCTAACGTTCCAGGCTGGTTGGAAGACTAACATGGGATTGTGGCATGGGGAGACCTGAATGTCTGCCTCCGTTTCATGGTTCTCTCAGAAATGAACTTAAAACAAACAAACAAACAAACAAAAAAACACTGTAGAAAACACTGTATGAAAGCAATGAGTCATGATTAAGTACTTCACCTTGAGACTGGGAAATAAGATCTGACACAGAGTTCAGCAATTCCTTGGGATCTGGCAATCTTTGTGCCTATCCACATGGCCACATGGCAATCCCAGTCACCCTCACTACACATGGGACACCCTCCCCTCCCCTGGGTCTTCTCTTATCATTGCTTTCCCAGCAGTTCATCTGATTAGAACTTCTCTGACAACAAAAGACACAGTAACATTGTGAAAACCTTCCTAGACTACTTGCAGGGAGCAATGCGCAGAGAGGAGAAAATGTCACAGCCAAAACCAAAATCGCCAAGTGTCAGGTCAGGTGGTTTTTAAAAGATACCACAGAGGCCAGGGACAAAAGTGATACATGCTGAAGAAGGAAGGTACAAGCATTTACATTGAACACACAGGAGCGCAATGAGGAAAGGGAGTTTCCTCTCTTTTGGAGTATTGAACTAGAAAAGCACAATTATGTAATTAAGCCATTCGTTTTCTGGTAGGGAAAATAACAACAAGGAAAGAGTCATGTGAGTACGACAGGT
>NW_006159986.1:2571068-2578957 GCF_000334495.1 Tupaia belangeri chinensis | reverse complement strand
TGTCGCCCCCCCTGCTGCATCACCTGCTGCTGCCACCCCTCCTGCTGTGGTTGTGGAGGTTGTGGCTCCACCAGTTGCTGACCCAGTTGCTGCCTGTGTCCAGTCTGTGGCTCAGTGTGCTGCCACACCACTGGCCGTTGCCCAACCTGTGTCATCTCCACCTGCCTTCGTCCCATGTGCTGTGCCATCCCCTGCTGCTGAAGCTCTCCTTTGAGGCAATATATACTACAAATGTATTACCTCTTTCCATAGAGATGAAGACTCTCTTTTTTCAAAAAATGTGGAGTACACAAGACAATTGATCTCCTGACTTGCATAAGCAATCCTCACTTCTACAGATTCTGTTTCCAAATTTTAAGTACTGTTCAAACTCTCTCTCTTCAAAAAAATGTATTCTGAATCTCCCAATAAATAAACAGCTTGCTCCCAACAATCCTCTCTTTGTCTTTGGGACATCCAGTTAGCATGCTTCAGGAATTTAAAGATTGAATCCATCACATGGATGGCTGGGAGCAAATTGTACATCTTCTGAAAATGAAGCCCAATGCAGTCACCCTCCAGGAGTCTTTCGCATGCTTTTTCTGCAGCTTGTTATTTCCATGTACCTAAATAAAACTTGATTGTATTGTCACTGAATATTGAATATCATTGTTAAGCTTTTTTTTTTTATCTTTAAATACTTTTTGATTGTGTCCTGGCTAATTGTATTTTGCCTATACCTGTCAAAGCAAGCAACACATGTTAGTCGACTTTTCAATGGACATTTGATGACAGAACACTACCTTGTATTCTCCAGAAAATTCTTGTAGTCTCAGGTAAATCAATTAATCATTTTGTATACAACAGGTGAGAAAGAAAGGAATAAAGAGTGTAAACGAAGTCACTGTTGAATCAGAAGCAGGAACAAAGGTTTTAGAAGGAAAGAAGGTTTGGAAAGACTGAACACACGTTACAATTGTTTATAGTAGCATGGACACATTTTGCCAATACAGCAGCCTTTGCATGGTTTGGCACACTGTATTTTCCAATCAGAGCCATGTGTGAAGGATCTTTTCTCCACACCTACAGTGGATCTGCTTCATTCTGAGTGGCAGTGTTTCAGGGGAGAGTTCATCCTGCCAGATAGGATGACAGACAGACCCATTGCTTATGTTATACTGAATGGGGAAAACTGAAGGCTTTCTCACTAGAAACTGGAACAATACAAGGTTGCCCTCTGTCGCCAGTCCTTTTCAGCATAGTGCTGGAATTCCTAGACTATGCAATTAGATGAAAGTGAAAACTAAAAGACATCACACAGGAAAATTAGAGTTAAACCATTCCCATTTTGGATGATACAATTACATACATAGAAAATCCAAAGGAGTCCACTAAAAGTATCTGGAAGTTACAAATGAATTCAGTAAAGTAGCAGGATAGAAAACCAACACACCTAAATTAATAGCATTTTTACATACTAACAATGCACAGATGAAACAGAATTTAAGAATGGAATCTCATTTGCAATAGCCCCCCCACACACACACACACACACACAACTAGAGAATCGGAATAAACATAACCAAGGAGCTGAAAGATCTCTACAAAGAAAAACCACAAAAATTTGAAAAAATAAATGAAATATGAAAGAAGAAAAATGGAAAGACATGCTGTGATCTTAGATTGGAAGAATCAATGTAATAAAAATGTCAATTCTATCCCATTTAATTTGCATATTAAATGAGATTCTTATCAAATAACTGGTGGAAAAACTTCACAGAAATATAAAAAATAATCATAAAAATTTGTCTGGAGTGATAGAAGTTCTTTTATCCCCAAGTCAGCATGGTACAAAAAGGATATAGCACTAACTACCCTTCTTCAAAATATATCACAAAGTGAGTGGCATTTGCACAACAAGATGGTATTGGCCCAAAATAGACACATAGATCTAGGAAACATAACAGAGAATCCTGAAATAAACATGGAATCAGGCAGCCAACTGATCTTTTATAATGGATACAAGACAGTACATTGGAGAAAAGAAAAACTTTTCAACTAATTGTGCTGGAAAAACTGGATATCCACTTAAAGAAAAATAAAACTGGACCCCTAGCCCATTAAGAAAGATCAACTCAAAATGGATGAAAGAGTCCATGTAAATTCTCCTAATCTAAAGCTACTGGTAGATAGGTCAACAGGTAGAAATGTGGTTAATGTGCCATACTCTCGCATGGAAGCCTTCTGTTCAAGTCCCAGTCCTGGTGGCTTGAAAGACGAAAGCATGTACATGTGTCCTCAAAATACCAAGAGGAGAATGAGGGAGAGGAAATTTCAATGTGGTCATCCACCCTGGGGCAGGGGTCCTGTCTCACATTTTCTTTCTCTGTCTCTTTCCAGGAAGTACACACATTATATAGAAACAACTTAAAAAGAAAAAATATAATAAAACTACTGGCAGAAAACTGAAGGGAAACTCTTAGCTGTCTTCAAAGACATTGGAGTAGGCAAAGATTTCTTAAATAAGACCTCTAAAGCACATTCAATAATCCCAAAATACGCAAGTGGTATAATATCAAGCTAGAAAGATTCTCCACAACATGGAAAACAACAATTACAGTAAAGAAAGAGTCCTCAGAATGGGACAAATTATTTTCAAATTATGCCTTGGACAAGGGGTTGATAACTAGAATAGAAAATATAGGGAACTCAATCAGCTCACCTCTAAACATACTAAGAAATAAAGAAAAAATGAATAGCGCTCTCTAAGGAAGAAATATGAATAGCCAAAAGGCATATGAAAAAATGCTCAACATCCCTCATTGTAAGGGAGATGCAGATCAAAATTACAATGAGATACCACCTAGCACCAGTCAGAATAATTTAGATTAAAGAAACTAAAAATGAGAAGTGCTGGCTGGGATGTAATGAAAGGGGAACTCTCCTACACTGCTGGTCGGAATGTAAATTGGTCCAGCCACTGTGGAGAACAATTTGGAGATTCCTCAAAGATCTCCAAATAGAACTACCATATAATCCAGCAATCTCACACGTTGTATGTACCCAAAGGACAGAGGACTCCTTAATAGCAAAAGTGCTTGAACATTGTTGTTTACTGCAGCATTATTCACAAGTGCTAAGACATGGGACCAATCCAAATGCCCACAGACGGATGAATAGATTAAAAAACAGTGGCACATATACTCTATGGAATACTTCTTAGCCCAAACAAACAAACAAAAAACCAAAAACCCAAGAACCTGGCTTTTGACGGAAAGTGGATGAATATGGAAGATTTACTGCTGAGTGTAGCAAGCCAGGCTATGAAGGAGAGACATTGTATGTTTCCACTTAATATATACCAAGTGTCCACACTCTATGGCCAAAAGTGAATGACTGATAGTTATAGGTACATAGTAAATAGTTGTGAATACCAGATGCAGTGTGGAAAGAGGGTGGGAGAAGGAGTAGAGACTGAGGAAGGACATTAAGGAGAAAAATAGAGGGGCAAGGCATTTATGGGACAAAGAAATGGCTTATTATCTATCGAAGATAACTTTATAGTATTGTCAATTGGACTGGTGAGAAAAGTACACATGTTGGAATATTCACTTTGCAAGCTAAGTAACATGTGATTGAATGTATTAAAGAAATTTAAACACAAAATAAAAGAAAAAAAATTTAAAAATAGGCATATAAGCTGAACAGACACCTCCGGAAGAAAGCTCATTAGTGGATAAAATGCATATGAAAAAATATTCTATGCAGTCACTTATCAAAAGAAAATGCAAATCAAAACCACAATGAGATATCCTTTAACTCAAGATATGATGGCCTTGATCACAAGAAAGAATGATAAATGCTGGTGAGGATGTGGTGAAAAAGGAACCCTCTCTCAATGCTGGTGTGAATGTAAATTAGTACAACCACTTTGGAAAACAAAATGGAGGTACCTGAAAAACGTACAAATAGAACTACAATGTGACTTAGTAATCTCTCTCCTCGATATTTACTAAAGGTGAGGCAAACCTTTAATGGGAAAGACCCTTTCACATCCATGTGTATTGCAGCATCTTTCACAATTGCTAAGACATGGAATCAGCCTAAGAGTCAAGAATTGACTGGACTCAAAAAAAAGTGCCACATTATACTATGGAATGTTACTTAGCCCTTAGAAGAAATGAGACCCTGTCATTTGACTTGACCTGGAGGACCACAAACACTTCATAAGACATGAAGTAACGATTAGCTGGCCTTTGAAAGGCATATAACGTACATTCCCACTAAATATGTACCAAATGTCTGAACTCTGTGAAAGAAATAGAAAGTTAGGAAGATAAGAAAGTAGGGAAGGTAAGAGTACATACCTGAGGCTATAAGGGAGGAGTCGACGTAGAAGTGAGTGATAGTGGCAAAGGGAAGAAACATTTAACAGACAACTCTCTGTTAAAAAGTCATGTAGGTAGCAATAGCCTTGATTTGATCATTTGGAATCAAATGCATATTTTATAATCCATTTTATGCACACAAAAGATGTACAATGATGGATTTTAAGTTTGAAAGTAAGTAAATAAATATATCTTATTTATATTTAAGTATTGTACCTCTTTCTGACACAAAATAAGGTTTGCCCAAGCATGCATGCAGTGTGTGATAATCAAATCAAAGATAGTAACATACATATCAAACAAAGAAATTTACATTTGTGTATGTTAAATGCTTTTTGCCTAACCCACTCACTGCATCCACTCTCCACCATCCACTCACTTCCTGTGCAGTCTCTGGTATTTGCACCCATCCTCTCTACTTTTATGCTTTGGAATCTTCCTATCTCCATGAAGTCTACAGAGAGCTAGCATCTATTGAATGGGAACACACAGTGTTAGTGAATCTTAGCCTGACTTATTTCCCTTAGCAAGTGTTGCTCTTTGTGAAAAACCCATTGTGCAGGCCTAGCCACAGGGTTCAGATGACCATGTGATCTTGAAGTCATAGGAGCAGGCCCCAGCTTCAAATCTTGAGCTATGCATAGTATACCAAGCTGGCTGCTTGGAAAGGTGGGGGGAGTAGGGCCTTGATGAGACCCCATTGGGTGTCCTGTTCTCTTAATTTCAGGAAATACATAAACATTGAAAACTCCACTGTTGGGGCTAACAGGTTCCATAGTGCTTAGGGTGCTTGGACTCTCACGTGATTGGCCATTGTTCAAGTCCTGGACGAGGTATCTTGCTTTTTCACTTTCTGTATCTCACTCTCTTGCTGTCTCTCTCTGAGGAGTGCATACTCCCTATAGCAAATTAAAATGATCGTCATAAATACATAAAAACCAAAACAATACTTTTAAAACCTCCACCATGCATTTAAGACAGTCAGGAGATACATGAAAATGTTTCACTTTTAATGCCAGTCCTGCAATACACACATTGTAATGAGTTTCTACTATTGTAGTTTTGGGGAATGATTGGTGTTTGTTTTGGTAAGCTATTGACAAGGACTATAGATAGTAAAATTTTAAACTATGTTTCTGATTTTAGATGGCTTTAATTTTCGATAATCTGACAGAGATGACTTAATCAGCAGATCCCTACTTCTATATGATTTCTTTTTATACTAAATAATATGAATAATGACTTGGGTTTATTTTAAGTAAGCATTAGGGTTTTTTAATTTTTTTGCAGAAGAGATCTACTAAGTGGAAATTCTCATGTTTCACTTATACATTGAGTTAAAATTTTTGAGAAGCATATTGAGAATGATTTAATCTCTCTCTCTATTTTGCCCCAGATGGTTGCGTTAGCTTAAATTCTCTTTTATGGATTGGACAACTAATGAATTAGACCACTAGTAATCTATCTGTGAATATTATATCTTATTTGAGACTTGATTCCTTATTGTTGAATTAAAGAGTATTAAATGGGTAACTTTTAGTATCTTGTGGTTAAATACAGAACGTAAAACTTTTTACTTTCACTCCAAACTTTTTGTAAAATTCGGCTACATATCTAAAGTTTTTCAGGGAATTACTTAATAAATGTGATCTGTTCTTTTTGGAAAAAAGAAAGAAAGAAGAAAGAAACCAGTCATTGCCAAGGGCTTCAGCTTGACACTGTAAACCACATTCTGAAGCAGAGTTCAGAAATTGCTTGGGTCTGGCACTCTCCGTGCGTGTCCAGATGCCCACGTATGTTCACAGTCATTCCCATCAGACCTCTATCTGAATGGGTCTTCTCACTCTTCCACATTTCATCAAACCTGAACACTCGTTGAAAGCAATAGAAACATTAATATTATTAAAACTATAATCTGTGAATTGCAGGGATCCATGTTCAGATAGGAGGAAACGTCACAGTCAGAAAGAAAATCTCAGAGTCAAGTCATGAAGCTTTCGAAAGATACCACATAGGCCACGGACAAAAGTGTCACACACTAAACAAGATATGTACAAGCATTTCCACTGGACACGTAAGAGCATGCCAAAGGAAAAAATGTTATATTTACTATGTCAGAATTTTAACTAAAAATCCACAATGAGGTTTGTAAGTGATTAAGCTTTCTGGTGTAATAAATAACAACAAGAAAAGAATAATATGATGATAACAGGCATTCCCTCTAAAGAGGGAATATGGGAAGGAACACTCATAAGCCACGACTTCACTCCCTGAGGAGCCCACCCAGACCCTCCACCTTCTGACGCCATGATCAATTGCTGTTGTCGTTCCACTAGCTGTGGATCCAGCAGCTGAAAGTTGTTTGCACATAACACATTTTTACAAAGTATAATTCTTATCTACATATACTTTTTGTACATCCTCATGGCATACAATATAGTTTTGTCAAGGAATGCAGGCGCTGTGTGAAAATCAAATCAAGACCATTACCATACAGATGACTTTCACCTTTACATCGTTGAGTCTCTAAAATGCATTTTTCCTGAATTGCTCAAACTATTCAAGATATCCATGCACTTCCTTTCTGATCCTTGGCATTTACGACTCTATACTTGTCCGCTTTGCGTCTTTGAGTCTTACCATGTCTGTCATAGAGTGCACATATTTGGTATATATAGAGCAGGGACATACAGTGTTCATCCTTCTCAGTCAGGCTTGTTTCACCTAGGAAATACATCTGCACGTGAAAGTGCATTGTGCAGGCCTAGTCACAGAGTACACGTGACTCTGATACTGAAGCCACCTAGGCAGGTCCCAGTTTCAAATCCTAAATTAGCCCTAACGTTCCAGGCTGGTCGGAAGGCTAACATGGGATTGTGGCATGGGGAGACCTGAATGGCTGTCTCCGTTTCATGGTTCTCTCAGAAATGAACTTTAAAAAAAAGAAAAACACTGTAGAAAACACCATCTGAAAGCAATGAGTCATGATTAAGTACTTTACCTTGAGACTGGGAAATAAGATCTGACACAGAGTTCAGCAATTCCTTGGGATCTGGCAATCTTTGTGCCTATCCACATGGCTACATGGCAATCCCAGTCACCCTCACTACACATGGGACACCCTCCCCTCCCCTGGGTCTTCTCTTATCATTGCTTTCCCAGCAGTTCATCTGATTAGAACTTCTCTGACAACAAAAGACACAGTAACATTGTGAAAACCTTCCTAGACTACTTGCAGGGAGCAATGCGCAGAGAGGAGAAAATGTCACAGCCAAAACCAAAATCTCCAAGGGTCAGGTCAGGAGGTTTTTAAAAGATACCACAGAGGCCAGGGACAAAAGTGATACATGCTGAAGAAGGAAGGTACAAGCATTTACATTGAACACACAGGAGCGCAATGAGGAAAGGGAGTTTCCTCTCTTTTGGAGTATTGAACTAGAAAAGCACAATTATGTAATTAAGCCATTTGTTTTCTGGTAGGGAAAATAACAACAAGGAAAGAGTCATGTGAGTACGACAGGT
>NW_006159986.1:2563659-2570628 GCF_000334495.1 Tupaia belangeri chinensis | reverse complement strand
TGTGGCTCCGGTGGTTGTGGCTCCAGTGGTTGTGGTTCCAACTGCTGTTGCCCCAGCTGCTGCCTGCGTCCAGTCTGTGGCAAAGTGTGCTGCCACACCATTGGCTGTTGCCCAACCTGTGTCATCTCCACCTGCCCTCGTCCCGTGTGCAGTGCCAGCCCCTGCTGCTAAAGCTCTCCTTTGAACACACCACAAATGTATTACCTCCTTCCATAGAGATGAAGACTCTCTCTTTACAAAAAATGTAGAGTGCACAAGGCACTCGATTTCCTCACTTTCATAAGTAATCTTCACTTTTGCTGATTCTCTTTGCAAATTTTAACCACTATTAAAGCTCCCTCTCATGGAGAAAATATATTCTGAATCTCCTGATAAATGAACAAATTGTTTCCAACTGTCCTCTCTGTCTTTGGGACATCCAGTTAGCACGCTTCAGGAATTATAGATTGAATCCATCAAGTAGATGGCCAGCCACAAATTGTGCATCTTCTGAAAATGAAGGCCATTGCAATTGCCCTCACGTAATCTTTTTGCATGCCTTTTCTACACCTTGTTATTTCCTCCTAAATAAAACTTGATTATGTTGTCACTGAATATTGAATATCATTGTTATGCTTTTTTTGTCCTTAAATGCTTTATGTTTGTGTACTAGGTAATTATATTTTGCCTATTCATGTCAAGCTAACATTACTGTAGTCTAACTTTCAATGGAAGTGAAATGACTGAACACTACCCTGTTTTCTACAGAAAATTCTTGTAGTCTCAAGTAAATCAACTAATCATTTCTGTACACATCAGGTGCGAAGAAAAGAAACAAAGAGTGAAAATGAAGTCACTATTGAATCAGAAGCAGGAATAAAGGTTTTGTAAGGAAAGAAGTTTTGAAAAGACTGAACACACGTTATGATCTTTTAAAATAGCATGGGCACATTTTGCCAGTACAGCAGCCTTTGTGTGGCTTGGCAAACTCTATTTTCCAATCAGAATCAATTGTCAAGAATCTTTTCTCCACACCTACATTGGATCTGGCTCATTCTGACTGACAGTGCTTCAGCGGAGAGTTCATCCTGACAGATACGACAGCTACATTGAGAACTAGATAAGTAATTCTATAGGTACTATAATGTTTTTGTCCAAGATTATGACCTCTTTTAGTTACAGAATATTTTTGTGTCAACTGGGGATGCTCTCTCTAATGAGTCATCCCATCTTCACAACTCCCTTTAGGTCTGTTCAGACTTCCACTGAGACCACTTGCCACTTTGATTTCTCTCAGTGCTTCCTTCCCTTCCCTTCCACAAGTGTTAATCCCAAGAGACAGCTCTTTACGTCTGCACACTACTCTCAATCTCAGTGATCCTTGCTTGTCTCAAACTCCAATTCGAAAATCATGAAAACTTATTTGAGCACTGGCATGACTGTCTGAAATCTTAGAGTAAACGATAATCAATGGGATTATGCATGTAGTAGCAGAATATATATTTAATTCAATCTACAGAGAAGACCATGAAATTCATAGTCATCACATTTTTTTTTTGTAAATATCTTCATGTCATTGGCACACAAATACATACTCTTTAAAAATGTCAGCAATACAACAGAAGTTTAAGTATCCCTTCATTAGTATTGGCCTATCATACTCTAGATACAGGATTACAAATGCAATACGTCTGTATTAAATTCACTCTTTGCACATGTGTGTATATCCTAAGTTTGTGCATTATTTAGTACCTATAGGAAAAAGATGAGAGTTTGTTCATTAATACCCAGAGGATCTGTCCAACAGGATGAGTAAAGGCTTAGTAATTCTTCATGTTGTTTATGTGTGACAAAGATTTTGTAAATATAAAGCCATGTATAACAGACTCATTGCTAATGTCATACCGAATGGGGAAATACTAAAAGCTTTCTCACTAGAAACTGGAACAAGACAAGGATGCGACATTCTACAGTCCTTTTCAACACAGTGCTGGAAGTCTTAGAAAATGCAATTAAGCAAGAGTGAAAAATAAAAGACATCATACAGGAAATGAGAACTAAACTATTCTTATTTTAGATGATACGATTATATACATAGAATATCCAAAGGAGTACACTAAAAATATGTGGAAGTGACAAATAAATTCAGTAAATTAGCAAGATAGAAAGCCAATACACAAAAATTAATAGCATTTTTATATACTAACAATGCACAGATTGAAACAGAATTTAAGAATGAATCTCATTTACAATAGCCTCTCCCCCAACACACACACACACACACACACACACACACACACACACACAAAATAAGAGAATTAGGAATAAACCTAACTAAAGAGGTGAATGATCTCTACAAAGAAAACTACAAAAAAACTGAAAAAATAAACAGAATATTAAGAAATAAATGGAAAAACATCCTGTGTTCTTAGATCAGAAGAATCAAGATAATAAAAACGTCAATTCTACCAAATTAATTTGCATATAAAATGAGATTCTGATCAAATAACTGGTGAATAACCTAACAGAAATATAAAAAATAATCATAAAATTTGTCTGGGATGATAGAAGGCCCTGTATCCCCAAGACAGCATCTTACAAAAAGGATAGAGCAGTAAAGATCTCATTACCCTACATCAAAATATATCACAAAGTGGTGGTACTGGACAACAAGATGATATTGGTACAAAATAGACACTTAGATCTAGGGAACATAATAGAGTCCAGAAATAACACAAAATCAGGCAGCCAACTGATCTTTGATAATGGGTACAAGATAGTGCATTGGAGACAAGAAAGTCTTTTCAACAAATTGTGCTGGAAAAACTGGATATCCACTTGAAGAAAAATGAAAGTGGACCTCTCTCTCTCACCATTTACAAAGATTAACTCAAAATGGATGAAAGATTCCATATAAATTCTCACAATCTAAAACTACTTGTAGACAGGTCAGCAGGTAGCAAGGTGGTTAAGTTGCTGGACTTGCATGGCTGCCTGCTGTTCAAGTCCCAGTCCTGGTGGCATGAAAACCACACTGGGTGCATGTCCATGTGTGCCCAATGTAAGAAGAGAACAATGCGGGAGAAAAGATTTCCATTTTGCCATCCACCCAGAGGTGGGGGTCATTTCTCACTTTTTTTTCTCACTGTATCTCTATGTCTCCCTCTAGGAAGAATACACTTCCTATAAAACCTAAAAAGAAAAAAATAATAAAACTGCAGTGAAGCAAGCCAGGCTATGAAGGAGAGGCATTGTATGTTCCCACTTAATATATACTGAATGTCTGCACTCTCTGACTGAAACTAATCGACTAAAGGATATAAAAACACAGTATATAAATAAATGTAAATACCAGACATAGTGTGTGCGAAAGAGGAGGGTCTGAGGAACAACATTTAGAAGAAAAATAGGGAGGCAAAGCATTGATGGAACAAAGAAATGTGGTATTATCTGTTGAAGATATTTTGTAGTTTTATCAACTGTACTAGGGAGAAATAGTCACCTGTTGAAATACACATTTTGTAAGACAAATAATAATGTGATTGAATGTATAAAAGAAAATGAAATAAAAAAGAGAAAAAAAGAACAACAAAAAAAAGGAAACTGAAGGGAAATTGTTAGGAGTCTTCAAAGACATAGGAAGGGCAAAGGAAAGAAACCTTTTAGAGACAAAAGAATGTAAAGTTCTCTGTTGGGGAAAAAAAACCCTGTAATTTTTGCTTTACTAAAATTTTCAAACATATATAAAAAATAAAGAAGAAAATTTTTGGAAAGTGTAAACAACTTCTGTTTTGTTTTGTTTTCCATAGGGTACATGGGCTCATTAGAGAGAGATAGAGAGAGGGAAGAGAAATCACCACCCAGGGAAAATGGCCACACCACAACCCCTTCTCCTGCACACATCTGCATCTGGCGTGATTCTCAAGCTGATAGGTCTGAGATTCAAATCATGGTTGGCCATGTGAGGAATTCATCACTTTTACCAACACGCCGTCTATTGATCCTCACAATTTAAATCTTTTAAAATGCCAACTTTTAGAGTATTTTACCAAGATAGCAGCCTATAGATGTTTAGTGAACTGTATTTTCAACTCAGAGTCATATGCAGTCAAGCTTTTCTCTACATAGGCAGTGGATCTGCTTCATTCTGACCAGCAGTGCTTCCATGGAGTCCTTACATAGAGCTTTTTTTCTTTATCCAAGACCACATCCTCTACTGAGGCAGAACTCAAAAGAGCCATAATCCTCTCCCCAACTAGGAATGCTTCTCTGTAATGGGTCATCCCATCTTTAGAATGCCCTGTTTGGTCAGCTGTTACTTCCATTCAGACTTCCTCCCAGGTTGCGGTCTCGAAGTAGAATCTAATCCTATTACTTTCCCTGTCTCTTCCACAAGTTTTAATTCTAAAGTACACTTCAATAAATCTTCCACATTCTCATCTTCATTTTAGAGTCCTAATCTGCCCCACAATTGAATGTTCATGATAGTTCATTCGATTTTGGAAATATTGTCTGCAATCTTTTGGTACATTGTAAAATCAGTGTGAGGATAGTCATTCAGTAAAAAAATACAGTGGCAAGACATTTATGGGACACAGAAATGATTATTATCTGATGATGATAATGTGTATAGTATCCCCAACTGGACTGGTGTGAAATGTATTTTGTTAGAAAATTCACTTTACAAGCTAAATGATGTCTAGTGATTTAATGAATAGAAGAAATTAAAATAAAATTTTAAAAAAGAAACATAAATATAAACATAGGAGCAGGAAACCTACTGAACGAAATTTGAAGGGAAAATCTTCCATTTAGTAAGTATCATATTTTTTTCTAAGAAAAATTGTATCATTTTTACACAAATACATACTCTTTTTTTAAAAGAGATTATTTATTTATGTGTACTGATCATTACTTTTTTTAAAAAAATTGCTCTAGGTTATGTATGTTCTATGAAGAGAGAAAGAGAAATAGAGAAGGGAGGGTAAAGTGAGAGACAAGCTGCCAGGTCTGGGACCCAAACTACAGTGGGCCATGTGAGAATCCAGTGCCTTAACCACAACACCACCTGCTGGCTCCTAAACATTCTTTTTAAAAATTTATGTAACACAGGGACCAGCAGTTGGCATAATGGCTATGTCGATAGACTCCCATGTAGTCATTCGTGGTTTGAGTCCGGACCCGGTGGCTTAAACTCATGCCAGGTGGGCGGGCGTGTGCGTGCCCAAGATCCTGAGAGGAGAATGGAAGAGAAGGGATTGCAGTGTGGACATCCTCCTTGAGGGGTGATTTCTCACTCTCTGTCTTTCTGGCGAGCGCATGCGCCCTATAGCAAAAACCTCTCCCACACGCACACACAGAATTAAGTAACACAAAAGAATGAGAAGTTGCCCTGTATCAGCATTTCCCAATCATATTCAAGATATATCATTACGATTTTAAATACGTAATTTTAAACATAATTGTATGATGCCTATGTATTTACTCACACATGCTTGATTTAGTACCTACAGGAAAAAGATGAGAGTTTCTCTGTTCTATTCCAGAATACCAAAAGCATGTCTTCTGTCCATTTTACTGAAAGCTTAGTAATTATTTTATTTTATTGGAGAGGTTTTTGCTATAGGGCACGTATGCTCACCAGAAAGACAGAGAGAGACAGAGAGACAGAAAACAAGAAATCACCCCCTAGGGGGGATGAATGGCCATGCCACAATCCTGTCTCTGCCATTCTCCTCCTCTTGGGATCTTGGGGAAAACATGCACACATACCCAGCATGAGTTTAAGCCATCAGGTCCAGGACTCGAACCACGGTTGTCTGTGTGGGAGTCCAGCGACACAGCCATTATGCCAACTGCTGGTCCCAAGCTTAGTAATATTAAAGTTGTTTACCAAATTTTTAAAAAATATACTTATCTACATTTAATTATTGTACATCCTCATGCCATACAATTTTGTTTTGTCATAGAATGAATGCAGGCACTGTGTGAAAATCAAATCAAGAACATTACCATACAGATGACTTTCACCTTTACATTGTTGAGTCTGTAAAATGCATTTATTCTTAATTACTCAACCTATTCCAGACTATCCACACACTTCCATTACGATGTTTGGTACCTATGTATTTATAATTGTCCTCTTTACATTTATGGTAATTTCTGTCATAGAGTGCAGATATTTGGTATATACAGAGTAGGGACACAAAGTATTTATCTTTCTTAATCTGGCTTATTTCACTTAGCAAACACTTCTGCACATGAAAAGTGCATTGTGCAGACCTAGCCACAGAATACAGGTGACTCTGTGATAGTGAAGCCTCATAGGCAGGTCCCAGGTTCAAATCCTAAATTAGCCCTAACATCCTAGGCTGGTTGGATGACTCAGGTGGGATTGTGGCATGGGGAAACCTCAGTGGGTGTCTGTTTCTTGGCTATCTCAGAAATTAACTTTAAAAACTCCACTATAAAAACCACAATCTGATACAATGAGTCATGATTAAGTGACTCAGCTTGAGACTAGGAAGTAAGACCTGACATAGAATTCAGAATTCCTTGGGATCTGGCAATCATTCTGCATATCCAGAAGCCCACATGGTAATCAAATTCATCCTCACTACTTGGGACACCCTACCCTCACATGGGTCTTCTCCTGTTATTGTTTTCCCAGCATTTCATCTGATCAGAACTTCTTGGACAACAAAAGATACCTTACCGTTCTGAAAATCATTTTAGACTGCTTGCAGGAAGCAATGTGCAGATAGGAGGAAACGTCACAGCCAAAAACTACATCTTAAAGAGTCAAGTCGTGAAGTTTTAAAAGATACCACAAAGGCCAGGGACAAAAGTGACACACAAAAGAAGACAGGGGCAACTGTTTCCAGTGAACATGCAGGAGCACACTGAGGAAAGGGAATTTCCTCTCTTTTGGAGTATTGAACTAGAAAAGCACAATTATGTAATTAAGCCATTCCATGTTCTGGTAGGGAA
>NW_006159986.1:2563233-2563631 GCF_000334495.1 Tupaia belangeri chinensis | reverse complement strand
GATGTGATGACAACAGGTCTTCATCTGGCTATAAAAGGGGGACACGAGCCAGGAAGACTTCTAAACCAACAACTTCTCTCTTCTGGAAACCCACCCAGAACCTTCACCTCTTGACACCATGGTACATTTTTTTTTTTGGTTCCGGCGGTGCCTCCTGCTGCTGCAGGCCCATCTGCTGCCAGACCACCTGCTGCAGGACTACCTGCTGCCGTCCCTGCTGCCAGCCCTGCTGCTGTGGCTCCAGCTGCTGCAGGCCTAGCTGCTGTGGCTCCTGCTGTGGTTGCGGCGGTTGTGGCTCCGGCGGTTGTGGCTCCTCCTGCTGCCGCCCCACCTGCTGCATCACCAGCTGCTGCCGTCCCTCCTGCTGTGGTTGCTGAGGGGGTGGCTGGGACGGGTGG
>NW_006159986.1:2559220-2563159 GCF_000334495.1 Tupaia belangeri chinensis | reverse complement strand
GCGGTTGTGGGTCCAGCGGTTGTGGCTCCAGTGGTTGTGGCTCCTGCTGCTGTCGCCCCACCTGCTGCATCACCTGCTGCTGCCGCCCCTCCTGCTGTGGTTGTTGAGGTCATGGCTCTAAGTGCTGCTGACCCAGCTGCTGACCCAGTCTGTGGCTAAGTGTGCTGCCACACCACTAGCTGTTGCCCAACCTGCCCTCGTCCCATGTGCTATGCCATCCCTTGCTGCTGAGGCTCTGCTTTGAACACACCAAGAATGTGTCACCTCCTTCTGTAGAGATGAAGACTCTCTTTTCAAAAATTGTGGAGTGCACAAGACAATTGATTTCCTGACTCTCATATGCAATCTTTATTCCTATCAATTCTGTTTGCAATATTCTTATTTCAATTTATTTTATACATTCAATCACGTATGTCATTTAGCTTGCAATGTGAATATTCCAACATGTATACATTTCTCACCATACAAGCTCCCTCTCTGCAAGTAAATTTGTTGTGAATCTTCTGATAAATGAACGAATTGCTTCCCTCATTCCACTCTTTGTCATTGGGACATCCAGGTAGCATAATTAAGGCATTTAAATACTCCATCATTTAGAAAGTCAGCTGCAAATTATGCACCTTCTGAAATTGAAGCCTTAGTCTCCCTCATATAGTCTTTTATATGTTATTTCTGTACCTTTATATTTCCATGTACCAAAATAAAACTTGACTCTCTTATCATCAAAAATTGAATGTCATTGTTACGCATCTCTTCTTTTCTTAAAGGCTTTTGGTTTGCATCCTGGATAATTGAATTTGACCTAAACATCTCAAGCAAACAGCACATGTTTATCTACCTTTCAATGGAAGTCAAATGACTGAACACTGCCTTATTTCCTCCAGGAATTGTTTTAGTTTCAAGAAAATCAACTAATCCTTTTGTATACATCAGGTGAAAAAAGAAAAAAAGAAAAAAGAAGTGTGAAAATGAAGACACTGTTGAATAAAATAGCTTCTTTCACAGCAATAGAAAAAAAGATTTGGAAAGACTGAACACACATTATAATCTTTCAAAATAGCATGGAAATATTTTGCCAATACAGCAGCCTTTGCATGGTTGGGCAAACTCTATTTTCCACCCAGAGTCATGTGTAAAGAATCTTTTCTCCACACCTACAGTGGGTCAGCTTCATTCTGACTGGCAGTGCTTCAGTGGTGAGTTCATCCTGCCAGATAGGGCAGCTACCTTCTGAACCAGGCAGGTAATGTCACGGGGGCTATAATCTTTTTTGTCTATGTTTATGCCCCCTTTTTGTTACAGAACACTAAAGATCTGCTTTCTTCTCTCCATCTGGGGATGTATCTCTCGAATGAGTCATCCCATCTTCACAACTCCCTTTAGGTCTGCTCAGACTTTCACTGAGACCACTTGCCACTTTGATTTCTCTCAGTGCTTCCTTCCCTTCCCTTCCACAAGTGTTAATCCTAAGAGACAGCTCTTTACGTCTGCACACTCCTCTCCATCTCAGTGATCCTTGCTTGTCTCAAAAGCCAATTCAAAAATTCATGAAAGCTCATTTGAGCACTGACGTGATTATCTGAAGTCTTAAAGTGCATGATATTAATGGGATTATAAATGTAGTAGCAGAATACATATTTAATGTAATCTAAAGAGAATATCATGCATTTCATGGTCATCACATTTATTTTTTTCTAAATATCTTCATGTCATTGACACAAAAATATGTATTATTTAAAAATGTCAGCAGTAGGAGAGAATGTGACATTTCCTTTCATTAGTATTTGCTTATCATAGTCAAGGTCCAGGATTACAATTGAGGTATGTCCTTATTAAATGAATTTGTGGCACATGTGTGTATTTTCACACGTTTGTGCCTTATTTAGTACCTATAAGAAAGAGATGAGAGTTTGTCTGTTGCATTCCCAGAGGATCTAACCAGGAAGATGTCTTGAATCCCTATTACTAAAGACATAGTAATCGTTCACATTGTTTATATATAACAAAAGACCTTGTAAAAATAAATCCCTATACGACAGGCCCATTGCTAATATCAAACTGAATGGAGAAATAACGAATGTTTTCTCACTGGAAACTGAAACCAGACAAGGTTGCCCACTTTCTCCACTCCTTTTCAGCATAGTTCTGGAAGTCCTAGACAATGCAGTTAGGCAAGTAATTTTATAGGAAAAGAAGAACTACACTCTTCCAATTTTAGATTATATGACTATGTACGTAGAAAATCCAAAGGAAGTGAAAAATGAATTCATTAAAGTAGCAGGATAGAAAACTGATATACAAAAATTAATAGCATTTTTATATACCAACAATGTTTCAACAGATTGAAACAGAATTGAAGAATACAATTACATTTAGTACAGCCACACACACAAACGCGCGCGCGCGCACACACACACACACACACACACACACACACAAATAAGAGAATTAGGTAAAAATCTAACCAAAGAGGTGAAAGATCTCTACAAAGAAAACTATGAAAAACTGAAAAAAAATAAACTGAGTATGATAGGAAAAAAAATGGGGGGACCAGCAGTTAGCGTAATGGCTATGTCGCTGGACTCCCACGTAGTCAACCGTGGTTCGAGTCCCGGACCCGGTGGCTTAAACTCATGCCAGGCACGTGTGTGTGCGTGCCCAAGATCCCAAGAAGAGAATGGAGGAGAAGGGATTGTGGCGTGGCCATCCACCCTGGGGGGTGGTTTCTTGCTTTCTGTCTCTCTGTCTCTGTCTGTCTGTCTGGCGAGCGCACGTGCCCTATAGCAAAAACCTCTTCAAAAAAAAGAAAAAAAAATGGGAAGACATCCTGTACTTTTGGATCAGAAGAATCAATGTAATCAGAATGTTTATTTTACTGTAATCAATTTACATATTCAGTGAGATTCTCATCAAATTACTGGTTAAATGCTTCACAGAAATGGAAAAAAAAATCATAAAATTTTTCTGGAATCATGAAAGACCTTATATCACCAAGACAACATTGCATAAAAAGAATAGAATAGGAAGTATCTCACTACCCTACTTCAAAAAATACTACAAAGTGAACAGAATCAAAACCTCATGGTATTGGCACAAAAGTAGACACATAGACCTATGTGAGAATCCAGGAATAGACATGAAATCATGCAGCCAACTGATTTTTGATAATAAGACAGTACAGTAGAGAAAAGAAAGCCTTTTCAACAAATTGTGCTGGGAGAACAGGATATCCACCTACAGAAAAATGAAACTGGACCCCTATCTCTCATGATTAACAAAATCAACTGAAAATGGATAAAAAATTATATGTAAGTTCTCACAATATGAAACTACTAGTAGACAGGTTAGCAGCTGGCATAGTGGTTAAGGTGCTCTCACATGGCTGAATGCTATACAAGTTCTGGTACTGGTGCCTTGAAAAATCACACTGGGTGCATGTGCATGTTTGCCCAAATTCCAGAGCGGAGAAGGAAGGAGGAGATAGCCATCTGGCTGTCCACCATGGGGCAGAGATGATTTCTCACTTTTCCTCTCACTGTCTTTCTCTCTCCAGCAAGTGCACGCACACTATGGCAAAAATCTAAAAAGAAAAAAATACTGATAAAAATTTGAAAGGGAACTCTCAAAAGTCTTCAAAGACATTGGAATAGGCAAATATTTCTTAAATAAGACTTCTAAAACACAGGCAATCATTTCCAAAATAGACAGATGGGATTTTTTCAAGCCAAAAATGATTCTACACAACACAGAAAATGGCAGTTAAAGTAAAGATAGAGCCCTAAGGGAATGGGATAAAATATTTTCAAATTCTACCTTAGACAAGGGATTGATAACCAGAATATATAGGGAACTTAAGCAACTCATCTGTAAAAGTTTTTAAAAAATAGAAAAATATGGGAACCAGCAGTTAGCGTAATGGCTATGTCACTGGACTCCCAC
>NW_006159986.1:2553352-2559182 GCF_000334495.1 Tupaia belangeri chinensis | reverse complement strand
TGGGCACGTGTGTGTGCGTGCCCAAGATCCCGAGAGGAGAATGGAGGAAAAGGGATTGCCGCGTGACCATCTCCCCTGGGGGGTGATTTCTCGCTTTCTCTCTCTATGTCTCTGTCTGGCGAGCGCACGCACCCTATAGTGAAAACCTCTCCAAAAAAAAAAAAGTAAAAATAAATAAATAAATAAATAAATAAATAATACAAATAGTCCAACAAAAAATGGACAAATGACTTGAATAGATAACTCTCCATGAAAAATATATAAATGGACAAAATGCATGTGAAAAAATATCCTACGCATCCACTTATCAAAAAAGGAAATGTAAATCAAAACCACAATGAGATGCTCTTTAATACCAGCTATGATGGTGATGATCAGAATAAAGAATAAGTGCTGGCAAGACTGTGGTGGAAAAGGAGCCCTTTTACACTGCTGGTGCCAAAGTAAATTATTACAACCACTTTGGAAAATAATATAGAGTTTCCTCAAAAAACCTACAAATAGAACTACAATATGACCCAGTAATCACACTGCTTGGGATTTACCCAAAGAACAGGAAAATACTTGGTCAGAAAGACACTCTCACATCTATGTTTATTTCAGCCTTATTCACAATTGCTAAGATGTGGAATCAATCTAAATGCCCAAGAAATGACTGGGTTGATAAAATGTGGCACATGTACACTATGGAATATTACTTATCCATTAGAAGCAATGAGACCCTGTCATTTGATTTAACATGGATGACTACAGAACACTACGTGAACTAAAGTTTACCTTGACCTTGAAAGACACACAGTGTGTATTCCCACTCCTATGTACCAAATGTCTGCACTTTGTGGCAGAAATGGAAAGATCTGAAGACATGAAAGTGGGGAAGGTAAGTGTAGAGATCAGACTATAAAGGAGAAGTGAATGTAGAGGTGAGTGATAGTGGCAAAGGGAAGAAACAATAAAAAGATATATATATATATATATATAATGTATCAAGACTATCAATAGCCTTGATTTGACCATTATATATCAAACATATATTTTGAAAAGTCATATTTTGAACCCAAAAGATGTACAATGATGGAATATAAAGTTAAAAATAAGTAAATACAATCTTATTTATATTTAATTGCTGTTCATCTTTCTGACATACAAAATGGTTTCCCAACGTATGCATGCAGTGTGTGATAATCAAATCAAATATATTACCATATACATCACTTTGTTTTTTTTGAGAGAAAGATTTTTGCAATAGGGTGTGTGTGATGGCCAGAGAGACAAAGAGACAGAAAGCAGGAAATCATCCCCCAGAGTAGATGGCCACACTACAACCCTATCTCCTCTATTCTCCTCTCAGGATTTGGATGTGCATGCACACATCACCTGGTGTGAGTATTAAGCTGCCTAATCCTGGACTAGATTCACGGTCAACTACCTGGGCATCCAGCAATATAACATTTTAGTCATCTGCTGGTCCCTATATACATCTCTTTCAACAAAGAACTTGACATTTGTGCCTTTTAAATGCTCTTTCCTTAAGCTTGCTCCACCTCCCCTCCAACGTCAACTCATTTTCTGTAGTCTCTGGTATCTATACCCATCCTCTCTAACTTTATGTTTTGCTATTCCTATGAAGACTACAAACATTTGGCATTTATTAAATGGGGACATACAGTGGTAATGTATCTTAGTCAGACTTATTCCACTTAGCAAGTGCTTCTATATGTGAAAAACTCATGGTGCAGGTCCAGCCACAGAGTTCAGATGGCTATGTGATAATGCAGTCATATGGGGAGGTCCATGCTTCAGCACCTGAGTTAGGTATTATATACTAGCCTGGCTGCTTGAGAAGATCTAAGAAAGGGGTACTTGGTGAGGGTGATTCTTCATTTCTTTTTATTTCAGGGACTACATAAAATTTGCAAACTCCAGTGTGGGGCCACCAGTGTCATGTTGGTTGGGATGCTTGGACTTTCACATGGCTGACCACAGTTCGAGTGCTGGACTTCACAGCCTGCTTTCTTACTTTTCCTCTCTTATTCTCTCTTTCTTTCACTCTCTGGTGAGTGCACATGCCCTATAGCAAGTAAAAACAATAATAATAAATAACTAAAATTTAAAAAATAGTTTTAGAAAACTCCACTCTGCATTTAAGACAATCAGGAGATACACGAAAATGTTCCACTTTTAATGCCTATCCTGCAATACACACGTTGTAAAGAGTTTTTACTGTTTGAATGAAACCAGTTATAGCCAAGGGCTTCAGGTTAACACTGTAAAGCAGGATCTGAAGCAGAGTTCAGAAATTGCTTGGAGTCTGGTTCTTTCCCTGCATGTCCAGATGTCCACATATGATTACAGTCATCCCCATCAGACCTCTGACCTGAATGGATCTTCTCACTCTTTTACAACATTTTATCTCATCTGAACACTCTTTGAATGCACAAGAAACATTAACATGCAAAAACCATGGTCTATGATTTGCAGGGAGCAATGTACAGATAGGAGGAAATGTCACAGTCAAAAACAAAAACTTAGTCGAGTCATGAAGCTTTTAAAAGATAACACATAGGCCAGGGACAAAAGTAACACACATTAAAGAAAAAAATGTACAAGCATTTCCACTGGACACATAAGAGCATGCCAGTTGCTAACACCCAACTTGTGTCATCTCTACCTGCATTTATCCCATATGTTGTGCTACCCCTTTGCAGTTGAAGCTCTTCTTTGATCACACCGTCAACGTATCACCTCCTACCCTAGAGATAAAGAATCTCTTTTTCAGGGGAACCAGCAGTTAGCGTAATGGCTATGTCTCTGGATTCCCACATAGTCGACTGCGGTTTGCGTCCCAGACCCTGTGGCTGAAAACTCACGCCGGGCGCGTGTACGTGCGTGCCCAAGATCCCGAGAGGAGAATGGAGGAGAAGAGATTGCAGCATGACCATCACCCCTGGGGGGTGATTTCTCGCTTTCTGTCTCTATGTCTCTCTCTGTCTGTCTGGCGAGTGCACGCGCCCTATAGCGAAAAACCTCTCCAAAAAAAAAAAAAAAAAAGAATCTCTTTTTCAAAAAGGTATGTATTCATGATGGTAATATTTGGAATGTTTTAATGATATACACTGATTGATTGTAAATAAACAAATAAATAAATAAATACGATGGAATGGAACATGCAAGAAAATTGATCTCCTGACTCATGTAAGCATTCCTAACTCTTATCAACACTATTTCCAAATTTGAACTGCTGTAGTAACTCCCTTTCTTAAAATTAACCTATGGTGAATCTCCTGATAAATTAACAAATTGCTTCCAACACCCTCCTTCAGTTTTCAGGACATGAGGTCAGCATTCATAAGGAATTTAAAGACTGCATCTAATACATGCACAACCATATATTTTAAACCTTCTGACACTGAAGCCAAATTAAATCTGCATCATTTAGTCCTTTAGAAGATTTTCTTTTCCTTGTTATTTCCATGAATTAAAATAAAACATAATTCTATTGTCAAGAAAAGTAGAATATAATTTTTACTCTTTTTTTCTTAAAATAAAACTTTTTGTTTGGGTCCTGGATAATTACATTTTACCTATATCTATCAGGCAGATAGTACACATCAGTAATATTTCAATAGAAGTCAAATGGCATTACGTCAAACTGCCTAGTTTTTTCCAGAAAATTATTTAAGTCTTAGGAAAATAAAATAATCATTTTGTAGACTTTAGTTTAAAAAAAAGAAGACAAAAAATGAAAATGAAGCCAGGAGAAAAGTTGAATTCAATAGCAGAAAAAAATATTGCATTCAAAGTACACGAATCTAGAGGACTTAATGTTAAGCTAAGTTAGTTAGCCTTTGAAAGACACACACGTGGGACCAGCAGTTAGCATAATGGCTATGTCACTGGACTCCCACGTAGTTGACTGCGGTTCGAGTCCCGGAACCGGTGGCTTAAACTCACGCTGGCGTGTGTGCCCAAGATCCCGAGAGGAGAATAGGGGAGAAGGGATTGTGGCGTGGCCATCCCTCCAGGGGGTGATTTCTTGCTTTCTGTCTCTCTGTCTCTGTCTGGTGAGTGCACGTGCCCTATAGCAAAAACTTTTCCAAAAAAAAAAAAAGAAAGAAAGAAAGACACACACGATATATTCCCATTCCATATGTACAAAATGTCAGCACTCTATGAAAGAAATGGAAAGATCCAAAGACATGACAGTAGAGAGGATAAATATAGACACTACGACAGAGAGTAGGTGGTAGAGGGAGGGTGGAAGAGGGCAGGTGGCAGAAGCAAAGATAAGAATCATTTTACAAACGAAGAATGTAAAGTTCTCTGTTGAAAAAAAATTTATAACTTTGCTTTATACGAATTTTCAAACATATATATAAAAAAAAAAAGAAAGAGGGAAAAGTTTTGAAAAATGTAAACACAATTTCTGTTTCGTTTTGTTTTGTTTTGTTTCCACATGGTGTGTGGGCTCACTACAGACAGACAGAGAGAGGGAAGAGACATTGCCCTCCCCCACCCCGAAAGGAAATGGTCACATCACAATTCCTCTTCCACCCTCCTCTCAGGATGCATATGTATTTATTCACACATGTTCATGTCTTTAAGTAACTCCAGGAAAGAGATGAGAGATTTTCTGTTCCAAAGAACCAATAGCGTGTCCACTGTCCATGTTCCCGAAAGTATAGTAATCCTAAATTTTATTTATACTTAGCACATTTTTTAACTGTATATTCTTATCTAAGTTTACTTCTGTACATCTTCATGGCATACAATATTTTTTGTCAAAGCATGAAATCACATCAATATAATCAAATAAAGAATACAGCCATCCATTTTATTATTTTACTTTTTATTTCATTTTCTTTTACACATTCAATCACATTATTTATCTTACGAACTGAATACATTTATGTCTTTGAATCTTACCGTTTCTGAAATAGAGTGCAGGTATTTGGTATATAGAGAACGGGAACATACAGTGTTTCTCTTTCTGAGTCTGGCTTATTTCACCTAGGAAATACCTCTGCACATGAGAAGTCCATTTTGCAAGCCTAGTCATAGAGCACAGGTGACTATGTGAAACTGAAGTCACATAGGCTCAAATCCTAAGGTTTCAAGCTCCCAGGTTCAAATCCTAAATTAGACCTAACATTCCAGGCTGGTTGGAAGGCTGAGGTGGGATTATGGCATGGAGAGACTTCAGTGGGTGTCTCCGGTTCATACCTCTCTCAGAAATGAACTTTAAATGTCCACTGTAGAAATCACCTTATGAAAGCAATGAGTCACGATGACGTGCTTCAGCTTGAAAGTGAGACATAAGATCTGACAGAGTTCAGAAATTCCATGGGTTCTGGCAATTTTTCTGCACATCCAGAAACCCATATGGTAATCACGGTCATCCTCACTACACAAGGGACACCCTACCCTCACATGGGTCTTCTATTATTGTTTCCCCAGCAATTCATCTGATCAGAACTTGTTTAACAACACAAGATACATAAACATTGTGAAAACCTTCCTAGACTACTTTCAGGGAGCAATGCGCAGAGAGGAGGAAATGTCACAGCCAAAGACAAAATCACTAAGAGTCTAGTCATGAGGTTTCTAAAAGATGCCACAGAGGCCAGGAACAAGTGATACACACTAAAAACAATGGTAAAAGCATTTCATTGAACACACAGGAGCACACCAAGGAAAGGGAATTTCCTCTCTTTTCGAGTATGGAACTAGAAAAGCACAATTATGTAATTAAGCCATTACCTTTTCTGGTAGGGAAAATAACAACAAGGAAAGAGTAATGTGATGACAACAGGCCTTCCGCAGTGTCCAA
>NW_006159986.1:2548611-2552757 GCF_000334495.1 Tupaia belangeri chinensis | reverse complement strand
GTGCGGCTGCCGCCCCTCCTGCTGTGGTTGCGGAGGTTGTGGCTCCGGGTGCTGCTGACCCAGTTGCTGCCTGCATCCAGTCTGTGGCCAAGTGTGCTGCCACACTGCTTGCTATCGTTCAGCCTGTGTCATCTCCATCTGTCCTCATCACACGAGCTGTGCCATCCCTTGTTTCTGAAGCTCTGCTTTGAACACACCACAAATGTATTACCTCCATCCGTAGAGATGAAGACTCTCAGCCCGATGAAATCTTCATCACTTAGTCCTTTAGAAGGTTTTTCTTTTCCTTGTTATTTCCATGAATTAAAATAAAACTCTATTCTATTGTCAATAAAAGTTGAATACAATCTTGACTCTTATTTTTTTTGTTTGGGTCTTGGGTAATTATATTTTGCCTACATTTTTCAGGGATATAGTACACTTCAGTCATATTCTAATAGAAATCAAATAACATTCAGCACTGCCTGCTTTTCTCCAGAAAATTATTTCTATCTCATACAAATCAACCAGTCATTTTGTCAACTTTAGTTTAAAAAAAAAAAAAAGAAAATGAAGCCCAGGTGGACTCTTAAATACAAGAGCTGAAAAAAAGATTTCATTCTAAGAGGATAAATCTGGAGGACTTAATGTTAAGCTAAGGTGGTAGTCGGACTTTGAAAGACACGCGCAGTATATTCTCATTCAAAATGAACCAAATGCCTGCACTCTATGGCAGAAATGGAAAGACCCAACGGTATGATAGTAGAGAGGATAAATGTAGACACTACAACCGGGAATGCGTGGTAAAGCATGAGTGGTAGAGGGAGGGTGAAGGAGGGTGGGTGGCAGGGGCAAAGAGAAGAATCATTTTACAAACCAAGAATGTAAAGTTCTCTGTTGAAAAAAAGTCTGTAACTTTGCTTTATACAAATTTTCAAACATACGTTAAAAAAGAAAGAGGGAAAAGATTTGGAAAACGTAAACACAATTTCTGTTTTGTTGTGTTTTGTTTCCATAGGGTGCGTGGGCTCGCTAAAGACAGACAGAGAGAGGGAAGAGACATCACCCTCCAACACCCCCAATCCCAGGAGGAGAAATGGTCACATCACAATTCCTCCTCCACTCTCCTCTCAGGATTTTGGGCATGCACCAACACACACTTCTAGTTTGATTCTCAAGCTGCTTGGTCTGGGACTCAAACCACGGTTGGCCATGTGAGGAATCCATCACCATAACTACCATGCCACCTCATGGCCCTCACAACTCACCATCTTTTAAAATATCAGCTTTCAGAATATTTTGCCAATATAGCACCCTATAGGTGTTTAGTGAACTGTATTTTCCACTCAGAGTCACGTGCAGTCAATCTTTCCTTTACAGAAACTGTGTATCTGCTTCATTTTGACTGACTTTGCTTCCATGGACAGCTTACAAAGAGCCAGGCAGGAAAATCAATGGAAACTATGACTTTTTTAGCCATGGCCATGCCCTCTTTTGAGGCAGAACCCAAAAGAGTCATAATCCTCTCCCTCACTAGGGATGCTTCTCTGTAATGGGTCATCCCATCTTCAGAACACCCTGTATGGTCAGCTGAGGCTTCCATTCAGACTTCCTCCCAGGTTGCTATCTCCAAGTAGGATCTAATCCTGCTTCCTTCCTCTCCCTTCCACATGTCTTAGCCCTAAAGTACAACTCAAAAACTCTTCTACATGCTCACCTGTATTTCAGGATCCTAACCTGTCGCATAATTGAAAATTCATGATAGCTAATTTGAGAGCTGGAAATACTGTCCGCAGTCTCTTGGTGCACTGTAGAAAAAGTGTGAGGAAAGACAGTAAGGTGAAAAATAGAGTGGCAATACATTTATGGGACACAGAAATGATTACTATCTGATGATGCTAACACGTAGCGTATCCCCAACTGGACTGATGTGAAACGTGTTCTGGCTTGAAAATTCACTTTACAAGCTAAGTCATGTCTAGTGATGGAAAGTATAAAAGAAATTAAAATAATATTTTTAAAAAGAAGCAGAAATATAAACCCCATAGCAGGGAACATATTGGATGAAATCTGAAAAGAAAATATTAAATTTAATAAATTACATCTATTTTTCTAAGAAAATTATTATGACTTATACACAAAAGACATACTCTTATTTTACTGATACTAATTTTTTAAAAATATTCGCTCTATATCATGTATGTTCAACGAATAGAGAAAGAGAGAGAGAAAAGGGGCGGGGGGAGTGAGTAAGCAGGCTGCCAGGTCTGGGACTCAAAGGGCAGTGGGTCATGTGGGAAACCAGTGCTTAACTACCAAATACCTCCTGGTCCCCAAACACATTCTCTTTAAAACCTTAAGTAACATGAAAGAAAGAGAAGGTTCTCGCCCTCAGCATTTATAAATCACAATCAAGGTCCATGATTACCAACTGAGATATATTTAAATATAATTATATGATGAATGTGTATTTATTCACACATGCTCATGTAGGTAAGTACCTAGAGGAAAGAGATTAGAGATTTTCTGTTCTATTCCAAAGAACCAACAGCATGTCATCTGCCCATTTTCCTGTAAGTTTAGTAATCCTAAATTTTGTTTATACATAGCACATTTTTAAATGTATATTCTTATCTAAGTTTACTTCTGTACATCTTCATGGCATACAATATATTTTGTCAAAGAATGAAGGCACTACAAGATAATCAAATCAAGAATATAGCCATCCAGATCATTTTCATCTTTACATTCTAGTGTCTGTTAAAAAAACATTTTTCTTTCACCAGCAGGTAATGTAAAAGTTAGATCACTACGCTCCCACGTAGTCAACCGTGGTTCTAGTCTAAGACGCAGCAATTTAAAACCCACGCCTGATGCTTGTGTGTGCGTGGCTAAGATTTTGAGAGGAGACTGGATGAGAAGTGATTACGGAGTGGACATCCCCAGTGGAGGGTGATTTCGCACTTTCTGTCTCTCTGTTTCTCTGGTAAGAGCAAAGTCCCATAGCAAAAATCCCTCTTAAAAAAATAAAAAGTAAAGTAAAAAAGAAAAGCCTGTCTCCTGAATGATTCAACCTACTCCAGACTATCGACCCACTTCCAGTATGATGTTGGTATCTATGTGTCTACACTTCTCCTCTCTCCATTTATGTCTTGTGGGTTTTTTGTTTGTTTGTTTGTTTGTTTTAGAATTTAAAAATACATTTTTATTTTTATTTTACTTTTTTATTTCATTTTGTTTTACGCATTCAATCACATTATTTATCTTACGAACTGAATACATTTATGTCTTTGAATCTTACCGTTTCTGAAATAGAGTGCAGGTATTTGGTATATAGAGAACAGGAACATACAGTGTTTCTCTTTCTGAGTCTGGCTTATTTCACCTAGGAAATACTTCTGCACATGAAAAGTCCATTTTGCAAGCCTAGTCATAGAGCAAGGTGACTATGTGATACTGAAGTCACATGGGCTCAAATCCTAAGGTTTTGAGCTTGCAGGTTCAAATCCTAAATTAGACCTAACATTCCAGGCTGGTTGGAAGGCTGAGGTGGGATTGTGGCATGGAGAGACTTCAGTGGGTGTCTCCGGTTCATACTTCTCTCAGAAATGAACTTTAAATGTCCACCATAGAAATCATCTTATGAAAGCAATGAGTCATGATGACGTGCTTCAACTTGAAAGTGAGACATAAGATCTGACAGAGTTCAGAAATTCCATGGGTTCTGGCAATTTTTCTGCACATCCAGAAGCCCATACGGTAATCACGGTCATCCTCACTACACAAGGGACACCCTACCCTCACATGGGTCTTCTCCTATTATTGTTTCCCCAGCAATTCATCTGATCAGAACTTGTTAAACAACACAAGATACATAAACATTGTGAAAACCTTCCTAGACTACTTTCAGGGAGCAATGCGCAGAGAGGAGGAAATGTCACAGCCAAAGACAAAATCACTAAGAGTCTAGTCATGAGGTTTCTAAAAGATACCACAGAGGCCAGGAACAAGTGATACACACTAAAAACAATGGTAAAAGCATTTCATTGAACACACAGGAGCACACCAAGGAAAGGGAATTTCCTCTCTTTTCGAGTATGGAACTAGAAAAGCACAATTATGTAATTAAACCATTACCTTTTCTGGTAGGGAAAATAACAACAAGGA
>NW_006159986.1:2547968-2548283 GCF_000334495.1 Tupaia belangeri chinensis | reverse complement strand
GAAAGAGTGATGTGATGACAACAGGCCTTCCGCAGGGTACAAAATGGGGACATGGGCCAGAAAGGCTTCCAAACCAACAACTTCACTCTCCTGAAAATTCACCCAGAACCTTCACCTCCTGACACCATGGTCAACTCCTGCTGTGGTTCGCGTGTGGCAGGCCCACTGGCTGCCAGACCACCTGCTGCCGTCCCTGCTGCCGCCCCTGCGGCTGTGGCTCCAGCTGCTGTGGCATCAGCTGCTGTAGGCCTAGCTGCTGTGCCTCCTGCTGCTGCCGTCCCTCCTGCTGTGGTTGTGGGGGGGTTGGGGCCCGTG
>NW_006159986.1:2545973-2547841 GCF_000334495.1 Tupaia belangeri chinensis | reverse complement strand
GTGCGGCTGCCGCCCCTCCTGCTGTGGTTGCGGAGGTTGTGGCTCCGGGTGCTGCTGACCCAGTTGCTGCCTGCATCCAGTCTGTGGCCAAGTGTGCTGCCACACTGTTTGCTATCGCTCAGCCTGTGTCATCTCCATCTGTCCTCATCACACAAGCTGTGTCATCCCTTGTTTCTGAAGCTCTGCTTTGAACACACTACAAATGTATTACCTCCTTCCATAGAGATGAAGACTCTCAGCCCGATGAAATCTTCATCACTTAGTCCTTTGGAAGGTTTTTCTTTTCCTTGTTATTTCCATGAATTAAAATAAAACTCTATTCTATTGTCAATAAAAGTTGAATATGATCTTGACTCTTATTTTTTTAAATGAGGTTTTTCGTTTGGATCCTGGGTAATTATATTTTCCCTACGTCTTTCAGGGAGATAATACACTTCAGTCATATTCTAATAGAAGTCAAATAACATTCAGCACTGCCTACTTTTCTCCCGAAAATTATTTCTGTCTCATACAAATCAATCATTTTATAAACTTAAGTTTGAAAAAAATAAAAATGAAGCTCAGGAGGACTCCTGAATACAATAGCAGAAAAAAAGATTTCATTCTAAGAGGATAAATCTAGAGGACTTAATGTTCAGCTAAGTTAGCTAGACTTTGAAGGATACACACGGTATATTCTCAGTCAGTATGTATCAAATATCTTCACTCTATGGCAGAAATGGAAAGATTCAAAGATATGATAGTAGATAGGATAAATGTAGATTCCACTGCAGGAAGTGGATTGTAGAGAGTGAGTGGTAGAGAGTGAGTGATAAAGGGTAGATGAGGGTGGCAAAGGGAAGAAACATTTTACAGACAATGAATGTAAAGTTCTCTATTGAAATACAATTCTCTAACTTTTGTTTTATAAACATTTTTAAGAATATATAAATAAAGAAGGAAAAGTTTTGGAAAGTGTAAAAATGTCTAGTGTTTTGGTTTTGTTTTATGTCATAGGGTAGCTGGGCTCACTAAAGAAAGACAGAGAGAAGGAAGAGAAATCACTCCCCAGTTGAAATGGCCACACCACAACCCCTTCTCCTCCACTCTCCTCTCAAGATTTTTAGGCATGCACACACATGCTTCTGGAGTGATTCTCAAACTGATGGGTCTGGGACTCAAACCATGGTTGACGATGTGCAGAATCCATCACTTTAATCACCATGCCACCTCTTGACCCTCACAATTTACCATATTTAAAAATGTCAGCTTTAAGAGTATTTTGTCAATACAGTAGCCTATAGATGTTTAGTGAACTGTATTTTCCACTCAGAGTCATGTGCAATCAACCTTTTCTCTACACCAATAGTGTATCTGCTTCATTCTGACCAGCAGTGTTTTCAGGGGGACCTTACGTGGAGCCAGGCAGGGAAATCAAGGGAGACTATGATTTTTTTTAGCCATTACCACACCCTCTTTCTGAGGCAGAACTCAAAAGAGCCATAATTCTCTCCCAACTAGGGATGCTTCTCTGTAATGAGTCATCCCATCTTCAGAATGCCCTGTATGGTCAGCTGAGACCTTCATTCAGACTTCCTCCCAGGTTGTTCTCTCCAATTAGGATCTAATCCTGCTTCCTTCCTGTCCCTTCCACAAGTCTTAGTACTAAAGTACACCTCAATATATCTCCTGCATGCTCATCTCCAGCTGGAAATATTGTCTGCAATCTTTCAGTGCATTGTAGAAAAAGTGTGAGGAAAAACATTAAGGTGAAAAATCAAGTGGCAAGAGGCCCCAGCGCAGAGGCCCCAGCGCAGCCGCGCGCCGGGAACGGCCTGGCTGGCGCCCCCCCCCACGGGGGGGACGCCACGCGGGCAGGGGGGCGCCCT
>NW_006159986.1:2541326-2544995 GCF_000334495.1 Tupaia belangeri chinensis | reverse complement strand
AAAAAAAAAAGAGAAGAGGATAGAGAAAGATAGCAAGTGAACAATAGAGGGGATGTTAGTGAGAAACAGATATGGTTTATTATCTGTTGAAGATGACGTGTATAGTATTCTCAACTGGACTGGTCTGGGAAGTATTTCATGATGGGTGAAGTCTTTTAACAAGCAAAATGAGAAATAGTGATTGACTGTTTTAAAAAATTATAATAATAATAATTATTGGGAAATGCATGGAAAAGACTTTGAATGATAAAGCGGGGAGATCGATGCCTCTGTATTGACTGACATGCATGGCATTCCCTTTTGAAAAAGCAATGGAAGTCAATGTAAAGTTATATGTAATCCAATGTAATATAAAGAAGATTATGATAATAATAAAAAAAAAAATCAAGTGGCAAGACATTTATAGAAGACAGAAATTATTATTTCCTGTCGATGATAACATGTATAATATCCCCAACTTGAGTTGTATGAAATGTATTTATGTTGGAAAATTCACTTTACAAACTAAGTGATGTATAGTGATTGTATAAATGAAATTAAAATAAATTTTTTAAAAAGGAAAAGATATATAAACATAAATAGAAAGAAACCTAGTTGATGAAATCTGAAGGAAAATTCTTCAATTTAATAAGTATTATATTTATTTTTTTCTGAGAAAAATGTTATCGCTTTTAAACGAATATATATTCTTTTTATAGAATGGATTATTTATTTCATTTTATTTTTATTACTCTTTTTTAAATTTGCTCTAGGGCATGTATGCTCAGCAGAGAGAGAGAGAGAGAGAGAGAAGGGAGGGGGTGAGAAAGCAAGCTGCCAGGTTTGGGATTCAAACTGCTGTGGGAACCCAGTACCTTAACCATCTAACCACCTGCTGGCCCCCAAATACATTCTCTTTAAAAACTTAAGTAACATTTTTCCTGCTCACTCTCACAACATTTAGCCCAATGACTTCCCACATGCCAATCTTTCAATAAAGTAAAATAAATAAAACTTGATGATACAATGTTTTACCTGACCTCCACATTTTCCATTATTTTTCTATGACATTGTTATTTTATTTTTCACCCCATTCTTCATATCAGATATTTAAATAATAAAAATGAAATAAAATTTAGCTTGTAAAATTTGAAAAATAAATTTATGTAACACAAAAGAATGAGAAGTTTCCCTTCATCAGCATTTGTCAATCACAATCAAGGTGCATGATTAGGAAATGAGATACATATTTTTAAACGTACATGTATGACTGTCAGCATCCACCTGCAACTTGGTCCTGCAAAGCAAAAGGCTGGGGAATAAGAAAAGGCATAGAGGCAGAAATGCTGGTGAACACAGACAAGCTGTGCTGCTCAGTCATGCTTAGCACCTGTATTTATTCATTTTACAAAGTGCGGTGAGATTTTTGCAAGTGTGCAGGAATACAGTCAAAGTTTCACAATCAGAGATAAGCACCTTCAGAGTTTACATTTGCGGGGTCTTGTTGCTGTCATGTGTGACCCGGATATACACCATGCATCAAGCCAGTTTGCTTATAGGCAGGTGAGCTGGCTTCAGTGAAGGCCATCTGGTTTATTTCAGAGAGGATACTGGACAAGCGATAAACATTGCATTGAATGGGAATCGCATAACCTACCCAGGGTCAGGATGTTCCCTGTGCCCCATGAATGTTTTCGCAGAGCCCCTCTCATCCAAGGCATGTGTTGGCCAGTTCACAGTGAAGTAATTAATAAGGCATTCTGATAACTGCCTCCTACTATTAGGTTGCATACCCTCACATATGATTATATGTATTTATTCACACATGCTTTTGTATTTAAGTACCTCCAGGAAAAAGATAAGAGCTTCTCTATTCTATTTCCAGGTAGCAATAACATGTCTTCTGACATTTTACTGAAAGCTTAGTAATGTTTAATGTTGTTTATTTACACATAACTAATTTATATATATACACACATATATATATATGTATGTATTTGTATATATATATGTGTGTGTGTATATATATATATATATATCTTATCTATGTTTACTTTCTGTACATCTTCATGACATACAATATTGTTTTGTCAAAGCATCCAAGCACTGTGTAATACTAAAATTAATGATAGAACCATACAGATGACTTTCATCCTTACATTCTTGTGTCTATTAAAAAGGTTTTTTACTGGACAAGCAGATGGTGTAATGGTTATGGCCCTGAACTCCCACATAGTCTACCACAGTTCTAGACCTAGACTTAGCGACTTAAACACATGCTAGATCTTCTGTGTGCATGCCCAAAATCCCTTGAGGAGAATGGAGAAAAGAGTTCAGCAAGACCATCCCACATGGGACACTTTCTGTCTGTCTCTCTGGCAAGTACCGGCATCCTACAGCAAAAACATCTCTTAAAGAAAAAAAAGCATTTTTTTTTCTTCGTGGCTCAACCATACTCCAGAATACTCACCCACTTACTATATGTTCTGTGTTATCTGTGTGCCCACACTTATCTCTTCATTTATATCTTTGTATCTTATCGTTTCTGTCATAGAGTGCAAATATGTGGTATACACAGAGCAGGGACATACAAGGTTTATTTTTCTTAGTCTGGCTTATTTCACCTAGGAATTACTTCTGCATATGATTAAGTGCATTGTGCAGGCCTAGCCAAAGAGTAGAGGTGAAACTCTGTGATGCTGAAGTCACATAGGCAGGTCCCAGGTTCAAACCCTAAATCGGCCCCAACATCTCAGGCTGGTTGGAAGGCTGCAGTGGGATTGTGGCATGAGGTGACCTCCCTCCATGGGTGTCTCCATTTTGTGGCTCTCTCAGAAATAAACTATAAAAACTCACTAGAGAAATCACCATCTGAAAGCAATGAGTCATGATTAAGTGATTCAGCTTGAGGCAGAAAAATAAGATCCAACACAGAGTTCAGAAATTCCTTGGGATCTGGCAATCTTTCTGCATATCCAGAAGCCCACGCAGCAATCACAGTCATCCTGACTACCCATGGGACATTCTACCATCACATGGGTCTTCTCCTATTATTGTTTTCCCAGCATTTCATCTGATCAGAACTTCTTTGACAACACAAGATACATAAACACTGTGAAAACCATTCCAGAATACTTGCAGGGAGCAAATGTGCAGATATGAGGAAATGTCACAGCCAAAAACCACATTTCCAAAAGTCAAGTCAGGAAGTTTAGAAACGATACCACATAGGTCAGAGAAAAAAGTGATACACACTAAGACAAAAAAAGGGGGAAAAAAAAAGTACAAGCATTTCCATTGAACATACCACACACTGAGGAAAGAACATTTCCTCTCTTTTGGAATATTTAACTAGAAAAGCACAATTATGCAATTAAGTGATTACATTTTCTGGCAAGGAAAATAACAGGGAAAAAAATGATATGATGATAAACAGGCCTTCCTCAGGCTATAAAAGGGGGACATGGGCCAAGATTTTCAAACCAGCAACTTCACTCTCCTGGAAATCCACCCAGATCCTTCACCTCCTGACATCATGGTCAACTCCTGCTGTGGTTCTGGCTGTGGCTCCTGCTGCTGCAGGCCCACCTGCTGCCAGACCACCTGTTGTAGGACCACCTGCTGCCGGCCCTGCTGCCGGCCCTGCTGCTGTGGCTCCACCTGCTGTGGCACCCGCTGCTGCCGGGCGCG
>NW_006159986.1:2486157-2541009 GCF_000334495.1 Tupaia belangeri chinensis | reverse complement strand
CTGTGCCCCCAGATGCTCCTGATCCAGTTGCTGCCTGTGTCCAGTCTGTGGCCACATGTGCTGCCACACCGCTTGCTATTGCCCAACCTGTGTCATCTCTACCTGCCTTCATCCCATTTGCTGTGCCATCCCTTGCTGCTGAAGCTCTGCTTTGAACACACCACAAATGTATTACCTCTTTCCATAGAGATGAAGACTCTCTCTTTCCAATCAATGTGGAGTGCACAGACAATTGTTCTCCTGACTCACATAAGCAATCCTCACTCTTATCAATTCTGTTTCCCAATTTTAACTACTGTACAAATTAAACTCAAATAAATTTATTGTGAATCTCCCATTGAATGAACAAATTGCTCCAAGCATTCCTCTTTTTGTCTTTGGGACATCCAGTTAGAATGCTTAAGAAATTTAAATATTGACTTAATCACATGGAGGGCCACCAATTATAAAACTTCTGAAGTTGAAACCAAATTCAGTCTCCCTCAGTAGTCTTTTGCATGTTTTTTCCTTACTTTGTTATTTCTATGCACCAAAATAAAACTTGATGCTATTGTCAATGAAAATTGAATATCATTGTTAAGCTTTTTTTTTCCTTTGAAGGTTTTTTGTTTGCATCATGGGTAATCGTATTTTTCCTGTACCTGTCAAACAGAGAGACAGCATATATAGGTCTACCTAGCATTGGAAATTACATAACTGAACACTGCCGTTTTCTCCAGAAAATTGTTGTAGTCTCAGGTAGATCAACTAATCATTTTGTACACTTTAGGTGAAAAAAAAAGTGAAAAATGAAGTCACCGTTGAATATCATAACAGAAAAGAAGGTTTGGAAAGACTGAACACAAATAATGATCTTTTAAAATGGCCTTGAAACGTTTTGCCAATACAGCAGCCTTTGCATGGTTTGGCAAACTGTATTTTCCACCCAGAGTCATGTGTGATGAATCTTTTTTCCACACCTACAATGGATCTGCTTCATTCTGACTGGCAGAGCTTCAGTGGCGAGGTCATTCTGCCATATTGGGAGGGATACCTTCAGAACCAGGCAGGTAATGTTGTGGGGACTATATAATTACTTTGTTCAAGATTACGTCCTCTTTTTTGTTACAGAACACTAAAGACTCACATTCTTCTCTCCAACTAGTAATGCATCTCTCTAACGAGTCATCCCATCTTTAGAACTACCATCAGAATCTGCTCAGACTTCCACTGAGACCACCTGACACTGATTTCCCTCAGTGCTTCCTTCCCTTCCTTTCCACAAGTGTTAATCCTAAGAGACAGCTCAATAAATCTGACCCTCATGTCTATTTCAATGAACCTTGCTTGTTTCAAAAGACAATTCAAAAATTCATAAAATTATTTGAGCACTGGAATGATTGCCTGAAATCTTAGAGTGTATGATATTAATGAAATTATAAATGTAGTAGCAGAATACATATTTAATGTAACATATAGAGAATATCATGAATTTAGTACTTATAGGAAATAGATGAGAGTTTGTCCTTTCAATACCCAGAGGATCTACACAACAAGATGTCTTGGATCACTTTACTAAAGGCTTAATAATTCTTCACGTTGTTTATTTCTAACAAAAGATTCTGGAAATATAAAGCCCTACATGATAGACCCACTACTAATATCAAACTGAATGGGGAAATACTGAAAGCTTTCTCACTGGAAACTGGAATGAGACAAGGTTGCTCACTTTCTGCACTCCTTTTCAACATAGTACAGAAGTCATAGAAAATGCAATTAGAAAAGAGTGAAAATTAAAAGGCAGTCATACAGGAAAAGAAGAACTACACTGTTCCTATTTTAGATGATACAACTATCTACATAGAAAATTTAAAGGAATCTACTAAATATTTCTGGATGTGACAAATATAGTCAGTAAAGTAACAGGATACAAAACTAATATACAAAAATTGTAACACTTTTATATACCAACAATGGACAGGTTCAAACAGAATTGAATAACACAATCTTATTTACAACAGCCATACACATACACACATACCCACAATAAGATAGCTAGGAATAACCTAACTCAAGAGGTGAAAGATCTCTACAAAGAACTACAAAAAACTGAAAAAATAAACTGAGCACAAGAGGAAAAAATGGAAAGACATACTGTGCTCTTAGACTAGAGTAATCAATATTATAAAAATATCAGTTCTGCCCAAATTAATTTGCATATTAAATGAGATTATGATCAAATTACTGGTGAAAATTGTCACAGAGATAGGAAAAAAATCCTAAAATTTGTCTGGAATCATAAAAGATCTTGTATCCCCAAGACAGTATTGTGCAAAATGGATAGAGTAGTAAGCATCTCACTACCGTACTTCAAAATAAACTACAAAGTGGTGATAATCAAAACAGGATGGTATTGACTCAAAAATAGACACCTAGATCTAGAGAACATAATAGAGAATCTAGAAAGAGACATAAAATAATACAGCCAACTGATCTTTGATAATGGCTACAAGACAGTATAGTGGAGAAAAGAAAGTCTTTTCAACAAATTATGCTGGAAGAACTGGATATCCACTGGAGAAAGATGAAACTGGACCCCTATCTTTCATCATTAACAAAAATCAACTCAAAATGGATCAAAGATGACATGTAAAATATCAGAATATAAAGCTACTGGTAGACAGGTCAGCAAGAGGTGTGGTTGTTAAAGTGATAGACTCCTATTATGGCCACCTGCTGTTCAAGTCCCAGTCCTGGTGTACTTGAATCACAATAGGTGCATGTTTTCAAAAAATCTCAAGAGGAGAATAATGGAGAGAAGAATGCCATGTGGCCATCCATCCTGGGATGAGGGCAATTTCTCACTTTTCTCTCATTGTCTCTCTGTGTCTCTCTCCAGGAAGTACACACATCCTATATATAGCAAAAAACTAAAAAGAAAAAAGAACCATAAAACTACTAGTAGAAAGCTGAATGGAAACTCTTAAGAGTCTTCAAAGACATTGGAATAGGCAAAGATTTCTTAAATAAGGTCTCCAAAGCAGAGGCAATAATTCCTGAAATACACAAGTGGCATTATGTCAAGCTAGAAAGATTCTACACAACAGAGAAAACAGCAATTGTAAAGACAGAGTGCTCAGAATGGGAGAAAACATTTTTAAATTATGCCTTGGACAATGGATTGATAACTAGAATGTAGAGGGAATTCAAGCAGCTTACCTCTAAAAACACAAACAAAATGAATAGTTCATTCAAAAAAGAAAGGGGAGGGCTAAAGAGGTGAACAGATATCCCTCCAAGGAAATCACAAAAATGGACAAAATGCATATGAAAAATATTCTACATAGTCACTTATCAAAAGAAAATGCAAATCAAAACCCCAATGAGATACCCTTTAATTCCGGTTACAATGGCTATGATTCCTATAAAGAATGACAAATGCTGGTGAGGCTGTGGTGGAAATGGAACCCTCTTACACTGCTTGAGTGAATGTAAGTTAATACAACCGCTTTGGAAAATAATATGGAGGTTCCTTAAAAACCTACAAAGAGAACTACAACATGACCCAGTAATCTCTCCCCTTGGTATTTACCCAAAGGAAAGGAAAACACTTAGTCGGAAAGACACTTTCATATTTATGTTTATTGAAGCATCTTTCATAATTGCTAAAACATGGAATCAACCTAAGTGCCCAAGAATTGACTTGATTTAAAAAGTGTGGCATATATATACTGTGGAATTTTACTTAGACATTAAAAACAATGAGATCCTGTCATCTGATTTAAAATGGATGACTGCAGAACACTTAATACTTAAAGAAGTAAAGTTTATCTTGACTTTGAAAGGCACGCACTGTATATTCCTGCTCAATATGTTCCCAATATCTGCACTCTGTGGCAGAAATGGAAAGATCTCAAGATACGAAAGTAGCAAAAGTAAGCGTAGATGCCAGAGACTATAAGGGAGAAGTGGATGTAGAGGTGAGTGATAGTGGCATAGGCAAGAAACATTTAATAGACCAAGGAATGTAAAGTTCTCTGTAAAAAGTGATGTGTGTGTGTGTGTGTGTGTGTATGTATATAATCAATAGCCTGGATTTGATTGTTATGTTTCAAGCACATATTATGAAAAACCATATTATGTACCCATAGATGTACAATAATACAATATAAATTTGAAAATAAGTAAATCTCATTTATATTTAATTGTTGTTCATCTTTCTGACACACAATATGGTTTTCCAAAGCATGCAAGCAGTGTGTGATAATCAAATCAAATTTATTACAATATACATCACTTTCTTGTTTTTTATGAGAAATTTTTGCAATAGAGTGTGTGCAATTGCCAAACAGAGAGAGACAGAGAGACAGAAAGCAGGATATCATCTCCAAGAGTGGATGGCCATGCCACAATCCTATCTCCTCATTCTTCTCTCAGGGTTTTGGACATGCATGCACACACCCCTGGCATGAGTTTTAAACCTCCAAGTCCAGGACTAGATTCTCTGTGAACTATGTGGGAGTCCAGCGACATAACCATTACGCCATCTGCTGGTCCCTATATACATCTCTTTCAACAAAGAACTTGACATTTGTGTCTGTTACATGCTCTCTCCCTAAGCCTGCCCCACCCACACTCCACCATCAACTCACTTCCTGTACAGTCTCTGGTATCTACACCCATCCTCTCTAACTTTATGTTTTGATATTCCTATGAAGACTGCAAACATTTGGCATATATTAAATGGGGACATACAGTGCAATTGTATCTTAGTCAGACTAATTCCACTTAGCAAATACTACTATATGTGAAAAACTCATGATGCAGGCCCAGCCAGAGTCAGATGGCTATGTGATAATGCAGTCATATGGGAAGGGCCATGCTTCAGTACCTGAGTTATGTATTACATGCCAGGCTGACTGCTTGAAAAGATTTAAGAAGGAGCACTTGGTGAGACCCCATTGGGTGACTCTTTCTTTTCATTTCAGGGAATACATAAAATTTAAAAACTCCACTGTGGAGCCAGCAGTGTCATGCTGGTTGGGATTCTTGGACTATCACAAGGTTGACCACAGTTTGAGTGCTGAACTTCACAGCCTGCTTTCTCACTTTCCCTCTCTTGCTCGCTCTCTCTCTTTTGCTCTCTGGTGAGTGCACATACCCTACAGAAAATTAAAACAATAATAATAAATAACCAAAATTTTAAAAATAGCTTTAAAAAGTCCATGTTCATTTAAGACAATCAGCAGATACATTAAAACTTTCTGCTTTTAATGCCTATCCTGCAATACACGCATCATAATGCGTTTTTAACATATGAAAAAAAAAAAAACAGTCATTGCTAAGTGCTTTAGCCTAACACTATAAACCAAATTCTTAAACAAAATTCAGAAATTGCTAGGGGTATGGTTATCTCCCTGCATGTCCAGACGCCCTCATATGATCACAGTCATCCCATCACTCCTCTCCTTAAATGGGTCTCCTCACTCGTCTACATTTCACCTCACCTGAATCTCTTTGAAAGCAAAAGAAACATTAACATGTGAAAACTATAATCTGTGATTTGTAGGGAGCAATGTACAGATAGAAGGAAATGTTACAGTGAAAAAGAAAATCTCAGAGTCAAGTCATGAGGCTTTTAAAAAATATCATATAGGCCAGGGACAAAAGTGACACTACACTAAAGAAATGTACAAGCATTTCCACTGGACACACAAAAGCACGCCAAAGGAAAAAAAAAAACTCTTACATACACTATATCAGAATTTTTAACTAGAAAAATACAATGAAGTATTTAAGTGGTTAAGTTTTCTGGTGGGATAAATAACAATAAGAAAAGAATAATATGATGATAACAGGCATTATCAGTCTATAAAAAGGGAATACGGGCCAGGAACACTAATGAACCGAAACTTCACTCTCTTAGAAACCAATCCAGAACCTCCACCTTCTGACACCATGGTCAGCTGCTGTTTTGGTTCCAGCTGCTGTCAATGCAGCTGCTGCAGGCCCAGCTGCTACCAAATTACCTGCTGCAGGACCACCTGCTACCGCTCCTGCTGCTGTGGTTCCAGCTGCTGGAGTTCCCACTGTTGCAGACTCAGCTGATCTGGCCCCTACTGCTGTGGTTCTAACTGTTGTGGATTCTACTGTTGTAGACCCAGCTGCTGTGGCTCCTGCTGTTTTCGCCCAAGCTGCTGCCAGACCACTTGCTGCAGGACCACGTATTGCCATTCTGACTGCTGTGTGTCCACTTGCTGCCACCCCTGCTACTGTGGTTCCAGCTGCTGTGGCTCCAGTTGCAGCAGGCCTAGCTGCTGTGGTTCCTGTTGATGTTGACCCTCCTGCTGCATTTAAGCTGCTAAAGCCTCTCATGCTGTAGTTGCAGTAGTTGTGCTCCAGCAAAGGCTCCTAAGACTCCAGTTGCTATCACCCAACTTGTGTCATCTCCACCTGTGCTCATCCCATGTGCTGTGCCACCCCTTTCTGTTGAAGCTCTGCTTCGATCACACCACCACTGCTTCACCTCCTACCCTAGAGATGAAGACTCTCTTTTCAAAAAAAGGTGTATTCATGATGGGAAAATTCATTTTGTATGTTGTAATGATATAGTCTTTGAATGTGAATAAATAAATAAATAAATAAATAAATAAATAAATAAAGTGGAGTGTGCAAGGGAATTGATCTCCTGACTCTCATAAGCAATCCTCAATCTTATCAATCCTATTTACACATTTTAACTCCTGTAATGATTCCCTTTCTTCAAATTAGCCTACTGCAAAGCTCCTGATAAATTAACAAATTGCTTCTAACACTCCTCCCTCTGTCTTCAATACCTCAAGTCAGCATACTTAAAGGAATTTAAAGATTGCCTCCATCACATGGAGGGCCACAGATTTTTAATCCTTCTGGCAGTGAAGGCCAATGAAATTTCTGCCTTTTTTTTTTCCATTCGAAAATTTTTGTTTACCTTGTTATTTCCATGAACCAAAATAAAATTAATTTTACTGTTCTAAAAATTGAATGTAATTTTTACTCTTACATTCTTTTTTAAAATAAAGCTTTTTGTTTAGGTCCTGGGTAATTATATTTTGCCTACATCTTTCAGGCACAGTACACTAGAGTCATATTCCAACAGAAGTCAAATGACATTAAGCACTGCTTAGTTTTCTCCAGAGAATGATTTTAGTCTTATGCAAATCGAATAATCATTTTGTAAACTTTACCAAAGGGCGGGGGGGGAAGAATTGAAATTAAGTCCAGAAGCATTCTTGAATGTAATAGTAAAAAAAAAAAAAACAAAAGAGTAATATTGAGGCCTTACTGCTAAGCTACAAGCTGCATTAGCTAGACTTTGAAAGAAACACAGTGTATATTCCCACTCAATATGGACTGAATCTCTGCATTCTATGGCAGAAATGGAAAGATCCAAGTATAAGATAGTAAAGAGGATAAATGTAGATACTACTACAGGGAGTGGGTGGTAGGCAGTGGATGGGAGGCGGAAAAGGGAAGAAACATTTTACAGACAAAAGAATGTAAAGTTCTCTGTTGAAAAAAATTTCTGTAACTTTTGCTTTATAAAAATGTTTAAACATATACTAAAAAGAAAGAGGGAAAGAAAGTTTGCAAAGTGTTAACACAACTTCTGTTTTTTTGTTTTTGCCATAGGGTACATGGGCTCACTAGAGAGAGACATAGAGGGAAGAGAAATCACCCCCCAGGGGAAATGGTCATACCACAACCCCTTCTCCTCCACTATCCTCCTGGGATTTTAGGCATGCACACTCTCAAACTGCTAGGTCTTGGACTCAAACCATGGTTGGCCATGTGAGGTACCTACAGGAAAGAGATGAGAGTTTTCTGTTCTATTCCAGGGCACCAACAACATGTCTTGTGTCCACATTGCTGAAAGCTTAGTAATTCTTAATGCTGTTTACTGATTACAAATTTTTAAAATCTATATCTTATCTACATATAATTTTTGTACGTCTTCATGGCATACGATATTGTTTTGTCAAAGCACCGTGGGATAATCAAATTTTAAAAAATACCGTATAGATCATTTCCAACTTTATATTCTTGTGTCTCTTGTGTCTCATTTTTCCTGAATAGCTCAACCTACTCCAGAACATCCATCTACTTCCTATACAATTTTTGGTACCTACATATCTATATTCGTCCTCTTTGTGTTTATGTCTTTGAATCTTACCATTTCTGTCTTAGAGTACAGATATTTGATACATATGAGCAGGGACATACAGTATTTATCTTTCTTAGTCTGACTCATTTCACCTAGGAAATACTTCTGCACATGAAAAGTGCATTGTGCAGGCCTAGCCACAGAGTACTGGTGGCTCTGTGTTTCTGAAACCACATAGGCAGTTTTCAGAATCAAAATTGAAATTAGACCCAGAATTCTAGACTGATTAGAAAGCTGAGGTGGGATTGTGACATGGAGAGATTTCAATGCGTGTCTGTTTCATGGCTCTCTCAGAAATGAACTTCAAAAACTCCATTCTAGAAATCAATCTATCAGGAGATATATGAAAACTTCCCACTTTGTATTCATATCCTTGACTAAATATGTAAAAAATGTGTTTTCACTTCTGAAAGCAATGAGTCATTGTTAAGTACTTCACTTCAGACTGTGAAATAGACCTGACACAGAGTTCAGAAATTCCTTGGGGTCTGGCAATCTTTCTGTATATGCAGATGCCCACATGGCAATCACAGTCATCCTCACTACACGTGGGACATCCTCTCCTCACATGACTGTTTTCCTATCATCGTTTTTCCTAGCATTTCATCCGATCTGAACTTCTTTGACAACAAAAGATACATTAACATTGTATAAATTATTCCAGGCTACTTGCAAGGATAAATGTGCAGATAGGAAAAAATGTCACAGCCAAAAACAGTACCTCAGAGAGTTAAATCATAAGGTTTTTAAAAGATACCATAGAGGCCAGGGGAAAAAGCGACACACACTAAAGGAGAAATGTACAAGCATTTCCACTGAACACACAGGAGCACACCAAGAAAGGAAATTTCCTCTGTTTTGGAGTGTTGAACAACAAAAGCACAATTATGTAATTAAGTGATTACATTTTTCTGGTGAGGAAAATAACAACAAGGAAAGAGAGATGTGATGACAACAAGCTTTTTTCAGGGTATAAAAGGGGGAACATACTCCAGGAAGACACCAAACAAACAACTTCACTCTCCTGAAAACTCACCCAAATCCTTCAACACCTGACACCATGGTCAACTCCTGTTGTGGTTCCAGCTGTGGCTCCTGCTGCTGCAGGCCCACCTGCTGCCAGACCACCTGCTGCAGGACCACCTGCTGCCGTCCCTGCTGCTCCCCCTGCTGCTGTGGCTCCAGCTGCTGTAGGCCCAGTTGTGGTTCCTGCTGTTGTCGCCCTAGCTGCTGCATCTCCAGCTGCTGCCGCCCTTCCTGCTGTGGTTGTGGAGGCTGTGGCTCCAGTGGTTGTGGCTCCTGCTGCTGTCGCCCCTCCTGCTGCATCTCCAGCTGCTGCCGTCCCTCCTGCTGTGGTTGTGGTGGTTGTGGCTCCAGCAGCTCCAGCGGTTGTGCCTCCTGTGGTTGTGGTTCCAACTGCTGCTGCCCCGGCTGCTGCCTGCGCCCAGTCTGTGGCAAAGTGTGCTGCCACACTACTTGCTATCGCCCAACCTGTGTCATCTCCACCTGCCCTCGTCCCACGTGCTGTGCCATCCCTTGCTGCTGAAGCTCTGCTTTAAACACATCACAGAAGCATTACCTCCTTTCGTAGAGATGAAGACTCTTTTCAAAAAATATGGAGTGCACAGACAATTGATCTTCTGATTCTCATAAGCGATCCTCATTCCTACCAACTCTATTTTAATGTTAACTACTGTACAAGCTCCCTCTCTGCAAATAATTTTTTTGTGAATCTCCTGATAAATGAACAAATTGCTCCCAACATGCTTCTCTTTGTCTTCAGGATATCCAGTTAGCATGCTTAAGGAATTGAAAGATCGACTCCATCACATAAAGGCCACGTATTATAAATCCGAAATGGAAACCCAATGCAATCTCCCTCAAGTAATCTTTTGCTGGATATTTCTGTACCCTGTTATTTCCATGTACCAAAATAAAACTTGATACTATTGTCAATGAAAATGGAGTATCATTGCTATTGTTTTTCCTTAAAGCCTTTTTATTTGAGTCCTGGGTAATTTTATTCTGCTTATACCTGTCAAGCAGACAATACATGTTGGTCTACCTTTCAATGGAATTCAAATGACTGAACCCTGCCGTTCTCTCCAGAAAATTGTTATAGTTTCAGGTAAATCAAGTAATCTTTTTGTACAATTTGGGAGGAGGAGGAGTTAAAATGAAGTCACTGTTGAATATAATAGCAGAAAATGAGGTTTGGAAATACCAGGTACACATTATGATATTTTAAAATTGCATCAAAACTTTCTGCCAATACAGCAGCCTTTGCATGGTTTGGCAAACTGTATTTTCCACTCAAAGTCATGTGCGATGGATCTTTTCTCCACACCTACAGATTATCTGCATCATTCTGACTGGCAGTGCTTCAGTGGTGAGTACATCCTGCCATATTAGGGGGGAATCCTTCAGAGGCGGGTAATGTCGTGAGGACTATAATTTTTTGCCCAAGATTATTAACTCTTTTTGTTACAGAACACTACCACATTCTTTTCTCCAACTAGGGTTGCAGCTCTCTAATGAGTCATCCCATCTTTAGAACTCCCTTTAGAGTCTGCTCAGACTTCCACTGAGATCTCATTCCCATTTCAATTTCTCTCAGTGCTTTTGTCCTTTCCTGTCCCTTCTCTTTCCTTCCTTCCCTTCCCTTCTCTTCCCTTCCCTTCCCTTCCCTTCCCTTCCCTTCCCTTCCCTTCCCTCCCTTTCCCTTTCCTTCCCTTCCCTTCCCTTCGCTTCCCACCCTTCCACAAATATAAATCCTAAGAGACACCTTGAAACATCTGCATGCTCATCTCCTTCTCAGGGATCCAAAACTCATTTCAAAAATTCAGGAAAGAGAGGGAACCAGCAGTTAGCGTAATGGCTATGTCGCTGGACTCCCACGTAGTCGACCGCGGTTTGTGTCCCGGACCTGGTGGCTTAGAACTCACGCCGGGTGCGTGTGCGTGCGTGCCCAAGATCCCGAGAGGAGAATGGAGGAGAAGGGATTGCGGCGTGACCATCCCCCCTGGGGGGTGATTTCTCGCTTTCTGTCTCTATGTCTCTCTCTGTCTGTCTGGCGAGCGCACGCGCCCTACAGTGAAAATCTCTCCAAAAAAAAAAAAAATTCAGGAAAGCTTATTTGAGAACTGGAATTATTGCCTGGAATCTTGGAGTGCATGACAGTAATGGGAATATAAATGTAGCAGCAGAATACATATTTAATGTAATCTATGGATGATATTATGAATTTCATGGTCAACACATTTTTTTCTAATTATCTTTATGTTACTGGCACACAAACACAAACTCTTTAAAATGTTCAGCAACACAACAGAATGTACAGTTCCCCTTCATTAGTATTGGCTATCACAGTTAAGGTCCAGGATTACAAATGAGATACATTCTTATTAAATGCATTTGTGGCACGTGTATGTGTTGTCACACTTTTGTGTCTTATTTAGTACCTATAGGAAAGAGATGAAATTTGTCCATTCAATACCCACAGGATCTACCCAACAGGGTGTCTTGGATCCCTATTACTAAAGGCTTAGTAATTCTGTTATTTATGTGTAAAAAATTATTTTGTAAATATAAAGTTCTATATGACATACCCATTGTTAGTATTATATAGAATGGGGGAAATCTGAAACTTTTCTCACTAAAAACTGGAACAAGACAGGTTGCCCACATTCTCCACTCCTTTTCAGCATAGTGCTAGAAGTCCTAGACAACACAATTAGACAAGAGTGCAAAATAAAAGGCATTTATACAGGAAAAGAAGAACTAAACTGTCACTATTTTAGATGATATGACTATATACATAGAAAATACAAAGGGATTCACTAATTTTCTGGAAGTGACAAATAAATTCAGTAAAGCAGCAGGACAGAAAAATGATATACAAAAATTAATAGCATGTTTATACATTAACAATGAACAGATTGAAACAGAATTGAAGAAAGCAATCTCATTTACAACACACACACACACACACACCACAATAAGATACCTAGGAATACACCTAACCAAAAAAGTGATAGATCTCTATGAAGAAAACTATGAAAAACTGAAAAAATAAATAGAGTATGATAGAAAAATTGGAAAGACACCCTATTCTCTTGGATTGTAAGAATCAATATAATCAAAATGTCAGTTTTACTCAATTAAATTTACATATTCAATGGGATTCTGATAAAATTACTGGTGAAATGCTTCACAGAAATAGAAAAATACAAACATAAAATTTTTCTGGAATCATAAAAGACCTTGTGTCCACAACGCAATATTGTGCATAAAGAATAGAGTAGTAACCATCTCACTACCCTGCTTCAAAATAATTACAAAGTGGTGATAATCAAAACTGCATGGCATTGGCACAAAGTAGACCCTTTGGATCTAGGAAATATAATACAGAATCCAAAAATAAGCATGAAATTATACAGCCAACTGATACTTGATAAAGCGTACAAGACAGTGCAGTGGAGAAAATAGTCTTTTCAACAAATTGTGCTGGAAGAACTGGATATCCACCTGCAGAATAATGAAACTGGACCCCTATCTCTCACCATTAACAAAAATCAATTCAAAATGGATCAAAGATTACATGTAAAACTTCAAAATAAAAAACCACTGGTAGATAGGTCAGCATGTGGTGTGGCACTCAACTCCAACATGACCAACTGCTGTCCAGGTTCTCAAATCTGTTGGCTTGAAAATCATGCTGGGTACATGTGCATGTGTGCCCAAAATCCCAAGAGGAGAAAAAGGGAGAAGAGATTGCCATATGGCCATCCACGCTGGTGGTAGGGGGATTTCTCACTTTTCTCACTGCCTCTCTCTGTGTCTGTCCAACAAGTGCAAGCACCCTATGGCAAAACTTAAAAAGGAAAAAGAAAAGTAACTACTGCTAAAAAACTAAAGGGGAACTCTAAGGCATCTCCAAAGACATTAGAATGGGCAAAGATTTAAGACCCTTAAAGCACAGGCAATAATTCCCAAAAGAGAAAAGAGGGATTTTATCAAGCTAGAAAGATTCTACACAACTTAAAAAACAGCCATATGATAATCTTGCCAGATATAGTATTCTTGGTTGAAATTGTTTTTCACTTGACACTTTGACTATCTTTTCACAATCTTTCCTTGCTCACACTGTTTCCAATGAGAGGTCCCATGTTAGCCTTATTGATATCCTTTGTAGGTAACTTGATGTTTCTCTCTTACCAATTTTAGTATCTCATCTCTGTCTACGCTTTTGGTCAATCTGGCTATAAAGTGGCTTGGAGAAGATCTCAGGTTAATTCTATGTGGAGTCTTTTGTATTTCTTGGATCTGGATATTTGAATGACTCTCTAGGTTTGGAAAGTTTTCTTCCAGGATTTCATGGAATAGATTATCAATGTCCTTATTAGTTTCTTCACCTTCTGGGATACCTATGATCTGTATGTTAGGATATCTAATGGTATCTAGAATCACTCGTATATTATTCTCATTTTGGGGGGTTATTTTCTCAGTCTTTTTGGTAAATTTTTCTAGGTCAGAGGTTCTATCTTCTACATCTGAGATTCAATCTTCTGCATGATCTAATCTGCTTTTAATACTTTCAAGGGAGGTTTTGATTTCCTGTACCACAGCCTTCGTCTCTAAAAGTTCCATTTGATTCTTTTTTATGGTGTATATTCCCTCTTTTATATCATGGAAGAACTTCCTCACCTCCTGGAACTCATCGTCTCTTTTCTCCTGCATCTCCTGGAGTTCGTTGTCTCTCTTGCATCTCTGTTAGTTTTGTCACTGTCATTATGAATATTCTAAATTCTTTATCTGACATTTCCACAAGTTCCATTGTACTATCTGTGGATGATGAAGGGTTGTTCTTTCCCCTTGGGGGAGAGATATTTTCTTGGTTTCACATATTTCTTGTGTCTCTGCAGTGCTTTCTGGTCAATTGATGGATTATATATTACTTTCTACTTTCTTGGAGTTAATTCTGAATTAACTGAGTGTTAGAGGTATGTGGGAGGAAATGATCTGCAATACTTCTGCAGTTTTGTTTCCCTTATCCTCACCAAATACTTTTGTCAATGGAACTGAATATGAAAAAGGTCTCACAGATCCTAGAGAATAGGTGCACCTGGGCTGAGGTGCAGGGCTTTAACTGAGAATTCAGAGGAGCATGAGAGGAGATAAGCCTAGCTCATTGCAGCTCCATATTTCTCCCTGCTGCTCACTTTCAGTCTCTCTTCTCTGATTTTCAGTAATTTGGTGGTATATTCACATTTCACTAATTTGTTGGAGATTTCTGCTACTGTAAGCTCATATGCTTCACTTTACTGTGAGGTACTTCCATGCCTATTTTTCCTCTACTACTGTGTTTGGCAATGTGGTATCCACAGAAAGAGGTTTAAATTCAGGTTTACAAAGATAAGTTTCTCCCCTTTCTGGAGTAGTTCAGTGATGGTTGAGGTGTTCTATTACCCTAGAAGTAATCAGATGTTTCCCTACTGTGCACCTAGACCTGTCTAGACACTCAGTGTGTGGAAGCTGAGAAGCAAGGTGAGAAAGTCAGGCAAAAGAAAAGGAAAAAGAGGGAAAAGGATAAAAAAAAAAAAGGAAGACGTCAAAGCAACAAAAAAAAAATGAAAAGTGAAAAAAATATTTTTATGTAAAAAAAAAACCAAAACTGTGTGCAGCACACTAGCACACCACACAAGGGAGGCAGGGCTGGGCCCGGCTCAAATGCACATGGATTCTGAAATAAGCAAGGGAAAGGAGAGGTCAGAGATAAGAGACAATATTTCCAGATTTTAAAATATATATATATATACACACACACACACATATATGAATTTCAGGAGAAAGGGAGAGGGAGAGAAAGAAAGAGATGGAAAGAGACCCCCCCACACACCTTGCTTCACTAAGTGGGGCCCAGAAGAAGAGGTTTGGGGAAGAGGCTTTCCAGTTAAAGGGGCAGGGCTGGGTCCACCTCAGATGCACATGGATTCTCACTTTGCTAGGTGTTAGGCTGGAAGGAAAGTTGTTTTTTTTTTTTCCTTTTTCTACAACATTTATCTGATCTGATCATTCTCTGAATGCAAAAGAAACATTAACATTGCAAAAAACATAATCTGTGGTTTGCAAGGAACAATGTACTGTTAGGAGAAAATGTCACAGTCAAAAACAAATCTCAGAGTCAAGCCATGAGGCTTTTAAAAGATACCTAGACCAGGGGCAAAACTGACACACACTAAGAAGAAATGTGCAAGCATCTCCACTGGACACATAAAAACATGCAAAGAAAAAAATATTTTTACTATATCAAACAATTTAAATAGAAAAACACGATTAGTTACTTAAGTGATTGAGTTTTCTGGGGGAGTAGACAGTAAGGATAAAATAATGTGATAATAACCGGCATTATCCAGCCATAAAAGGGGAATATGGGCCAGGAACACTCATAAACGAAGTACTTCACTCTCTTGGAAACCCACACAAAACCACCATCTTCTGACACCGTGGTCAACTTTAGTTTTGGTTCCAGCTGCTGCGGTTTCAGCAGCTGGGTTGCAGCTTCTGCAGGCCCAGCTGCTATGACTCCTTCTACTGTCCCAGCTGCTACAGGCCTAGATGCTATAGTTCCTGTTGATGTTGACGCTTTTGCTGCATTTTAGCTGCTAAAGCTCCTCCTACTGTGTTTTCAAAGGTTTTGGCTACAGCCACTGCTACCCTGGCTGCTGCCTGTGTCCAGTCTGTGGTAAAGGCTCCTACCACTTCAGTTGCTATCACCCAACCTGTGTCATCTCCACCTGTCCTCATCCCCATGTGCTGTGCCGCCCCTTCGCTGTTGAAGCTCTGCATTGTTTACACCACCAACATCACTCTCTTCAAAAAATGTGTATCCCAGATGAAAAAAAATTCATTTGGTATGTAATGATATACAGTGAATGAATGAAAATAGATAGAGTGTAGTGTGCAAGGGAATTGATCTCACTCTCATAAGCGATTCTCACTCTTATCAATCCTATTTCCAAATTTTAACTCCTGTTAAAAACTCCCTTTCTTTGAATTAACCTACTGTGAAGCTCCTGATAAATTAGCAAATTGCTTCCACCACCCTCCCTCTGTTTTCAGAACATTTATCAGCATGCTTAAGGAATTAAAAGATTGCCTCCAACACATGGGCAACCACATTTTAACCTTTCTGACACTGAAGCCCAACAAAATCTCCCCCACTTAGTCCTTTAGAAGGTTTTTCTTCACCTTTTTATTTCCCATTTTATTGTCACTAATAATTAAATATGAATTTTACTGGTTTTTTTTTAATAAAGCTTTTGTTTAGGTCCTAGGTAATTGTATTTTGCCTACACCTATCAAGCAGGCAGTACACATCAGTCATATTCCAGTAGAAGTCGAATGACATTGAACACTGCTTAGTTTTCTCCAGAAAATTATTTTAGTCATATGCAAATCAACTAATCATTTTGTAAGCTTTAGGGGAAAAATGAAAATGAAGTCCAAGAGCATTCTTTTTTTTTGGAGAGGTTTTTGCTATAGGGCACGTATGCTCGCCAGACAGACAGAGACAGAGAGACAGAAAGCGAGAAATCACCCCCCAGGGGGGATGGTCACGCCGCAATCCCTTCTCCTCCATTCACGCACACACACCTGGCATGAGTTTTAAGCTACCAGGTCCGGGACGCAAAACGCGGTCGACTACATGGGAGCCCAGCGATATAGCCATTACACTAACTACTGGTTCCCTCTAAGAACATTCTTTGAATGCAATGTCAGGGAAAAAGGTTTTGACTCAAAGTAGATTAATATAGAGGACTTAATGTTAAGCTAAGTTAGGTAGACTTGAAAGACACACATTGTATATTCCCACTCAATATGTACCAAATGTCTGCACTCTATGACAGAAATGGAAGGATCCAAAAATATGATAGCAGAGAGGATAAATGTAAACACCACTACAGGGAGTGGGTGGTATGGAGTGGGTGGTAAGGAGTGGGTGGTAGAGGGTGGGTGAGAGGGGTTAAGGGAAAAAACATTTTACAGACAAAAGAAAGTAAAGGTCTCTGTTGAAAAAAAAATTCTGTAATTTTTACTTTATAAAAGTTTAAACATTTATAAAAGAAAAGAGGAAGAAGGTTTGGAAAGACTGAACACTTCAGTTTTCAACTTCCTTTTGTTTTGTTTTTGTCATAGGGTGCATGACTCGCTAGAGAAAGACAGAGAAAGCTAAGAGAAATCACCTTCAGGGAAGATGGTCGTGCCACAATTTCTTCTCCTCTTCAGATTTTAGTCATGCACACACACATACACACATCTGGTGTGGTTCTCAAGCTGCTGTGTATGGGACTCAAACCACAGTTGGCTATGTGAGGAATCCAGCACCTTAACCACCATGCCACCTGACCCTCACAACTTACCATCTTTTAAAATACCAGCTTTCCAAGTATTTTGCCAACACAGCAGCCTATGGATGTTTAGTGAACTGTATTTTACACTCAGAGTCATGTGCAATCAATCTTTCTCTACACAGACAGTAGATCTACTTCATTGACTGGCAGTGCTTCCATGGGGAGCTTACGTAGGGCCAGGCAGGGAATGTAATGGAGACTAAATTTTTATTTTATCCAGAATTAGGCCCTTTTCTGAGGCAGAACACAAAAGAGCCATAATCCTCTCCCCAACTAGGGATGCTCTCTGTAATGAGTCACTTTATCTTTAGAACACCCTTTTTTGTCAACTAAGTCTTCCATTCAGACTGCCTCCCAGGTTGCTATCTCCAAGTGGGATCTAATCCTGCTTCCTTCTCTTCCCTTCCACAAGTCTTAGTCCTAAAGTATACCTTAATTAACCTCCTGCACCCTCATCTGCATTTCTGGATTGTCTCCTGTCCCAAAATTCAAAATTCATGATAGTTAATTTGAAAACTGGAAATATTGTCTGAAATCTTTTGGCGCATTGTAGAAACAGAAATGTAAATATAGTACTAGGAAACCTATCTGTCAAAATCTAAAGGGAAAAATCTTCAATTCAATATATATCACATTTATTTTTTCTAAGGAAATTTTTATCACTTGTACACACAAAAATATTCTTTATAAAATTGTAAGGGACATTCTTTACAGAATCAGAAAAGACAATCATAGAATTTGTCTGGAATCATAAAAGACCCCATATTGCCAAAGCAATCCTACACAAGAAGAGTGGAGTGAGTAGCATCTCACTCCCTGACCCCAAAATACATTATAAAGCAGTGAGTAACAAAACAGCATGATATTAGCACAAAAACACCTATGTAGACCAATGGAACCAAATAGAGATCTCAGAAACAAACCCAAAACATACGACCAACTTATTTTTGACAAAGGGTACCAGTCAATCCAGCAGGAAAAGGAAAACCTTTGTTGCAAACGATGCTGGAAAAACTGGGTATCCACCTGCAAAAGGATTAATCTGAACCCCTATCTCTCAGCACTAACAAAAATCAACACAAAGTGGAGTGAAGTTCTAAACCTAAGACCTCAAACTATAAAACTACTGGTAGAAAACACTGGGGATGTTCTGGGAGACATTGGGGTAGGCAAAGAATTTTAAAATAAGACAACGAAAGCATAGGCAATAGTTCCAAAAAATAGCCAAGTGTAATTGCTTCAGACTAAGAAGTTTCTGCACAGTGATTTCCATCTCTGCCTCTGCTACCCTTTCTAGGTTCAGCTTCATGGCTGTGAAGCCCCCCAGCCAAGGCCCCCCTTCCATAACCCTGTGCTAGTCAGGACAGAATCCTTACAGGCATCTCCATCTCAGCCTCTGCTGCCTTTTCTGGGTTCAGCTTCATGGCTGTGAAGCCCCACCTCCCCCCCTCTCCCCGCCCCAACCAGGGTTCCCCGTTTCAGACCCCAGTGCTAGTCAGGTAGGCAAAGTCTCTCTCTCCCTCTTGTTCTTTACTGGCTCTTCTTTTCTTTTCTTTTTCTTTTTTTTTTTTAAATTTCCTCTTTTGAAAAACAGACTTCTGTCCCCATGTGCCTTTCTCTTGCTAATTTGCCTCTTCTTCCCTTACCTAGGACAGAATCCTTGCAGGCATCTCCAACTCTGCCTCTGCTGCCAGTTTCCTGTGATACGCTTGAGCACCTTGTGGTTTTCCATTTTTAACTCAATTTTGATTTTCTGTGATGTGCTTTTTGCTTTTTACCCTCTTTTTATTCTAGTTTTTTCTTTTTTTTTCCTTTGCTTTTTCTTCCTATTTCTGTTTCCTACTTATTTTTTCTTTTACCTTACTTTCTTATTTTACTGCTCAGCCCTTTGCCACTGCCTAGAGAAGTCTAGGTGCATAGCAGTTAAACATCTGAATATCCATAAGATTTAGAGAATTCTTTTCCCCTCACTGTACTGGTTATAAAAAGAGTGAAACTCCCTTTCATAAATCTGATTTCAAAACCCCTCCTGTGATTACCACTGGAGGACACAGTAGAAGAGAGAAAATAACACTGAATTATTTCACAGAAAAGGAACTCATAGTTAAAGAAAACTTCTCCAACAAATTAGTCAAAAGTGGATATAGTATTAAATGACTAAAAATTGGAGTAGAGCCTCAAGGATGAGAGAATCAAGTAACACATCTCCAGCAAGGAAACATGGTAACTTGTTTCCAAGTAGGAAAAAATTAGAGGATTTACTGAAATGTCAGAAAAAGAATTTAGAATATTTATGGTAACAAAACTCTATGAGAAAAAAAAAAAAAAAAAAACCTCTATGAGATGAAAGAGAAAAGAGACATTGAGCTCCAAGAGATAAGGAAGTCTTTCCATGATTTGGGCACCATAAAAAAGAATCAAATGGAACTGTTAGGTATGAAGGCTGTAATGCAGGAAATCAAAACTTCCCTTGAAAGTATTAAAAGCAGGTTAGGTCATGCAGAAGATTGAATCTCAGAAGTAGGAGATGAAACCTCTGACCAAAAAAAAAAAATTTATAAAAAATACTGAGACATAATCAAGAAAAATGAGGATAATGTACAAGAAATGCTAGATACCATGAAACACTCAAACATCCAAATAATTGGTATCCCAGAAGGTGCAGAAACTAATAAAGGCACTGATTTATATTCCATGAAATCCTGGAAGAAAACTTCCAAAATTTAGAGACACACTCAAACATTGAGATCCAAGAAATACAAAGAATCAAAAATAGAAACAATCTAAGAAGAGCCTCTCCATGGCACATCATAGCCAAAATGGCCAAAACCACAGACAAAGATAAGACACTAAGATTGGCAAGAGAGAACTATCAAGTTACTTACAAAGGATATCCCATCAGGCTAACACCGGACCCCTCATTAGATACAATGCAAGCAAGAAAAGAATGGGGAAATATATTCAAAGTGTTAAACTAAAAACAATTTAAACCAAGACTACTATATCAAGCAAGATTATCCTTCATAGGGGGAAAAAAAAAGGTAAAAGCATTCTCAGATAAACAAAAAACATAAAAGAATCTACCAACTCCAGACTAGCTCTTCAAGAAATTCTGAAAGGAGTACTATATCAAGAAAACTAAAGACAGACAGCAATAAGAGAATAAAAAACCACCAAGAATATGGCCAACTTAAGGGTAGGGACAGGACTGGAAATATCAACAACAACATTGAATGTTAATGGATTAAATTCTCCAATCAAGAGACACGAACTTGCTGAATGGATTAAAAATCAGAAACCCTCCATCTGCTGCCTACAAGAAACTCATTTCATAGATAAAGATATACATAGATTAAAAGTGAAGGGCTGGAAAAAGGTATCCTATGCAAATGGAAACCAAAAAAAGAGTGGGAGTTACTATACTGATTTTGGACAAAATAGGCTTTAAGACAAAAACCATAAGAAGAGACAAAGAAGGGCATTACATAGTAAAAAAAAAAAAAAAAAAAAGGGCTAATTCATCAAGAAGATATAATGCTTATAAATATCTATGCACACAACTCAGGAGCAGCCAAATATGTAAAGGAAAGACTGCTAGACCTAAAAGGAGAGATAAACTGTAACACTATAATTGTTGGAGATCTCAGCACCCCATTATCTCCAGTACACAGATCAATGAGACAAAAAATAAGCAAAGAGATTAAAGACCTAAATGATACCATAAGTCAGATGGACTTGGCAGACGTTTATAGAACTTTCCACAAAAACAAAACAAAACAACATACATTTTTCTCAGTCCTGCATGGCACTTTCTCAAAGACTGACCACACGATAGGGCACAAAATCAGCCTTTGCAGAGTCAAGTGTATAGAAACTATATCCAACGTCTTCTCCAACCATTATGGAATCAAATTTTATATCAATGTCAGGAAAAATTCTTGAAAATATACAAATACATGGAAACAAAATAACTTACATCTGAATGACTTAATGATTAGTGAAGAAATTAAGACTGAAATCAAAAGATTCATGGAAACAAATGATAATGAGTGCATGACCTTCCATAAGCTATGAGCCACTGCAAAAGCAGTCATAAGAGGGAAGTTCAAAACAATTAGTGCACATTAGAAACAAATGGAAAGGTGACCTAAGGACAACCTAACATCATGCCTCAGGAAGTTGGAAAAGCAAGAACAAAAATATCCCAAAAAATGCTAGGAGAAGAGAAATAGTAATGATTCAAGCAGAAATAAATGAAATAGAAAATAAACAAACTATACAGAAAATAAATGAAAGCAAAAACTGGTTCTTTGAAAAGATAAACAAGATTGACATACCATTAGCTAGACTAATTAAGAAAAGAGAAAGGAACCAGATAAATCAAATTCACAATGAATCAGGCAACATTACAACAGACATAATAGAAATACAAAACATCATTAGAGGATACCATGAATGACTATACGCCAACAAAAAGGAAAACCTGAATGAGATGGACAAATTCCTGGACACATATAATCTACCAAGATTTACTCAGGAGGACATAGAAAGACCCTTAACAAGCAATGAGATTAAATCAGTAATAAAAACTTCCCAACAAAGAAAAGTTCAGGTCCCAGTGACTTCACTGCTGAATTTTACAAAACATTTGAAGAAGATGTAACCTCCATTCTACTCAAACTGTTTCTAGAGATCCAAAAGTAAGGAACCTTCCAAATTCATTCTATGAAGCCTCCATCACTCTCATTCCCAAAACGGATAAGGATACAAAAAAAAGGGAAAACTACAGACCTATATCTCTGATACATATAGATGCAATAATTCCCATTAAAATACTTCCTAACCATATTCAACAGCATATAAAAAAGATTATTATTTTTTTTCTTTTGCTATAGGGCACGTGCGCTCGCCAGACAGACAGAGAGAGACAGAGAGACAGAAAGCGAGAGATCACCCCCCAGAGGGGCTGGTCACGCCGTAATCCCTTCTCCTCCATTCTCCTCTCAGGATCTTGGGCACGCATGCACATGCGCCCGGTGTGAGTTTTAAGCCACCGGGTCCGGGACGCGAACCATGGTCGACTACGTGGGAGTTCAGCGACATAGCTATTATGCTAACTGCTGGTTCCCTAAAAAAGATTATTCATCACGACCAGGTAGGTTTTATTCCAGGGTGGGTCAACGTACTCAAAAGGAAGTCCAAACCAATGCTATCAGACAAGGGAATGAAATAAAATGCATTTCAATAGGGAATTTTTGAAAGAAGAGTTGAAATTATCTCTGTTTGCTGATGACATGCTTGTATACATTGAAGACCCAATAGCATCCATGAAAAAACTTCTCAGAGTAATAAATGCATATAGTAAAGTGGCAGAATACAAAATTAACTTACAAAAATCTATAGCAATTCTATATACAAACAACAAGCAGACAGAGACAAACTGAAGAAAGTAATCCCATTTACCATAGTCACAAAGAGTATAAGATACCTAGGAATAAAATTAATCAAGGAAGTCAAAGAACTCTAAAAGGAAAATAATGAAAATCTTTTAAAAAATAAATCAAAAGTGACACAAACAAGTGGAAAGATCCCATGTTCCTGGATTGGAAGAATTAATATAATTAAAATGGCAATCCTATCCAAATTAGCTACATATTTAATGCAATCCCTATAAAACTTTAAGAGACATTCTTCACAGATCTAGAAAAGACAATCATATAATTTTTCTGGAATCATAAAAGACCCCGTATTGCCAAAGCAACCTTACACAAAAAGAGTGGAGTGGGTGGCATCTCACTACCTGACTCCAAAATATATTACATAGCTGTGATAATCAAAACAGCATGGTATTGGTACAGAAATAGACATGAGGACCAATGGACAAGAGTAGAGACCCCAGAAATGAACCCCTAAACATACAGCCAATTGATAATTGACAAAGGGTACCTGTCAACCCAGTGGGAAAAGGAAAACCTCTTTAGCAAATAATTGGAAAAACTGGGTATTCACCAGCAGAAAGATGAATCTGAACCCCTATCTGTCACCATTAACAAAAATCAACTCAAAGTGGATCATAGATCTAAACCTAAGACTGTAAACTATAAAACTACTGGTGGAAAACACTGGAGAAACTCTGGGAGACATTGGGGTAGACAAAGACTTCTTAACCAAGACTCCCAAATTACAGACAATAATACCAAAAAAAGACTAAGAAGTTTCTGCACAGCAAAGGACACAGTAATTAGTATGAATCAACAATCCTTGGAATGGGAGAAAAATTTTGTTAACTATGCCTCAGATAAGGGACTGATAATCAGAATACACAGGGAACTCAGGCAACTTACCCAGAAGAAAATTATTAACACATTTAAAAGTTGGGAAAATGAGTTGAATAAATAACTCTCTAAGGAAGACATGCAAACAGCCAAAAAGCACATAAAAAAATACTCAACATCCCTAATCATAAGGGAGATACAGATCAAAACTACAATGAGATACTACCTAACCCCAGTAAGAATGGTGAAGATTAAAAATATATATATAAGTGCTGGAAGGGATGTGGTGAAAGGGGATCTTTCCTACATTGTTGGTGGGAATGTAAATTGGTCTAGCCATTGTGGAGAACAATATGAAGGTTCCTCAAAGACTTTTAAATAGAACTACCATATGATCCAGCAATTCCACTCCTGGGTATCTACCCAAAGGACTAGAGACTGCTCAGTTGGAAAAGTACTTGCACAATATATTTATTGTGGCATTATTCATGATTGCTAAATATGGAGCCAACCCAAATGTCCACAAATAGATGAATGGATTGACAAAGGGTGCACATATACTCCATGGAATACTATTCAGCTATAAAAAACAAGACCCTGGCATTTGATAGAAAGTAGACGAACATGCAAGATTTATTGCTGAGTGAAGCAAGTCAGGCTATGAAAGAGAGACATTGTATATCTCCACTTAACATATACTGACTGTCTACACTCTATGGTAGACACTGAAAGACTGTAGGACATAAAAGAATTGAAAATTGTTATGGACACTGGATACAAAGTGGAAGGAGAGTGGGAGAGGGGAAGAGGGCAGGAAGAGAAATTTGGGGGAAAATGGAGAAGTAAGACATTTGTGGGACATAGATATGATTTGTTGCCTGTTGATGATGCTGTGTATAATATTCTCAACTCATCTGGTCTGTGGCATGCATCATGTTGGGTAAAATCTCTTTATAATCTAAATGATGTATAGCTATTGAATGTATAAATAATAATAAAAATAAATAAAATTTTAAAAGAAATTTATGCACAGTAAAAGACACAATAATTAGTGTGAATTGATGACCCTCCATATGGGAGAATATTTTTTTAAACTATACTCCAGATAAGGGACGATAATCAGAATTCACAGGAGACTCAAGCAGTTTATCTGGAGAAAAATGACTAACCCAATTAAAAGATGGAAAAATCATGTGATAAACAAATCAATAAGGAAAACATACAAACAATCATAAAGTATATGAAAAAATATTCAACATCTTCATCTTTTATCATAAGGGAGATTCAGATCAAAACTACAATGAGATACCACTTAACCCCAGTCAGAATGGTGAAGATTTAAAAAAAAAAAAAAAACAAAAAAAAACAATAGTAAGTGCTGGCAGAGATGTTGTGAAAGGGGAACTCTTCTACACTGCTGGTGACAATGTAAATTGGTCCAGCAACTGTGGAGAACAACATGAAGTTTCCTCAAAGACTTTTGAACAGAACTACCATATGACCCAGGAATTTCACTCCTGGCTATCTACCCAAAGGATAGGAGAATGCTCAGTCGGAAAAGTACTTGCACATCTATGTTTATTGAAGCATTATTCACGATTGCTAAGACAAGGAATAAACCCAAATGTCCACAAACAGATGAATGGATTGACAAAGTGTGGCACGTTTGCATTATCTTTAGAAATTAGGCTGCCACATATACTCCATGGAATACTATTCAGTCATAAAAAATGAGGCCCTGACTTTTGATGGAAATTGGACAAATATGGAAGATTTATTGCTGAGTGAAGTAAGTCAAACTATGATAGAGAAACATAGGTCTCCACTTAACATTTATTAACTGTCCATTCTCTATGGGAGAGACTGAAAAATTGGAGGACATAAAAGCATTGAAAAAGTTATGGACACTGGAGACAGTGTAAAAGGATGGTGGGTTTGGGGAAGAGGGTAAGAAATGAAATTAGGGAGAAAAAATAGAGAGGTAAGATATTTGTGTGACACAAAAATGGCTTATTGCCTGTTGATGATAACGTGTGTAGTATTCTCAACTGGATTGGTTTGAGATATATTTCAGGTTGGTTAATTCTATTTACAAGCTAAATGATGTATATAGTGTTTGAATGTATGAATAATAAAAATAATAAAATTAGTAAAAATAAAAATAAATAAAAAGAATTATTTATTTATTTATATCTATTATTGCTAGTTTTTACAAATTTGCAAGACTAGCAGATGGCATAATGGTTACGTCACTGGACTCCAAAGCAGTCAATCAAGGTTCGAGTCCTGGACCCAGTGACTTAAAATTCACATTGGGCACATGTGCATGAGTGCCAAAAATCCTGTAAGGAGAATGGGGGAGAAGGGTTTGTGGTGTGGCCATCTCCCCTGGGGGTGTGATTTCTCACTTTCCATCTCTCTGTCTCTTTCTGTTTCTCTGAAAAGCACATGCACACTATGGCAAATTTTGCTATAAGGCATAAATGCTTAACAAAGAGTCAAAGAGAGAGAAAGAAGAGTGGTGGGAGTAGGGAGAGTGAGAAAGCAAGCTGCCAGGTCTTGGACTCGAGATGTGGTGGTCCATGTGGGAGTCCAGTGCCTTAACCACCATACCACCTGCTAGCCCCCAAACATATTCTCTATACAAATTTAAGTAGCACAAAAGGATGATCACAGATTGATCACATACTTTTAAATGTATTTGTGTGATGTATATGAATTTATTCACACATACTTATGTGTTTAAGTAAACTGCAGGAAAGAGATGAGAGTTTTTCTGTTCTATTTCAGGGTACCAATAATATGTCTTATGTCCATATTACTGAAAGCGTAATAATTCTTAATGTTGTTTATACAAAACAAATTTTTAAAAATATATTTCTTATCTACATTTAATTTTTGTACATCTTCATGGCATACAGTGCTGTTTTGTCAAAGCATATATGTCGTGTGTGATAATCAAATAAAGACTACCATATGGATCACTTTCAATCTTACATTCTTGTGTCTGTTAAAATGCATTTTTCCTGAATAGCTCAACCTACTCCAGACCATCCACCCACTTCCTATAAGATCTGTGATATCTCTGTGTCAACACCAGTCCTCTCTTTGTGTATGTCTTTGAATCTTACCATTTCTGTCATTGAGTGCAGATATTTAGTAAATACCGAGTAGGGACATACAATGTTTACCTTTCTTAGTCTGGCTTATTTCACTTAGCAAATATTTCTGTACATGAAAAATGCACTGTGCAGGCCTAACCACTGTGTACAGGTGACTCTGTGATACAGAAGCCACCTAGGTAGGTCCCAGATTCAAATCCTAAATAAACCCCAACATTCCAGGCAGGTTGGAAGGCTGAGGAGGAATTGTGGCATGGGAGACCGCAATGAGTGTCTCTGTTTCATGTCTCTCTCAGAAATGAACTTTAAACTTCACTCTAGAAATCTGATAATCAAAAGATATATTAATATGTTCCACTTTGAATGCATATCCTGGAATACATACGTAAAAAAATGGTAGTGTTCTCACTATCTAAAAGCAATGAGTCATTGTTAAGTGCTTCACTAACTAGACTGCAAAATAGATCTGACACAGAGTTCAGAAATTCCTTGGGATCTGGCAATCTTCCTGTATATCCAGATGCCCACATGGCAATCACAGTCATCCTCACTACACATGGGAATCCTACCCTCACATGGTTCTTTTCCTATCATTGTTTTCCCAGCATTTCATCTGATTAGAACTTCTTTGACAACAAAAGATACGTTAGCATTGCAAAAATCATTCTTTACTAATTGCAGGGAACAATGTGCAGATAGGAAGATATGCCACAGCCAAAAACAAAATCTCAGAGAGTTAAGTCATAAGGCTTTTAAAAGCTACCACAGAGGCCTGGGACAAAAGTGATACACATTAAAGAAGAAACGTACGACCATTAACATTGAACACACTGGAGCACACTGAGAAAAAAGGAATGTGCTATTTCCTCTATTTTGGAATATTTAACTAAAAAAGCACAATTATGTAATTAAGTTATTACATTTTCTGGTAGGGAAAATAACAACAAGGAAAGAATAATGTGGTAACAACAAGCCTTCATCGGGGTATATAAGGGGGACATGGGCCAGGAAGACTTCCAAACCAGCAACTTCACTCTCCTGGAAACCCACCCAGAACCTTCATCTCCTGACACCATGGTCAACTCCTGTTGTGGTTCCAGCTGTGGCTCCTGCTGCTGCAGGCCTACCTGCTGCCAGACCACCTGCTGCAGGACCACCTGCTGCCGTCCTTGCTGCCGCCCCTGCTGCTGTGGTTCCAGCTGCTGTGGCACCAGCTGCTGCAGGCCTAGCTGCTGTGGCTCCTGCTGCTGCCGTCCCTCCTGCTGTGGTTGTGGCTCCAGCAACTGTGGCTCCAGTGGTTGTGGCTCCTGCTGCTGTCGCCCCTCCTGCTGCATCTCCAGCTGCTGCCGCCCCTCTTGCTGTGGTTGTGGAGGCTGTGGCTCCAGTGGTTGTGGCTCCTGCTGCTGTCGCCCCTCCTGCTGCATCTCCAGCTGCTGCCGCCCCTCTTGCTGTGGTTGTGGAGGCTGTGGCTCCAGTGGTTGTGGCTCCAACTGCTGCTGCCCTGGCTGCTGCCTGCGTCCAGTCTGTGGCAAAGTGTGCTGCCAAACCTCTTGCTATCGCCCAACCTGTGTCATCTCCACCTGCCCTCGTCCCATGTGCTGCGCCATCCCTTGCTGCTGAAGCTCTACCGTTGATTATACTACCACCTTATCACCTCCTTCCCTAGGGATAAAGACTCCTTCTTTTGAAAATGTGGAAAGTGTAAGAAAATTGATCCCTGACTCCCATGAACAAGCCTTACTATTATCAGTTATGTGTTCATATTATAACCCCTGTCCAAAGCTCCTCTCTTCCCAATTAATTCCTTGAGAATATCCTGATAAATGAACAAATTGTCCCCATGATTCATCCCTCTGTCTTCAGGACATTGAGTTAACATCCTTACAGAGTTTAACAACTAACCCCATAACATGGATGGCCATTGATTTTAACCCTTTTGACACTGAAGTTCAGTAAAGTCTCTTCCACATAGTCCATAAAGACTTTCTTGTATCTTGTTATTTCCATGTACCAAAATAAAACTTGATTCTATGACACTGAAAATTGAATATTATTCTTTTTTATTTATATTACCTTCATTTACTGTATATCATTACCATACAAAATTAATTTTCCCATCCAGAATACACTGAATATTGACCCAATCAATAATATTACCATACCTATGGAAGACTTACTCTTAGGTGAAGCAAGCCAGACTATGAAAGAGAGGCATTATATGTCCTACTTGATATATACTAAGTGTCTGCACTCTATGCCAGAAACTAAAATATTGGACAATCTAAAGGCACAGAGAACAACTGTGGACACCTAAGGCAGTGTGGGAGTGGGATGGGAAATGGCAGAGGGTGAGCAGGAGGGAATCAAGGGGAACAAAAAAAAAAAAAAAAACTAAAACCATTTTGAAACATAAAGTGAATATTATTCTTACTCTTAAAGAAAAAAAGTATTGTTTTGAGGTTCTGGGTAATTGTATTTTGCCTACACTAGTCAATCACATAACACACGATAGTTACTTTCCAACTGAAGTTAAATGACATTGTCACTGCCTAGTTTTCTCTAGAGAGTTGTTTTAGTCTTAGGCAAATGTACTAATTATTTTGTACACTTTAGAAAAATAAAGATGAAAATGAAGTCATGGAGCCCTCTTGAATACAATAGTAGAGAAAAAGATTTATGAAGACTGAATACAAGTTATAATTTTTTAAAATACCAGCTGTTAGAGGTTTTTGTTTTGTTTTGTTTTGCCAATACAGCAGCCTATAGATGTTTAGTAAACTGTATTTTCCACTCAGAGTCATGTGCGATAAATCTTTTCTCTCCATGTACAATGAATCTTTTCATTCTGACCAGCAGTGCTTTTGTGGGGAGTTCACCCCGCCTATAAGGAAGGTAAAATAGGGCTAGGCAGGGACTGTAATGGAGACTACAATTTTTTCATCCGAGTTCATGCCCTCTTTTTGAGGCAAACCATTAGAGAGCCATAATCCACTCCCCAACTAGGTATGCTTCTCTGTAATTAATCATCTCATCTTCAGAACAACCTGTGTGGTCAGCTAAGATTTCCATTCATAATGTCTCTCAGGTTGCTATCTCCAACTGGGATCTAATCCTGCTTCCTTCCACAAGACTTAGTCCTAAAGTACACCTCAGTAGATCTCCTGCATGCTCATCTCCATTTCAGGGATCCTCTCCTGTCTCAAAAATCAATTAAAAATTCCATGATAGTTAATTGGAGAGCTGAAATTATATCCTGAAATCTTTGGTTATGCTGTGGAAATAGATTTTATAAACATAGTAACAGAAAACATATTTGATGAAATCTATTGAGAAAATCCTGAATTTCATATTCATCACACTTATATTTTCTAAAGATTTTTTAATCCCTTGAACACAAATACATACCCTTTTAAAATTTAAGCAACACAAAATAATATGATGTTTCTCTTCATTAGTATTTGCCAATCATATTCATGACCATGGTACAAATGTGATACAACTTTATTAAATGCATTTGTATGGCATGTATGTATTTTTAACACGTTTGTGTCTTATTCAGACACTTCCAGGAAAGAGATGAGAGTTTTCTGTTCTATTCCTAGAGTACTTAAACAACAGAATGTCCTGGAAACACTTTACTGAATGCTTAGTAACTGTCTATGTTGTTTACATGTAACAAATGATTCAGTAGGTCAAAACTCCATTGTGCAGGCCCAGTGACAGTGTGCAAGTAGGTGGCCATATGACACTGGATCACCCCCAGTTCAGTTCTTGAGTTAGCCCTAACACTTTAAGCTGGAAGGAAGACTAAGGAGAGATTGTGGTATGGTGAGAACCTATTGTGTGCTTTCGTTTTCTATCTCCTTTGCTCAGAAAATATATAAGGGGCAACAGATGGTGTGGTAGTTAAGGTGCTGGACTCCCACATGGTTGAATGTGGTTCAATTCCTAAACCTGGTGGCTTGCTTTCTCCCTTTCCATCTCTTTCTATCTTTCTGTCACTCTCTAGTCAAATAAAAAAAAATAAGTAAAATTAAATAAAATAATTGGGACCAGCAGTTGGTGCAATGGCTATGTCACTGGACTCCAATGTAGTCAACTGCAGTTCGAGTTCTGGACCTGGTGACTTAAGATCATGCCAGGCATGTGTACATGTGTGCCCAAGGTCCCGAGAGGAGAGTGGAGGAGAAGGGATTGCGGCGTGGACATCCCCCCTGGGAGGGGTGATTTCTCGCTTTCTATCTCTCTATTTTGCTGGCAAGTGCATGCACCCTATAGCAAAAATCTCTGCAAAATAAATAAATAAATAAATAAAATAATTATTTTTTAAAAAACAGAAAATGCATATACTTTTAAAAGTCCACTATGCAAATAAGACATTCAAGAACTACAGAGCTACACCAATCCTTTCCACTTTTAATACCTATCCTGTGCTACACACATCATGTGCTATAGGGCACATGCACTCAGCATAGAGACAAAGAGAGAACGCGAGACAGAAAGCGAGAAATCGCTTCCTGGAGGAATGACCATGCCACAATCCCTTCTCCTCCATTCTCCTCTTGGGATCTTGGACATCCATGCATACCCAGCCAGTGTGCATTTTAAACCACCAGGTCCAGGACTCAAACCATGGTTGACTATGTGGGAGTTCAGTGCCATAACCATTATGCCATCTGCTAGTCCTCAAAAATATGTTTTTAGGGTCAGTCAAGCGCCATGACACAGGAGAGACAATCTGAACTGATAGGTCTGGATCACCAGAGTGCCCCAGCTGTGAGAAGCATTAATGGGAACATCCACAGTAGGGTAGGTAAAACTTTCACAATGAAATCTGAAGCCAAGGATGGAGAGGAGGAGAGTCTACAAATTGCTTTAAAGAAATTGAGAAGGATGCATCAGGATCCATAACACCTCTGTCTGTTGGTAGAAACCACAGGTGACACAACATCAGTCAGATCAGGAGCAGGTGATACCAAACCTAAAGCTTTAGGTACACCTAAAGTCAGTTGGCATGGATCTACAAGGAAATGGTCACAAAGAACAGAGAGAACCCAGCATTGCCGATGTTCCAAGTCTCCTGTCCTTCATCCTCCAAAGTTTACACACTGCAATACAATAGCAGCCAGCTCAAGCACAAATGCAACACTGACTCCCCTGATGATATCAGTGAGCTGGGAATTTCAAACCCTAAAGAGTTCACTGCAGGAGAAAGTTCTTCTCTCAATACTAGTCATACAGGTATGGTCATCAAGCCTTTGGGAACTTCGGTTCCAAGGTTCCCATCAGAGAGTAAAAATGAAGACTCCTCAGATAACACCCAAGTCTCCCAAGCAAGTCTAAGGCCAATGATCTCTCTCACTTTCTATCTGTTTCCTAGTTAAATCAGGGCAAAGCATGTGTGTGTGTGTGTGTGTGTGTGTGTGTGTCTGTGTGTAGGCAAGGAGCATCAGTACAAGAGATGGAAAAATATTGGAAGTGTATTCCTTTTCAGGCTTGCAAAATGTACTCCCTCACACATCCAGCCCCAGAATGAAGATCCACACTTGAGGACTCCTCTCAGTTGCTGCACACCAGAACTCTGGCTGGCTCTTCCTGCTCCTGTTCTGAGCAAGCTCAAGTCTGTGTGGATGATGTAACCACTGAAGACCTTATATTCCAAGGGAGATGTTGCATATGGCAGAAATGATGTACATTTGACAGCAAGAAGCTGCTTCATAGGCCCTAAATCAATGAAGGCTTGTTAAAGAGACTCAGTTAATGGCAGACCTTAGGGCCACTTTGTGTGAGAAGATATCTCTTTCTGCCCACTGTGCTTGCAATAAAAACTCCCCTGACATCTCAGTTAATCTTCATTCTTTAAACTTACTTTCTGAGTTCTTGCAAACCCATCAGGGCAAGCAGATCAAAGAAAAAGCCCTCTCATTTAGAAATCTTCCCGGGGATGAAAAAAAACCAAAAACACATAATTAGTTGAGACTGACAATGATGGTAAAAGGCTTTGTAAAACTGCATTTTTCAGATCTTTTTAAGATTTTCTAGCCAAGAAAAATAAACTCTGGGTTTATAATTGGACTGAACATTTGTCATGCTGTCATTGCCAGTCCAGAATATTACTAGGTTGTCAGGAAAGTCATGACATAATTTTCTATGTTTTTCTATGTAAAAATGCATCATGACTTTCCTGACAACCCAATAGAAGTTGTAAGACTGGTTTAAACCATCTCTGATTTAACACAAAGTTTATTGTGTGTTTAAAGATGTCTTCTGCTATTGTTAAGCCAGATTTAAGGTCTAGATTCAACTTGAATAAACTAGATGGCCTGCCCTGGAAAAAAAAAATATGTATGTTTTCACAATGTGAGAGCAATGTGTCATTGCTAAGTGCTTCAGTTTAAGACTGTGAAATAAGATCTGTCACAGACTTTAGAAATTCCTTGGGATGTAGCTATCTCCCTACATGTCCAGATGTCCACAGAGCAATACAGTCATCCTCATTAGACACGAGACATCTTCTCCTCAAATGGTTCTTTTCCTTTTGTTCTTTTCCAGTGTTTCATCTGATTAGAATACTCTTGGACAACAAAAGAAATACTAACATATTGAAAAAAATTCTCCACAATTTGCAGGGAGCAATGTACAGATAGGAGGGAATATCACAGTAAAAAGCAAAATCTCAGGGTGTCTGGTCATGAGGCTTTTATGACACCACATAGACCAGGGACAAAAGTGACACCCATTGGGGTCAGAAGGTGGCACAGAGTGTCGGGTGCTGGATCCCAAATGGCTGTTTATGTGGTGCAAGCTCCAGACCATGTGACTTGAAAATCACATTGGGTACATGTGCTGGTATGCCCAAAATCCCGAGAGGAAACTGGAGAAGGGACTGTGTTGTGGTTATTTCCCCTGGGGGAGATGTCTCACTTTCTTTTCTCTCTCTGGTAAGTGCATGTGCCTTATAGCAAAATTTTTTTAAAAAAATCTTGGGTATGGGGTGCTGCTATATAACAGGGCTGTTTGCAAGATTCATGGAAAAATCATGAATTTGAAAAATGTTTTGAACCAAAATAAACTTTACTATAATTCCATTTTTTCCACAAACTTTTAAAAGTGTCCTTGTAAAATGATCATATTCCTACAAATTTTATAGTTTAAAATTTATTGGATCATCTTTCATATAGAGATATTTAAAAGACAATAGTTTCAGTACACACATTACAGCAAAGTCATGCCTAGGCATAATTTGGAAATATTAAATAATCTTAAGATGAATTGGCTCTGCATTAGCCATCATTAATTGAATGTGTGTGTGTGTGTGTCTGTGTGTAGGCAAGGAGCATCAGTACAAGAGATGGAAAAATATTGGAAGTGTATTCCTTTTCAGGCTTGCAAAATGTACTCCCTCACACATCCAGCCCCAGAATGAAGATCCACACTTGAGGACTCCTCTCAGTTGCTGCACACCAGAACTCTGGCTGGCTCTTCCTGCTCCTGTTCTGAGCAAGCTCAAGTCTGTGTGGATGATGTAACCACTGAAGACCTTATATTCCAAGGGAGATGTTGCATATGGCAGAAATGATGTACATTTGACAGCAAGAAGCTGCTTCATAGGCCCTAAATCAATGAAGGCTTGTTAAAGAGACTCAGTTAATGGCAGACCTTAGGGCCACTTTGTGTGAGAAGATATCTCTTTCTGCCCACTGTGCTTGCAATAAAAACTCCCCTGACATCTCAGTTAATCTTCATTCTTTAAACTTACTTTCTGAGTTCTTGCAAACCCATCAGGGCAAGCAGATCAAAGAAAAAGCCCTCTCATTTAGAAATCTTCCCGGGGATGAAAAAAAACCAAAAACACATAATTAGTTGAGACTGACAATGATGGTAAAAGGCTTTGTAAAACTGCATTTTTCAGATCTTTTTAAGATTTTCTAGCCAAGAAAAATAAACTCTGGGTTTATAATTGGACTGAACATTTGTCATGCTGTCATTGCCAGTCCAGAATATTACTAGGTTGTCAGGAAAGTCATGACATAATTTTCTATGTTTTTCTATGTAAAAATGCATCATGACTTTCCTGACAACCCAATAGAAGTTGTAAGACTGGTTTAAACCATCTCTGATTTAACACAAAGTTTATTGTGTGTTTAAAGATGTCTTCTGCTATTGTTAAGCCAGATTTAAGGTCTAGATTCAACTTGAATAAACTAGATGGCCTGCCCTGGAAAAAAAAAATATGTATGTTTTCACAATGTGAGAGCAATGTGTCATTGCTAAGTGCTTCAGTTTAAGACTGTGAAATAAGATCTGTCACAGACTTTAGAAATTCCTTGGGATGTAGCTATCTCCCTACATGTCCAGATGTCCACAGAGCAATACAGTCATCCTCATTAGACACGAGACATCTTCTCCTCAAATGGTTCTTTTCCTTTTGTTCTTTTCCAGTGTTTCATCTGATTAGAATACTCTTGGACAACAAAAGAAATACTAACATATTGAAAAAAATTCTCCACAATTTGCAGGGAGCAATGTACAGATAGGAGGGAATATCACAGTAAAAAGCAAAATCTCAGGGTGTCTGGTCATGAGGCTTTTATGACACCACATAGACCAGGGACAAAAGTGACACCCATTAAAGAAGAAATATACCATTGGACTCACAGGAGCACACCTAGAAAAGATGCTATTTTCTCTGTTTTGGAGTATTTAACTGAAACACACGATTATGTAATTAAGTGTTAAGTTTTCTAGTAGAGTAAATAACAACAAGAAAAGAATACTATGATGACAGCAGGCCTTCATCAGGTTATAAAAGGGTGATGTGGGCCAGGATGACTTTCAAACCAAGAACTTCACTCTCCTAAAACCCACCCAGAACCTCCATTTCCTGACACCATGGTCAACTCCTGCTGTGGTTCCAGCTGTGGCTCCTGTTGCTGCAGGCCCAGCTGCTGTGTGTCCAGCTGTTGCCGTCCTTGCTGCTGTGGTTCCAGCTGCTGTGGATCCAGTTGCTGCAGGCCCAGCTGCTGTGGTTCCAGTTGCTGCCGCCCTTGCTGCTGTGGCTCCAGCTGCTGTTGCCCCACCTGCTGCCAGACCACCTGCTGCAAGACCAACTGCTGCCGTCCGTGCTGCCACCCCTGCTGCTGTGATTCCAGCTGCTGTGGCTCCAGTTGCTGCAGGCCTAGCTGCTGTGGTTCCTACTAATGTAGACCTATTGCACCCCTAGTACTGCAACCCCTCCTGCTATGGTAGCAGAGACTGTGGCTCCAGCTGCTTCGACCCTGACTGCTGCCTGCATTAGTCTGTGGCAAAGTCTCCTAACCACACCATTTGCTATCGTCCAACCTGTGGCATCTCCACCTGCCCTCATCCCATGTGCTGTACCACTCCTTGCTGCTAAAGCTCTGCTTTGATCACACCAGCCCCTATTGCCTCCTTCCCTAGAGAGGAAGACCTTCCTCTTTAAAAATGTGGTGTGTACAAGGGAATTATCTGATTCCCATAAACAATCCTCACTCCTATCAATTATGTGTCTGCATCATTACCCCTGTCCAAACTCCCTTTCTTCCAAATGAATTCATTAGGAAAATCCTAAAAAGTTAACAAGTTGTTCCCATGATTCATCCCTCTGTCTTCAGGACATCATTATCATCCTTAAGGAATTTAAAGATTGCCTCCATTACATGAAGGGCTACAAATTTCAACCCTCTGACACTGAAGTCCAATCAAGTCTCCGTCACACAATCCTTGAAACAATTTCCTTGTACTTTGTTATTTCCATGTACCAAAATAAAACTTAATTCTACCATCACTTAAAATTGAATATGATTGTTACTCCTTTTATTTTAAAGAAGTGTTTTTGTTTGGGTTTTGAGTAATTGTATTTGACCTACACCTTTCAGGCATACGGCACACATTACTCAACTGTCCAACAGAAGTCAAATGACATCGGGAACCAGCAGTTAGCGTAATGGCTATGTCGCTGGACTCCCACGTAGTCGACCGCAGTTCGCGTCCCGGACCCGGTGGCTTAAAACTCACGCTGGGCGTGTGTGCGTGCGTGCCCAAGATCCCGAGAGGAGAATGGAGGAGAAGGAATTGCAGCGTGGCCATCCCCCTGGGGGGTGATTTCTCGCTTTCTGTCTCTGTGTCTCTCTCTGTCTGGCGAGTGCACGCGCCCTGTAGCGAAAATCTCTCAAAAAAAAAAGAAAAAGTAGTCAAATGACATTATCAATGCCTAGTTTTCTCCAGAAAATTGTTTTTGTCTTAGGCAAATCAACTAATCATTATGTACCGTTTAGGAAAACCAAAGAGTTCAAATGAAATCAAGGAGCACTCTTGAATATAACAGCAGAGGGAAAGGCTTAGAAAGACTGGACATGATTTATGATCTTTCAAAATGCCATCTTTCAGGGATTTTTTTTTACCAATGCAGAAGTCTAATGGTTTAGCAAACTATATTTTCCACTTGGAGCCATGTGCACTGGATCTTTTCTGCACAATATAGTGGGTCTACCTCATTTGAACCGGCAGTGCTTCCACCTCGCCATACAGGGGACTACCTTCAGGGCCAAGCAGGTAATGGAAAAGAAGGGAGCAGATATATATATATATATATATATATATTTTTTTTTTTTTTTGTCCAAGATTATATCTTCTTTCTGGGACAGAACAATAAAGACCCACATTTATCTCCCCACCTGAAAATACCACTCTCGAATGAGTCATTCCATCATCGGAACTCCCTGTCGCCAGTTAAGACCACCGCCCTACTTGATATCTCCCATTGGGATCTACTCTTGCCTCCTTACCTTCTCTTCCCTCACCTTCCACAAGTTTTAATATGAAAGCACACCTCAATAAATCTCTGCATGCTCGTCTTCATTTCAGTGATTCTCTCCTGTCCCATAAACCAATTCAAAATTCACAATAACTAATTTGAGCGCTGGAACGACAGCCCTGAAAACTTTGGGTGCATGGTGGAAACAGGATTATAAACATAGTAGCAGAAAACATATTTGATGAAATCTATAAAGAAAACCCTAATTTTATTTTCATCACACTTAATTTTCCTAAAGATTTTTAAATCACTTGTACACTAATACAAATTGTTTTAAAACTTAAGCAGCATAAAAGAATGTGAAGTTTTCCTCATTAGTATTTCCCAATAACATTCAATACCCATGATTGCAAATTGAGATACATCCTAACTGAATGCATTTGTATGACATGAAAGTATTTTATTCGCATGACATGTATGTATTTATCCACACATTTCTGTTTTATGCAGGAACCTACAGCAAAGAGATGACAGTTCTATACTGGAGTATGTGACCAACAGAATGCCTTGGGTACAGGTTAGTGAAGGCTTGGTTATTCTTTATTTTTCAGAGAGAGCTTTTTGGCTTTAGGGTGTGTTTGCTCTCTGGAAAGAAAGAGAGAGAGTGAGAAATCACCCCCTCCCCCCAGGGGTAATGGCCACACTGCAATCCCTTCTCCCCTATTTTCCTCTCAGGATTTTGGGCACTCACACTCACATGCCTGGAGTAAGTTTCAAGCTGTCAGGTCCAGGACGTGAATCACGGTGGTCCATGTGGGAGTCCAGCACCTTAATTATTACTCCATCTGCTGGCCCAAGGCTTAGCAATTCTTCATGCTGTTTATGCATTACAAGTAACTTTGCAAGATATAACTTGTTATTTATATTTATCTTTATTTCATACACTATGGTTTTTCAAAGCATGCATGTAGCGTGTGATCATTAAATTGAGAATATTCCCACAAACATTGCTTTCAAAACAGAACTTTGCATTCTCGTTTCTGTTAAATGTTGTTTTTTGTTCGTTTGTTTGTTTTTTGCCCTGAGCCACTACCCCCACTCCCCACCATTCACATATTCCCCATACAGTCTCTGGTTTCTACCCTGGTGCTCTCTATTTTCATGTCTTTGAACCTTTCAGTTTCTGTCATAGAGTGCAGACATTGAGTATATACAGACCAGGGACATACAGTGTTTGTCTTTCTTGGCCTGGCTTATTTCACTTGGTAAATACTTCCGTAATGAAAACTCATTGTGCAGGCCTAGCCACAGAGTACAGGTGACTGTGTGACATTAGAGTCACATAGGCAGGTCCTAGGTTCAAATCCTGAGTTAGCCCTACCATTTCAGGCTGGCAGGAAGACTAGAAGTGGGGAGGAGGGGGGATTTTGGTATGGCGAGACCTTACTGTGTGTCTCTTTCTCCCTCATTCTCTCTCTCAGAAAAGATGTAAACGTTAAAAACTCCATTGTGCAAATGAGACAATCAATAGATACATCAAAACTTCCCACTTTTAATATCTATCTTGGAATATAGGCAGAAAAATGTGGTTTTCTTATTAGAAAGCAACAAGTCATCGCTAAATGCTCCATCCTGAGACTGAAATGAGATGTGACACAGAGCTCAGAAATTCCTAGTTTGGCTATGTCCCTGCATATCTAGGTGCCCACTCAGCAATCACAGTCATCCTCATTAGACTGGGACATCCTTCTCTCATATGGCTCTTTTCTTCTCATCCTTTTCCAACATATCAACTCATCAGAACATTCTTTAAGAAAAGAAACATTAAGTTTGTCAGAACCATTCTCCATGATTTGCAGAGAGCAATGTGGAGTAAGGAGACAATGTCACAAAAACAAAATCTCAGAGAGTTATGCCACTGGACTCCCCTATAGGCTGATCGTGGTTCGAATCCAAGACCTGGTGGCTTGAAACTCACACCGGGTGTGTGTGCATGTGTGCCAAAGGTCCTGTAAGGAGAATGGAGGAGAAGGGATTGTGGTGTGGTCATCCCCCCTGGGGAGTGATTTCTCACTTTCCCTCTCACTATCTCTGCTTCTCTCTCTCAGGCAAGTACATGCGCCCTATGGCAAAAACCTCTAAAAAAAAAAAAAAAGAGAGAGAGAGAGAGAAAGATACCAGATAAGGCAGAAATAAAAGTGACACCTGCTAAAGAAGAAATGGACAAACACTTCAACTGGAAACATGGGAACACACAAAGAAAAGGAAAGGTGCTATTTTTCTCTATTTTGGAATATTTAACTACAAACACACAATTATGTAATTAAGTGGTTAAGTTTTCTGGTGGGGTAAATAACAACAAGGAAAGAATATGATGACAACAGGCCTTCATCAGAGTATAAATGGGAGACATGAGCCAGGAAGACTTCCAAACCAACAACTTCATTCTCCTGGAAACTCACCCAGAACCTTCACCTCCTAACACCATGGTCAACTCCTGTTGTGGTTCCAGCTGTGGCTCCTGCTGCTGCAGGCCCACCTGCTGCCAGAGGCCAGGGCCCGCCGGCGCCCTCCCCTGCTGCCGCCCTTGCTGCTGTGGCTCCAGCTGCTGTGGCACCAGTTGCTGCCGCCCCTCCTGCTGTGGCTGTGGCTCCAGCGGTTGTGGCTCCTGTGGTTGTGGCTCTAGCGGCTGTAGCTCTTGTGGTTGTGGCTCCTGTGGTTGTGGCTCCAGCGGTTGTGGCCAGGATAAGTAATGCTGCATCTCCAGCTGCTGCCGTCCTTCCTGCTGTGGTTGTGGTGGTTGTGGCTCCAGTGGTTGTGGCTCCTGTGGTTGTGGCTCCTGTGGTTGTGGTTCCAACTGCTGTTGCCCCAGCTGCTGCCTGCGTCCAGTCTGTGGCAAAGTGTGCTGCCATACCACTTGCTATCGTCCAACCTGTGTCATCTCCACCTGCCCTCGTCCCATGTGCTGCGCCATCCCTTGCTGCTGAGCCCTAGACCCACCTCCTCCTTCACTTTGCTTCCACAGATGTGGAGCTTTCTTTTGCTCCAATCATTAGGACGTGTGGAGTCTGGTCAATGTCACTCAACAGGATGGGCTTTGTTAGTCCCATCCCACTGACTCTGTGAGCACATTCTGGTTCGTTTCAAATGTTCTCTGTCACTCTTGCCATCTTTTCTTTCCAATATTGCCACTAAATATGAATTATTAGATATTATCTCAGCCCCTGTATTGATTGTACACCTGCATTCCCAGGAGTCTGTATTACCTCCCAGCGCAATTTTTTTATGCTTTTTTGTTTGTTTGTTTTTCTGCTTATAATAAAGTTTTCTGCATAAAAGAATTTATTAGCATTGTTCTCTATTTTTATAATCATTTTATTCAGTAAATGAGCAATTACATTTTCATAAATATACAAGAATGACCATTTTGATAACACTTTGAAAATAGACACTATACCAAATATAGATCATTTTAAGATACTAAAACAGAAGTGGCTTGTATGTACTTGCATGTGCATGTGTCTTAATATCTTATACTAGGATAAATTTTATTCATGTCTTCGCTCTTAAAACACACTACACCATTAATACATTCTATATCTTAATACATCGGCCCTACTTTCAAGAAAGGGGTAAAACAAGATTTCGGGGGTGGGGGGAAGTGCATGCCAATATAAAAAGGACAACCTTCTTCTTCTCCTCCTCCTCCTCTTCCTCCTTCTCCTTCTCCTTTTCCCTTCTCCTCCTCCTCTTCCTCCTTCTCCTTCTCCTTCTCCTTCTTTTTTTTGGTAAAACCAGGCCACTTTAATGTTTTTATACAATTTAATAAATAATCTTTAGATGACGTCAGACATGTAAGATTCTGAAACATCAGTCATGATGGTTTTCCAGATTGGTGTATCATTTTCAAAAATTACAAGGAGTTACTTGTATGCAACTGCTATCAAACCAGAAAGACAGTGTTTATGCATCCATCATTTTCAGGGTTGTTGGTAACTTGGGTCTATTTCTTCCAAATAGCCTTGCCTCCTTGTGTCACAAGGCCCAGCTCACTCATGTTCACCTCAATGACAGTACTTTCGGTGATAACACCCAAAGTTTTGTATATAGTGGGGATGAGGGATTCTTCTTTATACCAAATATTGGCAGGCAAAAGGTGGCTTTCAGTATAGTATGTGTTATGTGGACTTTCTTGAAACATAAGCCCACTGGCCTAATGAATCTTGCATATGTAAGTGGTTTTCTAGTAAAGCCATCTCTAACAAAGCAAACTTTTGTAACCAACCTCTTCCATGCCACCTTCTTTCTCTTTCCGGTTCGAATAACTTTTAATACTTCTGTTTCTCCCTGGGCTCAAACTTTGGGTAGAGGGACTTTGTTTTCCTGTTTTCTCTTTCCGTTTTTGTTTAATCATATTGGAAAGTACTTTAGCTCGGGACTGTCCTTCTCTGTCCAACAGATAGGCAGGTACTGCTGCCTGTGGAGTCTTTTCATCATTCTTTTGTTTGGTGTTCCTCTTTTCATGCATCTCGATAGTTTTTTTCATTTGTATTTTCTCAGCATGGCACTGTTTATGATAGAGCTTAGCCTTCAGACCAATCATTTTTTACCTTCTTTGAACATTGATGAGCCTCTAGACTTTCCTTCTTTCTGTTTTTCTCATAGTAATCCAAATGGTATCCATAGCCTTTATGATGTAATTCAATATATTCATTTTGTGGCATGGTGATGCTGCAGAGTCACGGGGAGCAGCCTCCTGGACGCAAAAAAGTTGTCAACTTTCAGGTCTCAGAGACCAACAAGCAGATCCAACACAGTCCGGAATGGGAAAGGCAAAAGGACAATCTTCTATAAATTATACAGTGTAGGGGCCAGCAGATGCATAGTGGTTACGTGGCTGGACTCCCACGTGGCTAACTGCAGTTCAAGTTCTGGACCTGGTGGCGTGAAAATCATGCTGGATGCATGTTTATACGTGCCCAAGATCCTGGGAGGAGAAGAGAGGAGAAGAGATTGTGGTGTGGCCTCCCACCTGGGGAGGTGATTTCTCACTTTCCCTCTCACTGTCTCTGTCTCTTTCTCTGGTGAGCACACATGCCCTAAGGTAAAAACCACTAGAAGATAAATAAGAATACAGTGTATTCAATTCATTTTATTCAATAAACAGCACTGTAGGATTTATAGTTACAAAGTGAATTATATTTATCACTGTGTCCTGCTGTGAAGAAATGCATATTTCATTGCACTTGTAAGGAAATATGCCTCATCTGGATGATGTGGTGTGTTTCTGACTGTGGTCTCTCAGAGTTTTCTGAATAATTTAAACATCTCCACACTTAACTGTCCAAGATATATTGGTCTTAGGTGGCTGGAATTTCAAAACACTCTATTATTAGGACTTTTTATTGGAATTAGTTTATAGCCTTTGAGTAGTTTAGTTAGTGAGCACATAAGGATTTTTAACTAGAGTACACATAAGAGTAATACTCTCCAGGAGCAATGCCTGCATTTGAACTTGAAAATCCAGTACAAGTAGCTAGCCATGGTGGCTGAGCAGTGACACAATGCTCCACAATACTGAGGCCACCTGAGAAGACCCTGGGTTTCCATCCCAATATCTTCCTGTGCACATGGGGCATGTGTGTGCCCGTCATTGGGAGTGGTTAAGGCTAGGGGTAGGATTTCCACATGACTCTGTCGGTGCTACCCGTGTGTCTGTCTGTCTGCCTGTCTGTCTCTCTCTCTCTGTCTCTGTCTTCCTCTCTGATAAAAGAAACAAATAAAATAAACTTAAAAAAAAAAAAGAAAAGAACTGCAATGATCATGACATGATCCTCCAATAGGAGCTCCTGTTCTTGATGCTTCTACCTAGGTTCAGATTAGCTCTAGGTAAAAATAGCCCTAAGCTATTGAACCAATTAGCTATTTGTTCAGACATCACTAATATACTTCACATTTCTTCAGATGTCTTCAGAGAAATGTTGCCAAGATCTTAATCATAGGGTTATAACACCTCCTTGAAATAACAAAATTCCCTAATTATACAACTCATTTGGAATCTACCTTAACTGACCTGAATCACAGTGGAATACAGTAGGATGGAATCTACTTTAAATTTGGCAAGGAAGAGTTTGAAGTATTATCATGATATTGTAACTTCTAAAATCACGAGCGGTATTTTACAGAGCCCAAACATTTCTGTTCATCAAATTCAAAAAATGAAGAGCCTCTATTTGATTTAATATATTTGTAACACTGGAGCAGTTTAGCATTGTGAGCTCACACTTAAAGTCACACTTTGAAATCATGCTTCAAGATTCCCCTTTCTATTGCATTTCCAATACCCTCCATCGCTCAGTAAACCCAATAAAGAAGGAAGAGTATCATGACAAATGTAAAAATCAATGACAAAATATTTTTAAGCAAAGATTTTAGTATAATTGATTTCATGAATACAATAGATTTAAAAAATAATAAATCAGAAAAAGTCTGACAGAGCTGCTCAGAGGGAGAAAAGAGTAATTAAAAGGCTAACAAATGGTACCAAAAAGAGAAAATAATGAGCTACCAAAAGAGTAGATACTTTTAAAAACAAACTAGAATATTATATGTGAGTTTATATAAATGTTTTAGAAATTGTGATTAAATTGAGACTATTTCAGGCCAGCTGTTGGTGTGGTGATTAAAACCACAGGATCCCACACTGCTGACCTGGCTAGTCACATTCCAGATGTGTTCTGGATTTGGTGGCTTGAAAAACACACCAGGCCTATGCATCCACATGCCCAAAATCCAGGAAGGAGAGAGAAATGGAGAAGTAACTGTGGCATGACCATGCCCGATGGAGGGTGCTTTCTCTTGCTTTCTCTCTCTCTCTCTCTCTCTCTCTCTCTTTCCAGCTAGCACACACACACACACTTAGACAAAATTAAAAAAAAAGTTTTAATGAACTATTTCTAAGAATATACAAATTGACAAAATTAATCTCAAAAGATATAGAAAAGATATAAACCTATGGCCATTTAAAAAAGGAAATTAAACCTATTATCCAAAATCTACCATCCACAGATATAGATATTAAAATACGAGACCTATAGTGATTTATATGAGTTTAATTAAACTTGAAGAAGTCTTTTCCTATTTAAGCTGGTAAAAAAAAAAAAAAAAAAGATAAATTTTCAAAAAATTTTTGCCAGAGGGCAAGTGTGCTGGAAAGAATCAGGAGATGGGAGAAGTGAGAAAGCATCTCCATAGGTAATGGTCACACCACAATCCCTTCGCCTCCATTTCTTCATCCTTTTGGGATTTGGGGCACACACATCCTTTTGGGATTTGTGTACACACATGCATCCAGCGTGTTTTACAAGCCAACAGGTAGGGAACTTGAACCTCACAGTTGGCCATGTGGGATCCAGCCACCTTAATCACAAGACCACAGACTGGTCCTCTCAATTTATTTATTTACTTGTTTATTTATTTAAATTATTTAATTTAATTTTATTATTATTATTATTTTAAACCTGACCAGAGAGAGGGGAAGTGAGAGAGCAAGCCACCATGTCTAGGACTCAAACCATTGTCAGCCTCATGGGAGTCCAGTGCCTTAGCCACTGTGCCGCCTGCTGGCTCCTAGGTTTATTTTTATAAGGCTTGTATAACCATAATATCAAACCAGACAAGAACAGTACAATAAAAGGAAGTTACAGGCCTATGTTATTGAAGTTCATAAATGTAAATATCCCATAGATGTTAGTAAATGAAATTTAGTAATATGTAAATGGAACAACATATAACCAATTAAAGTTTGTCCTAGAAATTAAAGAATGCTTCAAAATTAGAAAATATTTAAGTAATATATTTGTACATTAAAGGAGCAAAACTACATAGCCATATGAATAGCAGTAGAAAAATCACTCAGTAATAATATTTAATAGCTGTATTAACCGGGGATCTTCAGAAAATTGAAAGGATAGACACACACACACATACAGAGAGAGAGCTCTGTTATATGGAATTGACTCACATGATTTTGGAGACTAAGAAATCCTAAGATCTGTAGTTGGCAGGCTGGAGACCTACTGAGTTGAAGGTATAAGTTCCAATCCAAAAGTAAGCAATTTTGAGATCCAGGAAAAGTCAGTGTCTTGAGTGTGAAGGCAAGAAAAGATTGATGTCAAGGCAGTCAGGCTGGAAGAGTGCCCTCTTACTTTTTTATTCTGTACAGGTATTCAATTGGCTGGAGAAGGCTCCCCCACATTACGCAGGGCAATCTGCTTTACTCAGTCCAGCATTTCAAATGTTAGGCTATCCTGAAACATCCTCATAGACATGCTGAGAATAACTCCTCCAATCTCTGTTTCTAGATTTCCAAATGTGTGTGGAATGGACATCAAACTATGGCATGTTCATTCACACAATATGATCATAGAGAGCAGGAAAAGCACATGAAGTAGAACTAAATATATAAACGCGGATAAAGCTCACACATAATGTCGAGCAGAGAAAGCAAGTTGTAGAAGTATGTGTCATATGGTGCCATTTACTTAGTGTGTATGGCTTAGGAGTAGAACGCATATACTAAAAGTATTAATCAATGCACAGAAGTGATAAACACTGACCAAGACAGGGACTAACTGCGCTAGAAGGAGAAGAAAGGAATAAGGATGAGGAAACAAACACAGAGGTTTCAACTGTACTGACAAGTTCTATTTTTGCTATAGGGTGTGTGCATTTGCCAGAGAGACAGAGAGATAGAAAGCGAGAAATCACTCCCTGGGTGGGTGGAGGGGGGGATGTCACACTGCAATACCTTCTCCTCTAGTCTCTTCTTGGGATTTTGGGCACATGCACACATGCCTGCTGTGAGTTTTAAGCCACTGGGTCTGGGACTTAAATCACAGTCAATTATGTGGGAGTCCAGCTACATAACCATTATGCCATCTGCTGATCCCAAGTTTTATTTCTTAAGACTTGTGGTGCAAATATATGTGTTCATCCGTCTTTATGTCATTTGCATGTTTTATATATTTCATAGTAAATTATTTTTTTAATTATAAAATAGCCTGACCAATAGGTGGAGAATTGATCATAGAAATAGAAATAGAAGATGATCCAAGTGTTTGCTTATTAACTTACTTATTTTATATTTTTCCATAAGGTGCCTGTGCTCACTAGAAAGAGAGCTAGAAAGAGAGAGAAAATGAGAAATCATTCACCAGGGGGAAGAGCCATGCCACAATCCCGACTCCTCTGTTCTTCTCCTGGGGTTTTGAGCACACATATGCAAGCCTGGTGTGTTTTTCAAGCCACCGGATCCAGGACTTGAACCACACACTCAGCCATGTGGGATTGCCTTAATCACACACCAACCACTGGCACAATCCAAGTGTTTATTAAGAGAAAAGCCAGCTGGGAACCAGAGAGATCTGATATATTAGGGTGGTAGCTGTAGTGATGGAGTGAAGTAGAAAGCTTTGGGATATTGTTAACTGGCATTGAAGAAAGAACTTGATGGATCGATGTTGGAAAAAGACAATAAGAATCCTAGGTTTTAAGACTAAGAAAGTAGGTGGCTGTTGCTGTTATTCACTGAGAAGGGGAAAACTGGAGGGTTTGTAAGTTTGAAGAGAAAAACCAATACTTTCCTTAACTCAAAATTACCAACTAGTTATCAAAGGTGACAATTTCAGCAAGCAGTTGGATAACAACTTTGGTTCTCATAGAGGACATCATGGCTGAAAATATCTTTATAATACACACACACGCAGAGACTAGCATGTGCACTACATAATTTATACGTGATTCTATATTGTCCACATAGGTAGCATTTAGTTGGCTTGCCTCTCCACTAGCATATCAGGTGATGTGCATGTCCACCTCTGTCAGAACTGCTTCCAGTTGGTGACCAGCTTCCTTAGGTGTCAGAGGGAAGCTTACAGCCTATCTTGAAGCATCATGGCCTTGAAACCCACATGGCATCAAGAATCCTAAACTGAGAGTGGTGGTTCTCTGCTCTGGCTGCTCATGGGATCATCTGGGAAACTTAAAAATAAAATAAATAAATAAATGCAATGCCTGGCCTTGACCAGAATTTCTTAGGGGTAAAGTCTAAGCATGAGAATTTCAGGAGAATCATTGGCTTAGAAATAGTTTGGGAAATAGGAATTTAATATAATTTAATCCCTCCAATCTTTACAAAGAGATTTCTGGTCAAAGGGTCTCAAGTAAGGTGTCTACCTCAAAACCCTTTATAAACAAAGCCTGGACCCACCGCATTTTAGATCAAACTATTCCTGGTCCCAGAAGAGATGTAGTCAACCATTTCAATCTTGCTCCTACTAGCATTCATTATCGCCAACCCTCAAACTCCAAGGTAAGTGTTTAGTAACATAAACTCATATCCTTCTCCTTGGTCTAGTTTACCCAAATTTCATGCCTGAATTAAATCCGACTTTCACACCTAATTTTCTAGTTCTCACCGAATGCCATTACTTCTAGATCCCATTTACCACACTTTCTCCAAGCTTTCCTACAAAACAAAATGTACATAACCCCTCTCTCAATCTGCTAAGAATCTACTCCTTTCCAAACCTCTACCTCTCCATATTAAAGAGCTAGAGTGAGGATTCTGCATATTTGATTAAAATCTAAACAAGAAAGCAATGCTACGATTTCTCGTGCCTTGACTTAGAATTTGAAATTATAACAGCTTTAGATACAACCAGAAATTGCTCCCTAAAATAATGTTTAAGACTGTCTATAAAAACATCCAAACAAAAAATGTAATAAAATCAAAAGCAATATCAGGGCATTACATACTCTCAAGTATTTCAATACTGTCTATACCAACTATTCCAGATTAGACTCTCTCAACTAGTAGGAGTTCATGTGAAGGAAACACCACAAAGACAATTGCTCACCAGTAAAATAAATTGAAAATGTAAGATTGTTCAGTTGTCTCCTGTTACATAAAAAAAATCTCTAAGCTTAACTGCTTAAAACAATAAAAATGTGTTATTTCTCACCATTCTGTACATTAACTGGATATTCTTCATTGATTTCTTCTCTTGGTGGGCTGAATGTTTCTAGTTCTCCCATTTCAGACAGTAGATTCTTAGTTTCAGCTTTTAATGAAGTAAATGAAGTAATGTATTTTGACTCTGTGAGAGGGCTTTAAACTCCCATCCCTGAGTCACCAGACTACATCCCAAAGCTGTAGTACCAGTTCACCGACTGAATAATCTGGTCCTGAATTGGATACAGACTGAAAAAAATGACAGCTGATGTCCTTCTTTATACTAGCACCTGGGAATTTCTATTTTCTCTCTCTCTCTCTCTCTCTCTTTCTCTCTCTCTCTCTTTCTATTACAGAAATTTATTACTTAAAAAATTTTATCTAGGGACCAGTAGGTGGCATAGATCAAGGACCAGAGGTCAAGGCACTGAAGGGCTGACTGTGTAGTTTGAATCCCAGACCAAACAGCTAAAAATCATGCTGTACACATGTGAGTGTGTGCCCAAATCCTGAGAGAAGGATGGAGAAGAAGGAATTGCAACATAGCCATCCTCCCTAGGGTTGTTTTCTTACTATTCCACCTCCACCCTTTCCCCATCTCTCTCTGGAGAGTACATGTACCCTATAGCAAAAGTTAAAAAAAAAACAAAAACAAACAAACAAAAAAAACACATTGTATCCAGAATCCCTACATCTATACAGTCAGAGAAAAGGAGATCCATATTAGCATAGTCCCTCAATTACATTTTTCCCAAGGGAAAATTTCACCTGTTACTTAATAAATAATCTACACTTATTTTAAGTAATAAAATGGAATTTCTAATTAAATGTTTGATTAAATCAGTATCTACTTTCATAAAATTGGTGTTATTTCCAGTAGGTTTTTCTTTTCTCTTTTGAACACCTGATCAAATATAATCTAGTAGAAGACTGACAATATGAATTTCCTATAGAAATATCAGACAGTGCCTGTTTAATCAGTGATATTTTTTATTATCCAGGAAGAGAGGAGAAAGAGGAGTACAAGTTACCCATGTTTATGAAAACCCCATAAACATAATCTAGTCTGATTTTCTTCAAGTCTTTCTCCAAGCTTCACAGCACAGATTATTAAAATAATTGATTCTCTGCTTTGGTAGATTATTTTTCCTCCATATTTTTCCCCCTCCCTCCCTTCCTCTCTGGAAAAGTATTCTCTTCTACCCTGCACTTGGATTTCATTGTGGACTTGCTTTGACAAGTGGGATGCTAAGGGACATGAGCCAAGCAAAGACTTGGCATGTGACTGTGCGATTGGGACTGCTCCCTTGAGTTTTTGCTCCCACTAAAATACAGGACATCCCATTAACTGGAATTTTAGATAAACAGCAAATAATTTTAATGCAAGTATGCCTCATGCAGACTTAGACATAATTGTAATAAAATTATTTGTTGTTTTTCTGAAATTCAAATTGACCTGAGGAACCTGTATCTTTGTTAAATATGGCAACTCTAATTCAAAAGGAAGTCCCAAACCAACCTGTGGCCAAAACCCAAGCCCAGCCTTAATCAGGCAAACCCTAGCTGACCTACAGACATGTGACCAAGAAATAAACATTTGTTATTGTATGCTATGAAAGTTTGTGGTTGCTTGTTATGCAGCAAGAGCTGACTAATTCCACAATAGTAGCAATGAGAAATGGCTTAAATATACCAGTCAGTATACAAAGATAAATAGGTAGTATTCTAAAAAAATAAAAACAAATGAGTACCCAAGTATTTGTACTAGGGTTGGTTTTATTTTAAATTTTAATCAATTTTCTGCAAGGTACATGTCAATAAATCTCTAACTTAATAGAAAAAAAATTAAGCTTATATGGATAATACAAAGTGGATCTTTTATATTAATTGAAGAAAATTTCCATTTGTTTTAGTAAGCATACTTGTTAAAACACAGGTTTACAAGTCAGACATGGGTTTGAGTCCAAAAGGGACAAAGAAATGTGGTATTATCTGTTAAAGATATTTTATAGTTTTATCAACTGGACTAGAGAGAAATGTTCACATGTTGAAATATTCACTTTGTAAGCTAAATAATGTTTTTGAATGTATAAAAGAAAATGAAATTAAAAAAGAGTTGTGTGACCTTGGGTAAATTAGTCAACCTCTCTAAGATTTCTATTTTTCATGAATAAATGGGGACAATAATATCTAACCCAATTTATTATGATGATTAATCAGATAAAATATATAAAATGCCTGCTATATCCCTGGAACATACCTAAGAACTTTAAGTTATCAATAAATAGAAACTTAAAGTTCTTATGTAGTAAGCAGAAAATGGCAGCTGATATCCAGCATCAACAAATGAAAACAATACACGCAGAAGGAACTATTATAAACTGTTCTTAGAAAAAAAATGGACATAAGCTTCCAGTAAGAGCCTAATTATGAAAGTAAATAGGATTCTCTGTAAAACTATGTCACAAAATATTGGCTTAAGACTGCTGAGGCCAAATATATCCCCAGAAAGCTGGTCATAAATAAAAAGACTATTTGTAAACAAATCAGAAAATATCCATCTACCCAATCATAAAATGATTTTTGCCTAGAATAATACACATAATTCCAGCCACATTATCTCATACAATAATTTAATCTGTGCAGTAAAAATCAACTTATATTGATCCAGCTGGTGAAGCAGCAGTAATGCAATACTCTGTGATGCTGAATCCACACAGTCCTGGGGTTGTGTCCTAAGGCTTCCTTATACACCCCTGACATGTGCCAATGCACCCGTGTCCCTAGTTAACAGAGGCTTGAAGTGGCTTATGACATGAGTACCCTATCTTCCATTGGTATCCTCAAATCAAAATAGGACTAATTCCTTTATGGAATCAACAAAAAGCCTTCCCCCTTGATGGTTGAGGCGGCTAATTTCAAGGTAAATGATACTTAAAAAGCATTTAAGTGGTGTTTTTTGCCTGCCTTTCTTTTTTTTTTTTTTTTTTTTTCTTTCTTTTCTCATTTAGCACTCATGGAAAATAAGTGGAGTTGATTGGACAGATTCTCTTTTTTTCAGATCCAAAGAAAAAGCGTAGATCTGCTTCAAAAGTAAGAGGGAATTTATGAAACTCATTGTAAACAGTAATATATAAGGTGAAGGTACAAATAAATAATAAAAAGTGTCGGCTGAAAATAACCAACTCTAAAAAATTAATAATTAATGTGGTTTATTTTCAAGCAGAATATGAGTGACCTAGGCACTGAGAGGAGGCAAACATGTCTTTCTTGGGTGATCAGGTACAAGAGTTCTTTTGATTTTGAGAGTGACAGACAAAATCAGTGAAAAGTTTTTCATTGGTCTGGCTCATAAAGGCAGGACATGTGAAAGCGGGAGTGTGTAGGTTATAGGTGAATTTTACAATTTTAAGGTTGGTCATTGTATAATTAAAAAGTATTTAAGGGGTGTTTTTTGCCTTCCTTTCTTTTTTTTTTTTTTTTTTTTTTTCTTTCTTTTCTCATTTAGCACTCATGGAAAATAAGTGGAGTTGATTGGACAGATTCTCTTTTTTTCAGATCCAAAGAAAAAGCGTAGATCTGCTTCAAAAGTAAGAGGGAATTTATGAAACTCATTGTAAACAGTAATATATAAGGTGAAGGTACAAATAAATAATAAAAAGTGTCGGCTGAAAATAACCAACTCTAAAAAATTAATAATTAATGTGGTTTATTTTCAAGCAGAATATGAGTGACCTAGGCACTGAGAGGAGGCAAACATGTCTTTCTTGGGTGATCAGGTACAAGAGTTCTTTTGATTTTGAGAGTGACAGACAAAATCAGTGAAAAGTTTTTCATTGGTCTGGCTCATAAAGGCAGGACATGTGACAGCAGGAGTGTGTAGGTTATAGGTGAATTTTACAATTTTAAGGTTGGTCATTGGAGGGAAAGATCTGTGTCTCGGGAAGAGATTTGTAAAAGAAATGCTTAATTTACATCTCAAGGAAAGGTATGTTTTGTGTCTTGGGAAGAGATAAGTCAAAGAATATATTGTAATCAGTTGAAGATATATCTCAAAGATTCTATGTCAGGGACAGGACATAGAAAGAATCCAGTTAATGGAAAAAAATGGTCTGTTAATGTTTGTGGGCATGAATCCCCCCAGGCCCTCTGGAAAGGACTTTGGAAAAACTAGGAAAAAGCAGTCAGACTTCTGTCCACAAAAGAATTAAACAAAGACATATTTCATAATTCTTCAGTGTGTTACCCAGCTAAACCAAACTACACTTGAAAGACACATCAAGGAAGCAAGCAGGCCAGCGAGAAGAGTCTATTGATCCTCAGAGAGAAACCTCCAGAGGGCCGAAGCATAAGACTGGCCCCAGCAGGAAGTCCTGAGGCCCTTGCAGGTTATCTGTAACTGGGTAAAACATTTTCCTAATTCTCTCTGGTGTCACTTCTAATTATGTTGCTGGAATGAAACAAGTGTTGACTGAAAATAACCAATTCTAAGAAAATTAATAATTAAGAAGTAATGCAGTTTATTTCCAAGCAGACATATGAGTGACATAGGCCTGGAGAAAAGGCAAACATGCCTTTCTTGGGGTGATCAGGTATAGGGGTTCCTTTTATTTGATTTTTGAGAGTGACAGACAAAATTAGTGAAGATATTTCCATTGGTCTGGCCCAAAAAAGGTAGGACATGTGGAAGTGGGGAGCGTGTAGGTTATAGGTGGGTTCCACGATTTTAAGGTTGGTGATTGGAAGGGAAGATCTGTATCTTGGGAAGAGACAAGCAAAAGAACATATTGCAATCAGTTTAAATATACATCTCAAAGATACTATGTCAGAGACAGTACATAGGAAGAATCCTGTTAATGGGGAAAAGAAATGGTCTGTTAATGTTTGTGGGCATGACTCGCCCTACGCCTTCTGGAAAGGACTTTAGAAAAATAGAAAAAAGCAGTCAGACTTTTGTCCACACAAGGAACATACTATTTGTTTTAATACCTGTTCTCTCCCCAGGGTTTATAGGGCTTGATTATCATTAAAAAGTATGGTAGGGGGCACTTACTGATGAATGGAGAGACCTGGTCCTCAGGCCTCACATGGTGACATCATTGTGTGACCTTGGTAAACCCTCACAACCTCAGCTGTAGATGAGCAAATAGGTGTATATATTCTCTGCAGATTCTTCAGATGCAATGACTAATCCCAAATAAATTATAAAAATAAAAATTGTAAAGGATTCTTTTAGAGAGTTTTTACCCTCAATGTAAAAATCGAATTAGGACTAGAAAGATGAGGAGGGTGTTCCAGGTGAATGAGGAGACATCAACAACCAGGGCAAGAAAACCCAGGTTCTACTCAGGAGAAAATGACTAAACCAGTGTGACAGGGACCCAAGATTCTATAATACTCATCCTCACACCAAACCCCACAAACCTGCCTTTAAGTGAGTTGTAGAATGAGATGTCTGGGAAGCAGATGACTATTGGTGTACACCAGAGTGGTGCTATTAACCTGTTACTGTCACATCTGTGTATTCTAATAAGCCAAGTCACTCTTTGGATGGTACTCATGAGTCTTTGGAGGTCAGGAATAAAGTACAGAAAATACATTCTTTTCTCTTTTGTAACTTGGGTACATTTCAAACAAACTCATGAAAATTGAATCCTATGACTATATTTGGTAATAATGAGCAAAAAATAGAATGAAATAGTTGAGGTATATATACATAAATATGCATGAGATGAGATGGCACCCAAAAATACTTAGTCAATATTAAGCCCTCACTTAATTGGCCAGAAAATTAAGAAGGAATGCTCTTGTGTCCTAGGGGTCATCAGCACCTGGCCTGGGTATATAAAGGGCCCAGTGGGGAAGGAAGACATTCACACCTGACAACACTCACCTCCTCTCAACAGCCCACCCCAGAACAGCACCAGACACCACCATGACCGGCTCCTGCTGTGGCTCCTGCTGTGGCTCCTGCTGCTCCCAGAGCTGTGGGGGATGCTGCCAGCCCTGCTGCTGCCGCGATCCCTGCTGCTGCCGCCCCGTGGCCTGCCAGACCACCGGGTTGCGCCC